>NC_138370.1:113985783-114005153 GCF_054177405.1 Leptonychotes weddellii | reverse complement strand
ACCCTACCCCCTCTCATGTGCTCTCTCTCTCTCATTCTCTCTCTCTCAAATAAATAAAAAAGATCTTTAAAAATGAATAAATAAATAAATAAATAAATAAATAAATAAATGTATGCCTGCAAAAAGGACTGGAGGGAAAATGCATTGATGCATCTGTGATTTTTTCCTTTACATTTTTCTATATTCTTTGTAAACTTACGTATTGAATTTGTCTTTTCTTTTTTTTTTTTTAAGATTTTATTTATTTATTTGAGAGAGAGAGACACAGCGAGAGAGGGAACACAAGCAGGGGGAGTGGGAGAGGGAGAAGCAGGCTCTCTGCTGAGCAGGGAGCCCGATGCGGGGCTCGATCCCAGGACCCTGGGATCATGACCTGAGCCGAAGGCAGACGCTTAACGACTGAGCCACCCAGGCGCCCCTCTTTTCTTTTTTTTAAGGTTTTATTTATTTATTTATTTGAGAGCTAGAGAGAGTGCATGTGTGTACATGTGAAAGCAGGGAGAGGGGCCGAGGGAGAGGGAGAGAATCTCAAGCAGACTCCACACTGAGCACATATCCCGATGCAGGGCTCGATCCCAAGACCCTGAGAGTGTGACCTGAAATCACGAGTCAGACGCTTAACCAACTGAGCCACCCAGGCACCCTGAATTTTTCTTTTCTTTTATGATTAGAAAAACTATAAACATTATTTGGACAAAGAAACACATGCAAACTGATTTAAGGCTTACTCTCACATGCTTTTAGTAAGTGATAGTAGAACAAGCAAGAGTAAGCTAAAGCTGAAATAATAAAATCTCATCTACTCAAAACTACATCATCCCTGTAAGACCATAAGTTGGAGAGTCAGAGTGGAGACTCATTTCCATTGGCTATAGGGAGGCTCGGGGAGGTCTGAGGGGGGCTCTCGCACCCAGATTTCTCTATCTTCAATGATTGCTCAATCTCCCACCTAAAACATGTTTGCCCAATTGAGGGCCCTTCCCTAGAAGGGGCTCATTCTTTCCAACAATCTGGGTCTCTGTGAAGAGAGAACTCCAGCACTAAACAGATCATGAAAGCCAACTCTGTAGGAGAACACTATAGACTAATGGGTTATTGCTTACAAATTCTGCTAACTGAAAATTCTATTAAAAGGGGATAGTCTCCTAGAACCCAAACATTTGGGAAACGTAAAGTAGCAAACACATCTCAGATCAGCCCATTGTGACCTTTTGCTCTTTTCGCACTTCAAACTTTTGCTTCTTTGGTTCATTCTTTGTTTCCTTATTACACTTCCTGTCTCTTTTACAGAGACATAGGTTGCAGTCATATCCTGTTAGAATGACTGATTTGTACATGACCTGATGGCTTGCCATAGCTCTAAAGCCACCAGATGACTTTCTACATTGTGGTGAACGAGGGAAGCCACGTCTACACACTGGGAACAAGTTCTGTTTCACAAGAGCTTGTCTCAGGTTCCACGTTTGAAGAGTGTCCTGTAAGTTGACTTTAAATCATATTTTCGTGGGCATTCTATCTCTTCAGTTTAGACTGAAAGCATTCCCACAATGCCAGATTAATACAGAGGAAATCTGGACTGGCCACAGACCTAGAGGAGACCTAGGAAGCTGATTTGAGGGTCACTGGGAAGACACCCCTGCTGGTGATTTCAAACTTTGGTTGTATTAGAATCACTTCAAGAATATGTTAAAAATGAAAATCCTTAGGTCCCATCCATGGCCTTATGTCACAAACAATACTCTATCTACTCACTAATGCAGAGTTTCTAAGACTGACTCCAGACCATTGACTCAGAATCACCTCTTTGCTAAAAATACAGCAGGTTTTCTCACATGATACATTTAGGGTGTCAGGGTGTCAGCATATATAGAACTACCTCATTCTTTTTAAATGGTCATTTCAATGCTTGTATTTACTGTCATTTTTTTTAGCCAAACCCTATTGATGAACATGTGCATACTTTTTAGTCAATCATTATTAAAACCAGTGTTACAGTAAACATCTTCGATTGTGTATCTTCGGATATTAGCAGGAGGGTAAATTCTAGCTGTGCCAAGCCTATTTTAGTATCAGAGATACAAAGATGCAGCATCAAGTTGCATATGCCTAAAACCCAGTTTTTAGAGCAAGTAGGTAAATATTGCACTTTACATAAATTTGCTTCTGCAACACTTCATCCCATACACAGTATGTTCCCAGGGCAGTTAATTCCAAACACTGGTGGTAGACTAGGCCCAGAGTAATCATCTGAAGATCTTTAAAATAAAGCAGAACCTCTGGAGCCCTGTCTCCAAAGATTCTGATTCCAGTCTCAGGTGGGTGTCAGGAATCCATAGTTGGGGAAAACTTCCAGGCCATACTAACGTACAGCGAGGTTTGAGAACCAGGAGCCTCCTAAGTTGAAAACCAGAAGACAATCACTAGATGGCAACCTTACTCACTTTTTTTTTTTTTAAGCACTGATGCAAAATTAAACAGAACACTTGAGTCTTTTTTCTTCTTATTCATGTTTAAATTTGCAGACATCTCCCTATAGGAAGTTATTTTTTTAAAATATACAAGCAGGTGCCTCTCTTTTATAATGCCATATCCCATTATTTTTGAATTCCATAATCAAAACACAAGGCCTTTTTTGTTTGAATAATAATCCCCCTGGAAATTTTTAATCCAGCTTCATTTGCACACATCTCTCCTATAAAACCCTGAATTTCCTGCTTCCTAAGATAATAGCTGGAGTTTATCTTAATGAAAAATATCTCTTTTCTTTCTTACTAATGTCTGGATCTCATTAACAACAAAGACAGCTGTGCTCTGTTTTGTGAGGTTAAAGCCCCTGATTAACACTTTGCCATTCTCTTCCTAACTCAGCCTATAAAGGTGCATAGGTTCTTGGAAGGAATGACCTCAGAGGTCATCTAGTCCCAGTGCTCACCTAAAGCAGGATCACTTTCTTTTATCCCTGATAGCTGGTCATTTTGCCATTGCTTAAATACTTACAGTAACAGGGAACTCACTACCTTACACTTCTGGTTCTAGGCAGAGTGATTTATTCTTTTACCACGTGGCATTTTTCATGTTCTCTACCCTTTTCCTCATCAAATTAAACACTTTTCAATGACCTTTCATGTGACCCGTCACCATGCTTGTCACCTCCAATTAGTTGAGCACAATGCCCACATATCATCCACACGTCTTAGCATACAATGTGACAGTTACCTCCCTTATTCTGGCCACTCCCTCCTATTAATATAGATTCTGTAGCATCTACAAGATGCTATGCCAGTGTTTGGCCCAAAATGCAAGCTGAATTAATACTGGTTTCCTTTGTTTTCTAAATTTCTAATCACATAAACACTACCCTCCTTCCATTCGTTGTTTGCTTGTTGCTTGCTCCATAAGAACCAACACCAGACCAGCACTGCTCCTTATACTATATTATATAATTTATTTTCTGAATCAAAATGCATAGAGTAATATTTATGATATTGTTTAATCAACATTTTTTGAATCTTGATTTTATGATCCTATATATCAACTATCGCTGCCAGTTTTTTGAGATGCAAATGTCAAGGAGCAAGAATTTCCTGTTCTCTTTCTAGCTGGACTAAGAATCATATTGACAGCAAAAAGTCGAATTTAATTTTGTATGTATGGGGAATCCACACAGACATGGAAATTCCAAAGACAGTCAGGTAACATGAGGTATGGGGGTAGGGATCTGGGACTTCAAAGGGAAGGAATGCAATTTGCAGGAAGATGAAAAAGAGTAAATGTTTGGTAAACAAATGTTTGCTGGGCCACTGAGAAACAATGGCACACAGAGGACTTTGATCAACCAGGTGTAGCTAGGTTCCTCCCTGTCTACCATGCCTAGTTCATAACATAATGTAGTTATCTATTGTGATAGCTCTCTTCCTGGAGTAGGTCCTATATATCTCAATTCTTTTTAGGCAGTTGAAGAGGAAGTAAAGAGTGTTTCCTGAATCTGCTGGGTTTGATTACATTTTAACTCAAAATAATCTTCATGCCAAAGTGGCCCATCTTGTGGCCACCTGCTCTTGACCCGTACACAAATATATTATTGTCTTTTAACATTCATTTCAGTTATTTGTAAGAATTTTGAACAAGGCAGAAGCTAGGACAGTGCCCTGTTGCATGCTAATGTTGGCTCCCCTGTGCTCTTTGGTATTTTTTAAATCCATATGACTGGTAATACTATTAAAATTAGAATGGAAAAAAAAATAGAATGGCAAAATCAGAATAGTGGCAAAGCTATGCAAAAAATGGTGATAATGTAGATTAAAAAATCATAATATCCTCTTTCAACACTTTTTTCCAACATCATATGGGAAGTCCTTATTAATGCAATAAAGCAAAAAGGAGGAAAAGATATATATAGATATAGATATAGATATAGACATAGTTATACATATACACACACACACATACTGGAAAGAAAGAAAGAAAACTTTTTTGCTCACAGATGCCATGATCATCTGTATAGAAACCCAAAAGAATCAACCAAAAATCAAAACAAAAACAAACTGCTGAAACTACTAAGCAATGACAGCAAGGTTGCAGGATATAAGTTAATATACAGGAAATCAACTGCTTTCCTATATAGTAACAATGAACAAATGGAATTTGAAATTAAAAATGCTAATACAATTTACATTAGTACCCCCCCTCAATTAAATACTTGGGTATAAACCTAACAAAATATGTACAGGTCTATATGAGGAAAACTACAAAACTCTGATGAACAAAATCAAAGAATAACTAAACAGATGGAGAAATATTCCGTGTTCATAAATAGGAAGACTTAATCTTGTCAAGATGTCAGTTCTTCCCAACTTGATCTATGGAGTCAGTGCAATGTCAATCAAAATACCAGTCAGTTATTTTATGGGTATTAACAAACCGATCTTAAAATTTATATGGGGAGGCAAAAGACCCAGAAAAACAAACACAATATTGAAGGAGAAGAACAAAGTGGAGGACTGACACCACCTGACTTCAAAATTTACCGTAAAGCTACAGTAATCAAGACAGTGTGGTATGGCAAAAAAATTTAAAAATAAACAAATAGGTCAGTAGAAGAGAATAGAGAGCCCAGAAATAGACCCACATAAACATAGTCAAGTGAGCTTTGAAAAGGAATAAAGACAAAACAATGGAGCAAAGATAGTCTCTTCAACAAACGATGCTGGAAAACCTGGATACCCATATATAAAAAATTGAATCTAGACACAGGGTTTACACCCTTAACAAAAATTAACTCAAAATAAATCAGAGACTTACATGTAAAATGCAGAACTATAAAACTCCTAAAAGATAACAGAAGAGAAAACCCAGATGACCTTGGGTAGGGTGACTACTTTTTAGATACAACAGCAAAGGCATGATACATGAAAGGAGTAATTGATATGCTGGACTTCATTAAAATTAAAAACTTGTGCTCTACAAAAACTGTCAAGAGAGTTAAAAGACAAGACACAGACTGGGAAAAATATTTACAAAAAGACACATCTAATAAAGGACTGTTATCCAAAATAAGTAAAGAACTCTTAAAATTCAACATAAAAAAAACCAAATGACATAATTAAAAAATGGGTCAAAGATCTTAACAGACACTTCACCAAGGAAGATATACAAGTGACATACAAGCATATGAAAAGATGTTCCAAACCACAGGGCATCAAGAAATGCAAATTAAAACAATGAGATACCGCTATGCACTTATTAGAATGGCCTAAATTTGGAACACTAATAATACCAAATGCTGGCCAGGATGTGGAGCAATAGGAACTCTCATATAATGCTGATAGAAATGCAAAATGGGGGGCACCTGGGTGGCTCAGTCGTTAAGCGTCTGCCTTCAGCTCAGGTCATGATCCTGGAAACGAGCCCCACATCGGGCTCCCCGCTCCACAGGAAGCCTGTTCTCCCTCTCCCACTCCCCCTGCTTGTGTTCCCTCTCTTGCTGTGTCTCTCTCTGTCAAAGGAATAAATAAGATCTTTAAAAAACAAAAACAAAAACAAAAACAAAACCAGACTCTTACATAGAGAGAACAAACTAGTGGTTACCAGACAGGAAGTAGGTGAGGGGATAGGTAAAATAGATAAAGAGGATTAAGAGTACACTTACTGTGTTGATCACTGAGTCATGTATAGAAATGCTGGATCATTATATCATGCACCTGAAACTATTATAAAACTGTATGTTATTATACTTCAATTAACAATTTTTTTAATTAAAAAAAGTAGAGTAGTGTGAATTTTATTCATTTATTCAACAAATACCTATTGTGAGCCAATAAGATACCAAGCATTGAGGGTAAGCAAAAAATTCTGCTTGTAGGAGTTTAAGATCTAGGGTAGATACAGGCCATAAATAAAATAAAATATATAGTTTGCTATATAGTGCCAAATACTAAGGAAAAAGACTAGGGAAGGAAGGTTAGGAATGTGTGGGAAGGGCTAACATTTTACATAGGGGGGCAAGGAAAATTCTCAATGAAAAAGTAACTTTTGACTAAAAAATGAAGGAAGTCAGGAAGCAAGCCAAGATGATATCAGGTGAAAGAACACTGCTGGCAGAGGGAACAGCAAATACAAAGGCAGGATTGTGCCTGCCTAGCATGTTTGAGGAACATCAAGTATGACTTACATGGCTGGTGAAAAGAGAGTAATCAGAGTAAGAGAGGAGGTCAGAGATATAACGAATTTGGGGCAGGAAAGTGTCAATACATAACACTGTATCGGTCATAGGAAGTACTTCGACTTTCACTGGGTGGAATGGAAAGCCATCAGAGTGTTTGAGCAGTGAAGCTCCATCATCCAGACCTACATTTTAAAAGGACCTCTTGGCAGTCCGGTAGAGACGGGTGAAAAGGTAGAAGCAGTGCGACAGCTTAGGAAGCTATTGGGACAATCTAGACAAGAGGTGATGGTAGCTTGGAGTAGCCGTGGAGTGAAGGATTTGGATTCAGGGTGTATTCTGAAAGTAGAGTGGACAGAATTTGCTGGTTGATGGGATCTGGAGGATGAAAGACAGAAAAGACAGAAAATGACTCCAAGGTCTTCAGCCAGAGCAATGGAAAAAAAGAGCTGCACTTCTGAGATGGGCAATTCTGTTGGAAGAGAGGGTTTAGAAGTAGTGCGTATCAGAAGACAGGTTAAGTTTGAAGTGTCTGTGGCAGAAGTGGTTTATGTCCCTCATCTGTCCTCTTGTCCACTCCACTGCACACCTGCCCAACTTCCACTTTTGGAAATTTACATCTTTGCCTGAGGATGCTCTTTAGCCACAGGAGTCTGCTTTCCACCGAAAGTGGCTAGATGTGCTAGGGAATTAAGATCCTCGAGGAGCAGCTGTCAACCAGTAACTGACAGGATTTGGGGTATAAATACCCCAGTTCCCTCCCCCTTCAGCTGGAATAAGTGAGGCTTGTGTTTTACACTGGTCCCCAGAATTCTCTCAGCACTCCATTTGCCCAGAGGGTAGCTGGTTTGATAATGAATGCTTTATTGTATTTCTTCATTTCTCTGTCTCGTTTCCCCATTTCCTTACCTTTATCTCCCCTGCTCCAAAATAAAACATAACAACAAAAATATAACAACAGAAAAAAAATCTGCTAGTGCCTGCATCCTTTCTGGTACAGCTGAAATGAAGATAATACCTATGAGACACCCAAAAGGCAATGTCATAGCAGCAGATGGACACCCAATCTCTAAAACTTACGGAAAAATCAGGCCAGAGATAAATCTGGAAGTCATCAGCATGTGGGCAGTTTGGAAGTCGTAAGAGTGGATGAGATCATTAAGAGTGAGTAAAAATAGAAAGAAAAGCAGAATGGGTTGGGACCTTTGGTCACACTCAAGTTTAAAGGTAGGAGAACTGGGGAGGAACCAGCCCAAAATGCTAAGAAGCAGCAGCCAGGGAGGTCAAGAAGAAATTTAGGCAAATGAAGAAAATATTTCCAGGAATTAATAGTACTGATTCCAGGGTCTCACTGCAGATCAAAAGAACCAGGGTCTCTGTCGGTTCACTCAGGAAGCTTGCATTTTTGAAGCCTTATCAGATATTCCTTAAGCACAATAGGATTCAAGAAATACTGAACCTTAGAAACTCCTATCTTCTCAGGGGCACCTGGGTGGCTCAGTCGGTTAAGTGCCTGCCTTCAGCTCAGGTCATGATCCTGGAGTCCCGGGATCGAGCCCTGCATCAGGCTCCCTGCTCAGTGGGGAGCCTGCTTCTCCCTCTGCCCCTCACCTCTCTCTCTCGCAAGTAAATAAATAAAAATCTTTTTTTAAAAAAAGGAAACTCTTCTCTTCTCTTTTTTGGGGGGTGGGGAAGGCAGTTGTGGTGTAGCTAGCATGGCACAGATAAGCTTTTATTCTTTCTTGGTAAGTCCCCAACATTATAGGTGGGCATTTAAATTGACTTCTCAAAAGCTCATCCTGCTACTTAAGCATATTGTGTCCTTGTAATTAGAGGTCACATCTATGTACAATTTTGAACTAGCTAAATATGGATCTTTTTCTCTGTAGTTGAGGTTATCCTGAGTTGATCATGTTAGTTGCTAGGTGTTTCACATTCTTGAACTAGATCATTTACCCAAAACAGGTCTATAGGAAATTTGCTCTTTTTTAAGATGTGAAATCAGATCAGATAGCAAGGTTTCAGCTTACTTTTGTTCTACAGATAATTTTTTTGCAATCATGACTAATAATTATACTAATAAGTCTGATTTTTTAAAATTATCAGTATTTACTCATCCAAGTGAAATCTCCTTGAAATAGTCCTCTTAGGAAGCCATATGCTACATTTCTGAAAATCTTTAGAAATACCCTCAGTATCCATGACAACTACATTTGACTAGCATATCTTCATTTTTTTAAGTAGTCTTGATTTTAGAATTACTTATACTGACACTAATGATAGTTAACACCTTTTCATGATTTCCTGTAAACTGAATGTGTGCCCCCAGATTCATAGGTTGAGACCTAACCCCAATAAGATGGTATTTGGAGATGAGGCTTTGGGGGGTGATTTGGTCATGAGATGGAGCCCTCATGAATAAGACTTTGCACCTTTATAAATGAGAGCCCAGAGAACTACCTTGCCCCTTACCCCATGTGAAGTTATAGGAAGAGGGCTGTCTAAAAACCAGGAAGCAGGCTGTCACCAGACACTGAATCCGCTGGTGCCTTGACCTTGGACTTCCCACCCTCCAGAACTGTGATAAATAAATATTTGTTGTTTAGCCATTCACTCTATGGTACTTTTGTTATAGCAGCCTAAACAGACTAGGCCAATGATTCTCATAAACGGACTCTACAGAGTAGTCTCAAGAAGGTTTGCAACAAAATGTTACGATATAAGTTTAATAGGTGAACATAACCACTTATAGAAGAAAACTCTCAAATGGCAGGCTGTTACTAGCAGAATAAAAAAAAACTGCTATAGAGTTCCCCAAAGAGTCAAGAGCAGTCACATAATTTGCAAAGCCCAGTACAAATGAAAATGCAGGGCCTCTTATTCAGAGGGCAGGGGGAAGGTGTTGTTAAAAGTATTAAATTATAAAGCTGCTCAAGCACATGCTCCCTGCTCACCAGACTTCACTTACAGAACACAAGTTCAAAGATCATCATTAATTTAAAGATGGCATCAGCGGAGCATTAGTCCAAGTGCGGGTCCCTTCTGAGTATGGCGTGTATGTGGTAGCAAAGGCCACTCACCCACAGAGCCAACCTGCCCAAGGAGCCAGCCCTGCAGAGGTCCCTGCTATTCAGATTCTACCGGTTTCCACCGATGCATAGAAAAGTTACAGACTGTCTTCACCTCCTCTTTCAGTTATAAAACTTCTTGTATTTTTAATCTTTGTTTCCTTGTAGTAAAAGAATAAGAAGATTCGGGATGTCAAGAAGAGGTGTACTAGTTAGGGCAACACAAGCAGGACCTCTACAGTGGGCTGAGAGGCAGGGAACTACCTGGAGATAACACCTTCCAGGCTGGCTTACTAAGGCAGGCCAGGAGGTCAGGACATGGAAGTTTATTTTACCTCAAGTTCCAACAAAACAGCAACATTTCCCCTGTGGGTGGGTTTCAGCAAACATCCTAAAGGCCACCTAATACAAAATTTCATGGGAACAGAGTGGGACAAACCTAGCATCACCCCGACCCACTCTTTGTTTGTCCGACCTCATTTCCTAGACTTCCTGTGGCTGCCATGTCTAATTCAAGAGACAACCACGAAAGTATGGGTTATTAAACAACTTAAGGTTAATTTATATTCTCATCATGTTCTAGCTTTCTGCTAAAATGCACATGTGTTATTTAAAGGGGTATACCATCTCTGAGTTTCTTTAATTCCCTGATACAGTGCTGTTTCCTGTGAACGTTGTCTTATCTTTTCAATGATAATTTTCTCCCTGGGGAGGAGGGGACACTTAGTTCTTTTGTATCTCCTATATTCTTTATTATAGCACTAAGCATGGGACTAATTACATATTGAATAGAGTTTAGCTATATATCACAACTGGATAAAAATGTGTAGAAACTATATATAAATGTTCCCTTCTCCCCTCCTCTCCAAATGCAGCCTATTTATTTATTTATTTATTTATTTATTTATTTATTTATTTTTAAACAGAAAGCTTGTAAGTTTATCCTCTGGCCAGTATTTTTTTTAATATTTTATTTATTTATTTGACAGAGAGAGAGAGAGAGTGAACACAAGCAGGGGGAGCGGCAGAGGGAGAGGGAGAAGCAGGCAGGGAGCCAGATGTGGGGCTCCAGGCTCGATCCCAGGACCCTGAGATCATGACCTGAGCCAAAGGCAGCTGCTTAATTGACTGAACCACCCGGGCGCCCCACAGCCAATTTTAAATGTAAATCTTGGGGCGCCCGGGTGGTTCAGTCAGTTAAGCATCCAACTCTTGATTTCAGCTCAGGTCATGATCTCAGGGTTGTGAGATCCAGCCCCTCATTGGGCTCAGTGATGGGCATTGAGCCTGCTTAAGATCCTCTCTCTGCCTCTCCCTCTGTCCCTCTCCCCAGACACCCCTTGCTCTTTCTTTACCTAAATAAATAAATGTATATAAATATTAACCTTGATGCATTTTCCTAGCTACTACAGTACAGGATAATTTACAGTGTTACTCAAATCTGGTATATGCCAATGCTAAGAGTATTAGAGTGAGGTTACTGTATTTCTATATATACACTATATAAATCCATCAATTTCCAGGCCCATTTATGATTCATCACAGCTTTACTTAAATCATTTGGAAATATTTTCTGAAATTCTTGGAAGAGTTTCAAAACAAAACAAACTTTATTTTAACTGATATTAATCACATAACAGTAACAGGAGAAAGTGAGGCTATCATAAAATCCATGTTTACAACACCAGGTGTTCCATCGACTTCCCCGGAACTCTTCTGTCACTCCTTCCCTCGTACTAACACTAGTCCTGACCTCAGGCTGTGCCAGTTACATTGCGTCACAACTTCGGTCTAAGCAATAAAGAACGATATTTGTTGTGTGAGGGAAATAGCGATGACTGAAATAAAATTTGTATCATACAATAACACTTTAGAATGACCTTGAGGAAGAAACCCTTAGACCAATGAGTTGAACTTTCCGTGAAGCTTCTCAGACAAAAGAGAAGAAGGCAGATTAGTGAAGGAAGAATTTAGAACAGTAAGGACAAAAATTTCCCCAAAGTGAGCATGAGGTAAAAGATTTTCCAGTCACAATGAAAATAGAATTTGCTGACAAGGTCATGATCACATCAGACAGCTCACAACTGGGAACAAGGAATTTACAAAAAGCATTATTTATCTTTAACTACAAATCTGGAATGTTTCCAAGCTACATCTGGGAAATGCCTGCCTGCCCTTGACCAGTATATTGCTCAATTTTCCCTCTTATATCTCATTTACCACACTCATGCCACCTTAAGGGTAGTAAGGAGTTCACTGACATGAGGTACCTCACATAGTAAAAGACTCATAGGAACAGAGTAGAATGGTGGTTTGCCAGAGGCCGGCGGGGGTGGGGGGGGGGCAAGGGGCAGTTGCTCTTTGATGGATAAAAAGTTTGAGTGATGCAAGGTAAGTTCTAGAGATCTGCTGTACAACATCGTGCCTATAGTTATCAACACTATACTGTACACTTAAAATTTGTTTAAAAGGGTAGATCTCATATTAAATGTTCTTACTACAAGTGTTTTAAAAGTAGTAAGGAAGCACTCAATTGCATTTAAGTCTAGCCATATTTTGCTCCTTTAACTGGTATAATTGATTCAGGTGATTCAGATATTCATCATTGGTAAGGCATTCCTTATTAAATGAATTGGAACATCTGTGCTCCTAATTTAATGCAAAACCCCCATGACTTTCTGATCGTTGGCATTATTTTTGAGAAGTCCACCTGGGTATTTGTACTGTAACTGATTAACACACATCCTCACACTATAGTTCAATGCAGTAAACCTTCCCTGACAACCAAAAGATTTTATTCACAATACAATGAATGATTTTGAGTCCATCACTGACAGTGGGAAATGGCCTGGTTCCTTTGTAGATACTAGATCTTTGGACTTCCCCGGACTGGTGGCATTCACATAGATAGGTGTTTAAGGTTGCACAAAACACAATCTAATGCCTTTGAAACAGCTGGAAGGAACACACTCCCTCCAGACCATGCAGCCTAAAGGGATTCTGGGATAATTAAATGAATAACCCAAACAAAGTCCAGGGTTTATGAGGCCCAATCTCTTCAGGTGCTGCTTTCAAAAAAACACAGCTTTACTTAATTGTCGTGGGTTCTAAATAATACAAGCTTAAGGAATTGTATTATTGGAAGGGTGCTAGACAGCCTATGATAGCCACATTTCTGTAGCATTTTACACAAGATTGAAAAAAAGCAGATTATTCATCTCGGAGAATTGACTTTCTTGATGACACCACTGAAGTTCAAAAGTCAAAACTAGGTAGGTGTAATTCTAATCCTTACTTGCTTCTTTAGACCATCATCAAAGGGAATTCAATTCATAATCCAGATTATTTTTAAAATTCCCTTTTCCCATTTCTCGTTCATTCATTTCTTCTCTCTCACAGCTGCCCCCCCATACCCCCAGTCTTTCTTGCCACACTCCCCTGAATGTTTTCCCTGAAGCCCACTGACTTACTAGAACCTTTTATTCTATCTCTTCTCATTTTTTTCTATATGTAGTAAATCTAAACTTTTAATTCACAAACTCTCCTCATTCATACTTTCTCCTGTTTTTTGCCTTCCTAATTACCCTGGTCTACATCAGTGTTTCTCAACCTTCTTTTTAGTATTGCTTCCCCCAAGGAAACTTTTTAGACATACTTTTTCTTAACTCCCTCCCATGAAATTTTAAAGTTACAGATATACCATATATTTGCTTACATGTTATATACATGTATATATAATACAATAATATCTGTGCTTTATTTTATATAGATAGGTGTGTGCATGTATACATACGATCCACACATACACATATATATGTATATATAAAGTAAATGTCTATAGGGGAGGCTTTATGTATAAAGCATGATTTTTTATCACCCCTCCAAGAACCAATCCTCCCTCTTGGGAGCAATATCAACATCATCTCAGCTGAGAATGCATGGCTACAACATAGGTAGGACAGCAAAGGGGAGCAGGAACTGGTGGGCAAGCAGTGCCAGCGACTGCAGTTTCTTCTGTGAGAATCCCAACTCGACTCCCTTTCTGCCTACTTTTTAGTCACTTGGGTGTACCAATCTAGCCCATGCCTGTCCTAAGCAACACTGTATAATCTGGCCTCCCTTCTTAGCTTCTGTGATACTTCATTCAAAAATCATTCTTGGGGCCCCTGGGTGGCTCAGTCATTAAGCGTCTGCCTTCGGCTCAGGTCATGATCCCAGCACCCAATAAATGCCTACGCATTTGGAATCTCACCTCCTAGCTATCCTTGGGGTAATTTTTGCATGTTATAGACTAATCCCACAAAGTTGATATACTACTCCTCTGGAAATCATTTGCATCTCCCTCAAAAAGGAAACTATCTCCCCCACAGGCATTAAGTTTTGCTGGTAGTTCAGACACCATAGAAAGCAAGCAGGGAGATGATTTGGAACAAAAATATTCTCTAACTATCCCTAAAATCATAAAAGGATAAATCACTGAGGTGACCCCTACTCTGCCTCTTCACACTGCTCAGGATGACTCTCTTACCCATCACCGCTCTCCCCGATAATATTACCTAGTCTTCTAGACCAGAAGCTTGTGAGGGAAGGGGGAGCATCATTAATAGCTTTGTAGTCATTATACCATCTAGTGCAGGACGTTGCGTATTGCTGTCACTCAATGGAGCCACCCTGAATTCCCAGTTCCATATATTTCTCATTTTAAGAAGTAGTCCTGCCTGACTTCTGGTCCTCAACCTCCTCATCCCTCAGCTAAAAATAATAATCCCTATTTCTATCTTGTCCATATGCCTAATTAAGATTTCTATGAGAGACAGCAGTGCGGTGGTTGTACTTTTCAAACTTATTTTTGCCTCCAACACATAGTAAGCATTACATTTCACATCATGACCCAATCCACTTACAAACAGACACACACACAGAAGTTTCACAAAACAATGTTATGTGGGATGTACCCTGCTAATTTCTATTTTATTTCTTTTTTTTTTTAGATTATTTATTTATTTATTTGACAGAGAGAGACACTGTGAGAGAGGGAACACAAGCAGGGGGAGTGGGAGAGGGAGAAGCAAGCATCAGGTTCCCTGCTCAGGGGCTTGATCCCAGGACCCTGGGATCATGACCTGAACCGAAGGCAGACGCTTAACGACTGAGCCACCCAGGCGCCCCTCTATTTTATTTCTTAACACCATAGTTGTGACCCACTGAATCATTCTCAAGACCTAGAGTTGGCTGTGACCTGAAGTTTGAAGAACAGAGGGTAGAGGTTGAGGGCATCTCAGGGTTTTGAGTGAGAATCTGAAATGGGTCCAAACTTGGGCACTTTGATATTGAACAAATGATTTAGCCTCTCTAGGCCTTGGTGTTCTCTCCTTTAAGATAGAAGTAACAATAGCACTTACCTAGAAAAACTGTTGTGGGAGATTAAATAATGCATCCAAGGCCTTTTGTTTAGCATAAGACATACAGTAAATGTTAATAATTGCTAGCTCTTATTATTCATTCTTTGAATTCTTTTGAGAAACTTGGAAAAAGAAGTTATGTAAATATAAAATATAATACTTATATTTCACTCACTATGGGCTTAACTCTGTTCAATAATTTTTTTAAAGATTTATTTATTTATTTTAGAGAGAGCGCACATGAACGGGGGGGGGGGGAGCGGCAGAGGAAGAGGGAGAGAATCCTCAGGCAGACCCCCTGCTGAGCGAGGACGCCAACATGGGGCTTGATCCCAGGATCCTGAGATCGTGACTTGAGCCAAAACCAAAAGTCAGATGCTCAACTGACTGAGCCGTCCAGGTGCCCCTGTTCTATAATTTTATGTCTTTAATTTCATTCAATAATTTTATATGCCTATAAATCTTGTCTTCTTAGCTATTACAACTATGTTGGAACTCCTCATAAAGTTTTTCTTCTGCTACATGTAGCATTAGCCCAGAGCTGAGATTCAAGTACTATTAAAGTTCTCATCTAGCTGCTTTTTTTGCAAATAATTTTTATAACACGTTAAGGAAAATGATAATGTAAAATAGATTAGGGAGTAGGGAAAGGGTAAATGACTTGCAACTTTGCATTAGTACCTCCAACAATGGCTGAAATTTATCTTAAAAGAAGATAGCTTTCATTACTGTAATATGGAACTTTTCCCAAACAGTAACTTAAAATAAATATGAGAACCTCAAGTCATAGAATCATGGTATTTTTGAGAAGTGCCACTTAGAGTGAAAATGTCTTATGAAAACAAGTACTCTCCACTTGCTTTGCCCTCATAAATCAGGAAGCGGTATTCCAAACTGATGTAGGAAAACAGCGAAAACCAGTTTCTGAAGATTATAAAACCCTATATTGCTAGGCTCAAAGGTGTAACAAGATTACACCCTAAGGGAAGAATATGATACTGTATTATACCAAAAATGCATTTTCATGATGGCATTTTATAACAAATAATAATAATAAAACAGTAAAATAAAGCTGATCTAAATAATGCCAGAAAGAGTAAAATCAATAATTATTCATTGAACACCTCAACTAAAAACTGTGGAGAATTAAAGAGTCAAGCGCTCAAGAAATTAACAAGTGCTTGGACAACTAAGATGAATACATGTAAACTTCATTAGCAAACTGAGTTAAAGAATATGTTGAGACATGAGAGACATCACAGAGGAATGCATGGCTGATTGAACAAGAGAGGGAGAGATCACTGTGGGTCAAGATGCTAGGGGAGAGTGAAGTTTAAGACTTGACACCAACTGCTCTCCACAATTGTCCTTGTGGAAAAGGACTTAGCACCATCTGTCTAAACCCCTGCTGGAAGGAGTTAGTTAAAGGGTTACTGGGTATGTTAGATTCACTATGAACTTAACCCTTGACTAGACCTAGGACATAATAGGGCAATGAAATGTTTGAAAATTCTCATGACTTCTGTTGTTTACAAATTGGAGAAGAATTATATATTTTATTGTCAGTGGATGTCACCCTGGCATCCATTTAGGATCCACACAATTCCCTCCCTTTTTAAATATAGTAGTTGTGTATTTAGAATTTGAGGTTAGACACATGTTAAAATATGACACAGTCTTTCCTGCTGGATAGCTCAGAACACCCAGTTATAATTATGTAAACACTGAAAAAATGTTACAGAGGAAGTGAGAGGTTTACATATTAAAATGAACACTAGCATTACCAATGGTACATAAATATAATTTAAATCTATTCTAAGTAAAAGTTCAAGATTTGTTCCAATCGTTTCTGCCAAATTTTGTTCTCACTTTGTGCTGGAATTTTTGAAGAGTAGAAATGTCTTAAAGTAAGATTTATGTTTTATGTTATCCAAGAAGGTGATTTCTATTAGTAATTGTCCCCTGGTGACATCTGGAGCCTTGACAAGAGTAATGAGGACAATGGGACTAGTGACTAAGCATTATTATATTGATTTTCCAATGTATCCTCTTTTGATCAGGTTTTCAGGGGACTTCCTGAAGTTGACAACCACAGCAGCCCAACAAAGAGGAAATGATTTGGAAAAATAACAAACCCAATGCTAGGGAGGATAATTTGCAGTTAAATATAGTATGTATATATCTAAAATTACTCTGAAACATACTTAAAAATATTAATAGCTAGACAAACTATCAACCAATCAACTAACAATTTGTTGGCCTTGGAGTAAATAAAGAGCCTTTCAATTTTCTTTTTAATTTAGTTATTTACTTTGGAGACTCAGAGTACAACCACAGATGAAGAAAAAACATCAACCCTTTGAAGGTTTAAGCAAACACTTTCTGTATGTGCCCAATGTGAGTGTGAGTCCACATGAGAGAATCAACCAGGTGCTCTGGGCAACAGGTCTTGTATTCACACAGCAGATGCCCTAGAAAGATAGCAGAAATATTTTCCTCTAATTGAACACACAGCTATCACAACTGTGCTCTTTAATTTAAAACCTAGGAAGATGAGTTGACTGTAAACTCAATATGAACCAAAGGTTGGACATGTGTTAAAAGGCTAGGAATTATCTTAGTCCATTAAATATATCCTCTAGTCAGATAATACTTGTATCTTTTTTTTTAATTTATTTATTGTTATGTTAATCACCATACATTACATCATTAGTTTTAGATGTAGTGTTCCATGATTCATTGTTTGTGCATAACACCCAGTGCTCCATGCAGAATGTGCCCTCCTTAATACCCATCACCAGGCTAACCCATCCTCCCACCCCCCGCCCCTCTAGAACCCTCAGTTTGTTTTCCAGAGTCCATCGTCTCTCATGGTTTGTCTAATACTTGTATCTTGATGGGCTGGAAAACCAATTGCATGAAGAATGAAAGCGATGTGTTTGCTCTCTTTGTAAAAGAGAAGATCATCGTAGGAATAGTGGCAGTGACTTCAAAAATTTTAAGAGCTAATATATATTAGGAGTAGACATTGTCTATTTTATGTAGAGGGCAGCCCTTATAAGTGGAAATTAGAAGAAAGATTTCAGCTCAAAGAGAGAAGAACTTTTAAATTAGAGTAGAAATGATCTCATAATAGTGAATTCCAACACAACTCTACAGGTTTAAGCTAAGAATGCATGCCTGTCAGGAAATACTAGAGTGCTGATGGAAAATTACATCAGAAGTTCTAAGGATCTGAAATTCTGAAAATGAAAAAATTTTTATATTCCAAGTCTCATTGAATCTTATGAACACAATCTAAAACTATTAACTAAAGTGAAGTTGCTAGAACTCACAGAATTGGACAAAATTTAATACAGGATTATGGGAGAGTAGAAGTCTTATAGGAAATCGAAAATACTTTTTCTGCCAGTTCCTGGATTTGAAATGTTTCTAATCAAAAAGAAAGTGCTGAATATGAGCATGATTATATTTACTAGTTGGCTTATTTCAAAAAGTACATTATTCTGTCATTCTTTTGAAATCTAAAAGCACCCTGCTCCTTGAATTAAAATATTTTATTTAGACACAACAGTGAAGGAACCTGTAGGCTGCACTTTGGTTTAAAAAACAAAATACACTGCTTTTGCCAGTTTCAAAATATGGAAAATTGTAAGCAGCACTGTTGGTTGCGCTAATCATAAGACTTAGTGCTTCTATTTTTCCCCCTTCTCTGCACACTGCTTAGACTTGTTGCTTTCCTTTGCTAAATATAGCCGGCTTCCTGCTATTTTCACAGCTGACTGGAGAATTTCATTAGGAAGGTGGAAAGCTAACACTGTCACTCTGATGAATAAAGCGGTCAGCTGATATCTCTCCTTGCTCCAGTGGAAAAATTTACAAAGACTAGAGGTGCTGAGAGACAGAATGGAGTTTCATTAAAATGGCCAATTAGTGCAATAAGCAAAAGGCAAAAGGTGACAGCCTCCCTCCCACTGTTTTCCCTTATCAGGCAGGTGTTAAAAGCTCTAGTTGAGAGTTTGAAAGGGGATGGTCTTCTCTAGCTCAAACCTGGCCTCAAGGATGATTTCATGCCTGGAGCCTATATTTCCTTTAGCAGAAGATTGATCAAATAATTTTATATTCATATGATGAACTACTATGCAATTTTTACAAAGTATTAAGTAAATCTCTATGTATTGAAATAGAGACTTCATAATCTGTGAACTCAGCTTTTGTGGCTAGGCAGGGAATGGGATT
>NC_138370.1:113951046-113985283 GCF_054177405.1 Leptonychotes weddellii | reverse complement strand
AATCCCATTCCCTGCCTAGCCACAAAAGCTGAGTTCACAGATTATGAAGTCTCTATTTCAATACATAGAGATTTACTTAATACTTTGTAAAAATTGCATAGTAGTTCATCATATGAATATAAAATTATTTGATCAATCTTCTGCTAAAGGAAATATAGGGTTTTTTTCCCCCAGCTTTTTTATTGTAAGTAGTACTTTAATGAGCAATTTGTTCATATATCCTTGGAAATTATCTCTGGGATAAATTCCTAGAAGTGGAATTACTGGCTCATAGGGTTTTCTGCATTTTTAATTTAGAGAGATCTTGCCAAATTATACTTTAAAAACAAGGCTAACAAACTCTGAAACCAATAACTTATAAGTTGTTTTGGTACTTACTAGTTGAAATGACTAATTCATAAACTTTTCTTATGACTTAAAAATATTAATGCACCACATTTTTAAAAAAGATTTTATTTATGTATTTGACAGAGAGATAGAGAGAGAGCACAAGTAGGCAGAGAGGCAAGCAGAGAGAGAGGGAGAAGCAGTCTCTCCGCTGAGCAGGGCGCCCGATGTGGGGCTCGATCCCAGGACCCTGGGATCATGCCTGAGCCGAAGGCAGCCGCTTAACCGACTGAGCCACCCAGGTGCCCAAAGCACCACATTTTTTAAATGCACTTTATTAAGAAGAAAGATATTACTTTGGTTCTTACAGTCTAGGAATACATGACATCAATTCTACACTCATGTAGAAGTGTCAAGGAACTTGTTGGTAAAAGTCTATGAACATTAATTTGAGTTGTATTTGAAGATTTGTGAAAAAACTGAGAACTTCTTAGTAACTAAGGAAATATGAATAGGGCTTGGTTCTTGTTAGGAGAAGGAAGAATAGGATGTAAGTCTTTCTATTGTCAAAGGGAGATTAAAAGTCAATGAAATAAATATAATATTAACCATCCTACAACCCTAATGAATAGATCTAGACATTTTTTTAAAAAAAATATTTATTTATTTATTTGACAGAGAGAGAGACACAGCGAGAGAGGGAACACAAGCAGAGGGGGTGGAAGAGGGAGAAGCAGGCCTCCCGCTGAGCAGGGAGCCCGATGCAGGGCTCGATCCCAGGACCCTGGCTGGGATCATGACCTGAGCCAAAGGCAGACGCTTAACGACTGAGCCATCCCGGCACCCCTAGATCTAGACAATGTTTATCAATCCCTGTTAACCTCAAAAAAAGACACTATAGCATTTATCTCTTGATTAAAATACACAAAACCACCTATGAAATACTTTTGATCAAAAAGTCAAATCTGTATCTGACCAAGATTTAAAGTCTAGATCTGATCACCAATTCACAGAAAATACAGAAACATATTAGACAATAACACAAAGATGCAATCAGCAAAAAATCAGAAAAATGACCCATTTTTTAAAACAAATACATAGAGGGAGAGAAGAGAGAAAGAGCATACATATTAAAAGAGACTTACAGGGATGTATGGGCAGCATTTGGATCCTGATTCAAACAAACTGTAAATAAAATATAACGGGGAAAATTTAATATTGACAAGATGATTTTTTAAAGATTTTATTTGTTTATTTGAGAGAGAGAGAGAGAGCACTCAAGCAGGGGGAGGGACTGAGGGAGAGAATCCCAAGCAGTCTTCACCCTGGGCTTGAAGCCTGGTGCAGGACTTGGAGCCTGACGCAGGACTTGATCTCACCATCCTGAGATCATAACCTGAGCTGAAATCAAGAGTTGGACACTTAACTGACTAAGCCACCCAGGTGCCCCCAATATTGACTAGATAACTCATGAAATTAATAAAGTATTGTTATTTTCAGGTATTGTAATGGTATTGTGGTTATTTTTTAGTCTTTTTTTTTAAAGAAATATGTAGTGAAATATTTAAAAATGAAATTATATGATGCTCAAGATATGCTTCAAAATACCCTGGGTGGGAAGAGAAGTGGACTGAGGTATAGAAAAAATAAGAGTGGCTAAAAGTTAATTGTTGAAGCTGGTTGAGATGTACATGGAAGTTCATTGCATTACCCTGTGTATTTTCTATGTTTTAAATTCTCCATAATCAAACATTCAAAAATCAAAAAGGTTTTCATTAAGATGTTTTGAAATGTTCCTTTGTAAATGTTCCTTTTGAAATACCCCTTTAAAGAGAATAGCTTTAGGAAATTTGAAGGCTCTTACATAATGGCCACAAACTCATTGAACACCCAGAGGCTTGCTTCCAAGCCTTCTGCCTGTGATTTTAGACAAGAGTAAGAACAGGAGCCAGATGGTATGGAAAACATACTTACAAGTGGGTTCATGAGCCAAATGAAAGCTATAATTTAAGGGAAGGAACCAACAGTCCTCTTTAGCTTTAAAAATGTTTTTGAACTCAGAAAGGGGCATGTATAGCACTCTAACACAAACGTGTAATCTTTGGCCCAGACAAATGGATGCTCTTGTAGACAATGACAATGTAGAGTTTGTCATCTCCTTCACATGGAATTTCTTCAGTTGCACCATCTCACCACATCCTTCCTTAGGGGTTCCTCTTTTTCCTCTTCCACTTTATGCATTCTCCATCCCCCTCCAACCTATACCAAAGGAAAGAAAACATACTATTTTCTTTGCCTAGCTATTCAAACATATCCCTGCAAGAAATCACTTTTTAAATACATAATACGTTGGATTGCTTCTGACCAGTCTTATTAATGAAATCTTTATAGCAGTCAAAATCCAGGCTGACTAGTTTATCAAAAGACTGAAAATAGTGCCTCTCTACACGGTTACTAGCAGTAGTAACCTTGTTTCCACAGTTTCTTGGCTTATTTTTCTTTTTTAAGATTTCATTTATTGATTTGACAGAGAGAGACACAGCGAGAGAGGGAACACAAGCAGGGGGAGTGAGAGAGGGAGAAGCAGACTTCCTGCAGAGCAGGGAGCCCGATGCCGGGCTCAATCCCAGGACCCTGGGATCGTGACCTGAGCCGAAGGCAGACACTAATGACTGAGCCACCCAGGTGCCCCTTGGCTTATTTTTCAATTGAATCTCAACACCAGGTGACCTTCAAATGCGCCCTTAATTTCCATTCGATCATCATATTACTCCCTCTACTTCTCTATTCCATTAAGTATATGTAGAGTTCACCAGTTAGTTATCATACAGTGTAATATTAATTTCAGGTATAGAATTTAGTGATTCATCACTTACTTGAAAAGAAGAACAAAAAATAGAGAACTATAGAGAACACATCCCCAGAGGGCAGGTGGGTGGGGGATGGGTGAAACAGGTGATGGGAATGAAGGGGTGCACTTGTGATGAGCACTGGGTCTTGTATGGAAATGCTGAATCACTACATTGTACACCAGATTCTAATATTACACTATCTGTTAACCAGCTGGAATTAAAATAAAAACTTAAAAAGAACTTCTGGAAACTAAAGAAAAGACAAAGAGAAAATATTAAAAGCATCCAGAGGAAAAAACCCATCATTTCTTTGTACGGGAAAAACAACTCTAATGGTAGATGATTTCTCATCAGAATTCATGGGCACAATATTTTTCAAGGCTTAAAAGGAAGTAACTGTCAACCCAGATTCCTATATCCAGTGAAAAGATCCTTGAGGAGTAAAGAGGAAATCAAGATACTCTCACATGAAGGAAAACTAAGAGGATTTGTTACCAGAAGACATACCCTAAAATAATGACTGAAGAAAGATCTCTAAACAGAAAGGGAATAGTATGGGCGCCTGGGTGGCTCAGTTGGTTAAGCGACTGCCTTCGGCTCAGGTCATGATCCTGGAGTCCCTGGATCGAGTCCCGCATCGGGCTCCTTGCTCAGCGAGGAGTCTGCTTCTCCCTCTGACCCTCTCAAAAAAAAAAAAGGAAAAAAAAAAAAGAAAGGGAATAGTAAAAGAAGAAATCTTGAGATATCAAGAAGGAAGAATGAGTACAGTAAACAAAAATATGGGTAAATATAATTGACTTATGCTCCCCTCATAATTTCTAAGTAATGTTTGATGATTGAAGCAAAAATTATGGTTTCGCTGAAGATTTCTACCCAACATTTAAAAAAAATTAACACCAATTCTACACAATCTCTTCCAGAATGTAGAAGAGAAAACATTTCCTAATTCATTGTACAAAACTGGTATTACCCTGATATCAAAACCAGACAAAGATAGTACAAAAAAGGAAAACTACAGGTCATAATCCCTCATGAATAGAGATCCAAAAATCTTTAACAAAATATTAGAATATATAATTAAACAATAAAAAGAACATGAAAAAGTGGGTTCATGAGGAAATTGAGACTTGAAGAAAGTAAGGGATTTATCTCAAGTCACAAAATTAGCAGTATGGAGCTGAAATTAGATCTTCCCCTCTCCAAGTCCCTGCATTCTTCATCACACCAAACCATAGTACACAGAAAAATAATAATATTTTAAATGTGTAAAGACATTGAAAATTTTAAATGGCTTCTGCATATATGTTGCATTTTGGAATCTTTGAAATGATCCTATGAGTTCAGAAGGGCAGACATTAATCTTTCTACTTTACACTTAAAGAAGCTAAAATGGCAAAAAGTTAATGACTAAGGTCAACTGACAAATTGAGACTGAAATCAGGGTCAAAGCCAAATCCCTATGTTTCACAATACCAGACTCCCTCTGGTGTCCCTATAAAACAACAAGGTCGTCACAGCCTAAGGAGTTGGAGGAAAATCTTCACCAGCCTCAGGAAGTGGCATTGGGCAGGGAAGAGGGGGTGACACAGCCATGACTCAGAACTGACTGGAGCCTGGAGGGCAGGGAAACCCACCCTTCAGGTGAGGCAATAAGCCACATCCTTGACTATTTGTGTGAGCATTTAGAAGAGTTCCCCTACTACCTTCCTGAGGAATTTTTCTTTGGCCTGAACTTGTCATTTTTGGTTGAAGCAAAATACCTTTCTCAGAATTTTAACTAGATAGCCTTTCCTTGACTTCTTGACCTGCAAGTGTTTCTCAGCCCTCGCATTTTGAGATGCCCCTGTGCGCCCTGGAGGAGGAAATCCTTCCAGGATGTTGATACTATTTATAGGATAAAGGTCAGGTAATAAGAATAATAATATAAGAAAGATAAAATGAAGAACATGAACTGAGAAGGAACTAACATTTGAGGGCTTACTCTCTGGCAGGCATTACGCCAAGTTCCTTACGTGGGTATTTAATTCTCACAACACCCACAAGGTAGGTGCCATTGTTGTCATTTTGCAGACGAGGAAACTGAGGCTTAGAGAGGCTGGGCATTTTGCCTAAAGTCACAAAGCCTGCAAGTGGCAGAATGCAGATTTGAAGCCAGGTTTTCTGACTCCAGAGACTCAAAATACTAGCTCTGCTGGGTGGGACATCCTTTGATCACCCAGAAGGTACATTCTTCTTGAGAGAATAAACTACTAAAGGCCCCTATCAGGTGCAACTACTCCTAGTATTACTAATACTAATAATCATAATTAACACCGAGTGAGCACTTGTATGCCAAGCACTGGGTGAAGACCTTACACCTATCACTCCATATAATCCTTACAACAATTCTGTGAGGTAGCTATTATTAGTGCAATTAGCAAACAAGAAAACTGAGAAGCAGAGAAATTAAGTAATTTGCTCAAGGTTACACAGCAAACAATTGGTTTAATCCAGGAAGTATAATTATAATACTATCAAATTTTTTAAAAAGAATAAAATTTTCAAAGGAGAATCTATGGTCAATTAACAGAATCAAGCTTACGCATTCAAGAAGCATCAAATACAAATGTTTGTATTGAGAGTATTATGTTCTAAACCAGCTAAGTGAACTAGTTCTTGGCAAATCCTGAAGACAAATCTAATTGCGATCACTTATGAGACGTGTCAACTGGAAAATTTCAGTGTTCCAAATGTGGCCAAGTTCCAAGACCCTTACAAAGTACCCACTGATGACAAATTTTGCACATTTTTCCCTATGCACTTTGTATTCCATACCATAATTTGCTCTTTACTTAAAAATATTAGAAAGTCATCTCATCTATTCATAGGCAAATAAAAAATAACCTGGATATTTCATAATGTCTTACAGCAAAGGTGGCAATCTTGCCTAAAGGAGCAACAAAGAAAAACAGACTTTAAACTGTGTTTGGGTATTGAGGTTCTCAGAGCTGGACCTCAATATTTCTATACTTTTTTTTATTAACATATAATGTATTATTTGTTTCAGGGGTACAGATCTGTGAATATTTCTATACTTTTAAAGAAAGCAGGAGAAGTGCTTAAATGTACCAGTAGTTTTCTGTTGCTCTAGGTGGGTGACAGACTTTCTTTGGGGAAAGTCTGGGTTTGGCACAAAAGTCCATGGGTCTTTGGTTATGCAAAAGTAAATGTAAGCATTCTGCGGGAGGGAGAAGAGAGGGGATGGAGAGTCAAACAACTCTAAGTGTTCATGTGGAAGGTGAACACCTCCCACATGTGGCCTCTGTGACTTGGCAATGTTAACTTGAGGGTGGTCATGGACAGTTGATTTCCCTTGGGAATGGTGAATCTGGAACACATGAATAGAAGCACACCTTCTGGAATGGTACCTGGCTCACCACCAGCTGCACATGGGGCATACAGATAGATGACCCTCAGCAAAGGCATGAGGCTAGTAAATGTTACAAATATCTTGGACTTGTATCTATTGCTATTTACTCTAATACAGAGTTTCATGGTTTTCTTCCTTTTCTGCATTATAATTTCCCCTGTAATTCATGAGACTTTTGAAAAGCTTTCCAAGTGCTACTACCTGGTGGTACTTATGCTTTGGGGAAGTAAGGAAGTGACCCACAGCCACATTTGGGGAAATCCGTAAGGAGAGAAGAGGAGAAGACTGGAACGTTAGTTCTCTTAGAAGCCTGCTTCTCCCTCTCCCGCTCCCCCTGCTTGTGTTCCCTCTCTCTCTCTGTGTCTCTCTCTGTCAAATAAATAAATAAAATCTTAAAAAAAAAAAAAAAAGAATTAGAAATCCCTGGGTTCAAATCCCTGTTCCATCCATTATTTAGCCTTTCTGAACCTCAATTTCATTAACAATATACCAAATTTTATGTGGTTGTTGGGATGAAATCAAGTAATTACATTAAGTGACAGAAAATTTTGATTTAAGTTAGAAATGAACAAAAAAACTAAGCAACTAACCAAAAAAAAAAAAAAGGATTTTAAAAAGGAGGTGTTAACTGAAGGAATCCTTACAATCATTCATTCATTCAGTTCTCTGACAAGTCCATTAACATGATATACTCCATATATCACCAAAAACAATAGTGGGAAAACCTCCATTTTCTTTAATATTGACTGTTCAGCACAGTCTCTCATTTTTCCAAAATGTGTATTTTGTATCCTATGAATATTTCCTGGTAAACACTAGGAAATAAAGAACAGTTCTGCCAAAAATAAAGAACAGTCAAGTGTTCCTTTTGTCTTGGTCCTAACCAATGCAAGATGAAGAATTGTTCTCTTTCAGGAAAAAAAAATATAGCTTCTCTTTAAAGATACTAGGAAAAAAGGGGAAATAATGTGTCTGTGAATCTTATTTTGATCAAGCACACCTGCTTAGATAGCTTATCTAAGTCTTACCCTTCACACTTATCTCGTTCTCAGCTCCCAATACCTACACACACAAAAAGGAATGTATCTATCTTCCATTGATATAATTTTAGGGAAAAACAAAATACCTTAGATCACTTACAAAAAACCCCAGAATCATAGTTGGGTTGCTTTCATTTTTGTTTGTTTGTTTTTTTAAGTAAATCAATCTCCACAAGTCATCACTTCCTTTTGGATACTTCTTAAAGGACACAGAATGGCAAAAACTACCTTCTCATCTAGGAATTGAACTGTATTAAAGGAAAAATAAAGTGGAGCAGGGGTATTTCCTTTTTCATGCTCCTTTTTTTAAACTGATGGTGAGATCTTGCTTGGCCTAAACTCTTTCCAAAGAAACAGAAAGCTGCCCACATAAAAAAACTAACAATTTAAAATTCTTACCTCCCTTTTCCTCATTCAAGCTTAAAATATTACCAGTATTAATTTCAGTGCTCTGCCTAGTTATTAAATCACAAACCACACTGGCTGGTGAGAAACAAAGAAAGAAAAGAGCCATTATTCCAGTCAAACCAGACAGTCGCATAAATAGCTCTGTAAAAGTCAACTAAATTATGATTTTCACTCCTTCCTGAGTCAGAAGGGAAAGTTTCTAACTATCCAACTATGCAAGTTTGGGGTAGAAATTATTAATTAGACAAGTAAACAGAGCTTACTTGAAAGAGATAAAAGATCTGCAGAGAAAGTATACTTGGGTTGGTAATGATTTGCCAACTTTTCCTCTTCCAATGAAAATGCAGTACAGAGTCCAGTGAGGCTGGGATCAAATCGGGCTCCCAGACTTGTCTCCTACCCCACATTATTGCACACCACAGAATGCCACACTCTGCCATTCTGCTCTACTTTGCTGCCACCATGTCTTTCCTTCTGCCTTGCTCTCCTCCCTCATCCCATCTGCTCTCCATGTATTCCCACTCCCACCCTCCTTCAACCACAAAGGACATCTCTCTCTCTCTCCAATTCTCCCAAAGTATTTTATATTTCCATATCTCACTTACCCTAATTCTTCCTTCTGAATGTTAGCTGGGGGCATGTTCCCTACTAGACTGTAGAAAAGTCTGAGATGATGAATCTGTCTTTTCTCATCCATTAGTTCCCTCATGTGCTTTGAACATGAACAGTATATTTTAAATTCTTTCTAATGTATGTTCTTTTTTTTTTTTTTTTTGAGGGAGAGAGAATTCCTGCTCCTGTAATGTTTTCAATCTTGCTTAAAGCACATATATACAGAAAAGGCTAATTAATAGTATAAGGTAAGTGCCAAATGGGCCGCCAGACAAGCTTATAAATACCACACAAACTCTTATTTGTACAAAAGCAAAAGCAGGCACCCACAGACAGGATTTAGGTAGGTAGACGGAGAACAGGCCAGCAGGTGGGGAGAACACCCAAAGAGAACAAGGAATGGGAGGGGGAGTACATCAGTCGACCCAGAGTCAAGAGTTTGTTTAGGGGAGAGTGGTCCTGAAGAAACACCCAGAAAGGTCCAAAACAGATTTCCATCCCCAACGCCCCCACCCCTGCATGCATGTTCACACACACATACACATACACCAACAATCCTTCCCCAGCCAATGCCTCTTCCTTCCAAATGCAAATACCTCCAGGAGGTTTACACATACTGCTCATTTAGTAATGTAGTTACATCTACTGTGTGTTCTTTTATTAGTAAGCTAGGTTTCCTCCCTTCTCCCCCATTCACCACATACTTTTAAAGCCAAGAATAAGGCTGGAATAGGAAAGATTAGATGAGAAGAGAAATGTGCAATTGCAAGTGACAGGCAGAGGAAGGAAGCAAGGAGGAAGACCCTGGTGAGAGGAACAAGGATACAGGAAGTCAGAGATGTATGGTCCAGACTTCCCTGAACTTCAGCCCAGGAGGCAAAGAGCTAGAAGACCTAGAGAAGTTTCATGAAGAGATGGAGACCTCCTAGAGCCGAATGAACAATTGCCTGGCTTTCCAGGGAACAAGCCAAGAAGACATAAAGACTCACAGGGAAACACAACGTCCACAAAGATGCTCCCTCAGAAATGACAGAAATGCGGTGGTGTGCTGTTATTGGCCAGACAGGCAGACCAGTTAGCACTTGTGCTTCTCCCCTGGCTCTCAAGTGTAACCGAGGAACTCCAAAATTCCAACGTGCCCCAGAGTAGGGACAGAAGAAATAGTTAATCAGAGGGCTGGAAATCTTGCCAAAGGACAGCCATAGTGAATGAGGATATATGTATATCCTGTATCTCCTATATGTATATATAGGAGATAAAGGAGATATATATAGAGAGAGAGAGACAGAAGAGATAAAGACTATAGGATATATCCAAGATAAGGACTGCACAGATGACATGGCAGAGATTCAAGGGACTTGTAATGTCAGCAACAGCCCAGGTAAGGCCAAGTCAGCCAAGGAAGACCACCGGGTCCTGATCCAGCTGAGAGAATAGGTCACAAATTCACCAGCTGCGGATTTTTTCAGCCAGAGGACAACAGGACGTTTAGCTTCCACCCTGAGGCCCGAGTGGACAGTGCAAGCAACACAGAGGGTAGGGATTCTTCCCTTGCTTTAACTAAGCAAATTAGTCCTGTAGCCAAGTATAATTGATGTTATGCGAGAACACTCTCCCAAAAGGACCTACTCTTGCTGATCTAGGGAATTTATGTATGTCAGTGTCACATGTGTGATGGTGTGTCAGTGTCGACTTTCGGGTGTCTAACTCTCTGACAAGTAAACGGATCTCCCAAAAGAAGCCTGTTCCCAGCTCCCAGGTCAGAGAGTCTCAGTTAATGACACATGTGAGGCACCCCCAATCTTGGTCTATTACCAAAGAAGGAATCGCCTCAAGAGGCCATGTGTACCAGACCCGATCAGGGTCCATTTAGTTCATCATAGTGCCACATTTTGTTGTGTCAGTCCCTTGATATTCTGACCCGGCATTTTGCCCAACCTGCCCCAACTAGCCCAGGGAACTTATATCACCTTCCCAACGATAGCAAGATGTTGTACAAACAGAAAATTATTTAAGAAAAAGAAACATGAACTGAGAGTGCTATAGGTAAATCAAAGTTCAAGGCCATCATTTCTGTAGGCTAGAAAAAAATTATAGTCTTGGCAAGTATGTTCTCCTCATCTTAAAGTAGGACCCAGATCCTTATCCTCCCATTACACAAAAACAACAGCAAACAAAAAAAATTCTTTGAGCAACAGCCCCCAAAATGCAAATTTTACCAAAGATTTAATGGGAGATATTCAGAAGTTGACATCATATGCCACACAGCAAAACAGCATAATGGAAATCCCCACTCAACATTTCTATTTTCCTATAAATTCCTTGTCAGATGCCAAGTTCAGGTGTTTCCCCCACCTCAATCCTTCCACTAGACCATCTTTAAAACCTCCTCTAGAGGTTCAACTCTGTCCCTAAACTTGCAAACCTAATCAGAAATGTGAAATCCTAAGTCCTAAAATGAGCCCAGTGGTAACTGAGGAAGAATCTGTTGCTCTTTCATCATGGTCTCAGAGATCTCTTCCTCATCCCTCCACTCCAAATAGATTGCAAAATATTCACCCCAAAGTCATGGATTTATCCACCTCTATTAAATGTAAATTAGATGCTGCCTATAGATTTATAGTTGTGTTATGAGCAAATGGTTGGGGAGATCTGGGTTTATAACTTAGATATGGAATTTAAAATTAGCAACGTGATTATATCTTCTCACCTGCTTGACTTTATCTCCTGCCTAATGTCACAGAGATCCTTTCTGCTGGGCCATAAACACTCACTACTCTGTACTAATACCACGCTGAATGGCTGAGCACAATTGTAGTTGCTCAAGAGCCATTGCTGGTATAGTATAGTCTCTCCTCTTATTGTTTATTTTCACACATTCTTCCAATCTGCATCACATTTTCATTTAAGTCCATTTTAAAGCACAAAAATGTGATCTTGTACTTAACAAATGTCTTATTCTCACATCAGAGTCCAAATCAGAAGCTCTATAGAGAAAAAAAAAATTAGGGAATTTATTAGTAAACTTATCATTTTCTGATGTGGGGTATTCTTAAAAGTTTCTGGGTTTTGCCCTCAGACAAAGCTGAATTTGAATATCATTTTGCCACTTGTTAATTTCTTGATCTTGTACACATAGGTCTCTGAGCTGCAAAAAATAATAATAAAACTTATTACTTGGAAGAACAACAATAACAATTGAGTTACAATAAAGTGTGTGAAGACTTGTGTGAAGATTTAATGAGATGATGAATTTAAATTTCTTAGCCCAGTGTCTGGTGCATGTAAGTCAGTACATGTTAGCTCTTATGAGCCAGGCACTGGGCTAAGGATTTAATGTATATTATTGTATTTAATCCAGACAACCCTGGGACTTGGGCATTACTATTCCCTCATTTTAATTAATGAGGAAGCTAAGGTAAAAAGGTTAAGTAACTTACCTGGGATTGATTATTAATAATTAATGAAGAAGAAATCTGATGCCAAGTGAAATAGGGATAATATTTCCTACCTTACAGTATTGTTGTCAGGATTAAGTTAGTGAATCCTGTAACATGGAGCATATAGTAGCCATTCAATACATTTTCATTTTCTTTCCCTTTTTGCCTTTACAGAACCCGTGTTTTACATTCCATCCCATTAAATAACAAATTATTAATGTTATCCCTTAGTATTGCTACCTCCAAAAAACTTACCAACTTTTGCCAAGAAATTTTTTTGAGTAGGACTTTTCATATTCTCATATAGAACATGGCAATATGTATCTGCATTTTCATATTCCCAAAACACACCAGGATAAATCCAAACCCTGAAGTTTACCATTTCCTCATTGTCAGAATAGATATTCAGATGGTAACCCAAGTAGCAATTTACTCAGATTCAATAGATTTCTAATAATCACTAAGTAATTCACAGACAAAAAATACTGTCAAGAAGATTGATTTATTATGTAGGATTATTTTTTAAAGGCTCATTTCCCTTTTTAACCATCCTAAAATCCAGACATTTTCATCTTCCCCCAGTCCCAGGCAAATTCAAGCCTACTGAAATTCTTTTCTCCTGGAGAATCTTCCTTTTCTGAGGTCAATCTTATTCCCTATTCATAAGTCTGCAATGGTTCCCTGCCAGCTGTTAAATTAATTGCAAATCTTTAGTCCAACATTCGAAGCCATCTATGACCTTACTCAAAATGAATATTTGTGCCTTAATCTCACTCCCTATTTCGTGTACCCACTCTGTACCAAACTATTCCCTCAAACACCCATTTAGTGTATCTACTCATGATATTCCTTTTATCTACAATGTCTTCTTTCCCCATCCCATGCCAGAAAAGCATTTCTATTGACCTTTTTTCTGTATTTTCCAAATCTTCATAAATATTTTGCACATGTTTATTAAGGAATAAACTTAATACTTGATAACTTTTGTTGCCACCTTGAATTGCATCTTTTTTTTTTTTTAGTGTAAGCCTTTTTCCTTTTATTTAGAATAACCTTTTTTTTTAAGCAATTTCCCCACTCCCAAGTTGGGCCAGTAAAGATTACACGAAAACTGGCACACCTATTGGCTGGAATACAGATGCATCAAATGAGGACTTAAAAACTTTCTGAGCGAAAAGTAGAACAAAAAGAAAAAAGAATCTCCTAGCATTTTCCCCAAAGGTTTCACTTTCCTGCCACACACACTCTCCAAAGGACCGCTACAGATCCAACTCTATGTCAGCTTCTAGGCTTTGTTGTAGAGGGAATCCACTACCTTACTCATGTTCTGAATTGTTTCCAGAGCAGCTTCATAAGTTTTATCTACTGGGGGTTCATCGAAAATAATCAAGACACCCTCCCCCTGGTCCAAGATCCCATGTCAAGAGTCATCTGTGACAATTTCTTTTCCACGTCGGCCTTGGAGAGTTTGATGAGGCTAGATGTGTGTTCAATCTGAACTCAGGAAAAAGCCTCAATGACTCGGATCAGGTTCTGTTCCAGTAAGTTATCATACAACTTGGCCAAGTGTGTACTGATGATTGGGTCATCCTGGAGCTCTGCCCGATAATCTGTCAGGGCCTTTTCAAAATCTGCCAGTGATCTGTTCTTGTTAGCCTGACCACACATTTTAATGCTTCTATCTGTCTCCCCGCATACTGAAGTGCAAGCTTCCCGCTCACCAAAGCCTGGACATCTTCTGGGTTGTTGAGCATGATTTTGCACAGCAACATGTACTTCAGAGATGTGATGGCCTTTGGGCTATGGATGGAGTCATAACCCTCAAATACCTCATAGAAATAGGAGTATGCAGTTTTCCAATCCTTCTCTTCTGCTGCATGGATAATACCTGACTGCATATCCAAGGTGGCCTGCAATTTAGGGGGGCAGTAGATAGCATTTGCTGTAGTTCGAGCAGAGGTTAAGGCAGCTCGGGCTTTTGGCGGGTTGCTCAGGGCATGGTGCGTTTTGTTTTCTAAAAGCTGTACTTCCACCAAAAGGGCTTTGTCATCCATCTTTTTCAACTCCCGCAGCAGCTGAGAACCCAAATGCAATGCTTCCTGGTACCTCTTGGTATCAAAGCACAAAGACACCAGTCTTGCCTCCAAGGCTTGGTGTAAGAAAGTTCGTTTCTCTGATTTGGCCCAGTCGATGCACTCTAGACACAACTCGACCTCCTGCCCTGTAGCTGCTTCCATATCAAGAAACTGATCAAGAAGAGATCGGACCAGACGAACTGCTTTAGCCTTGCTGATGGAATTCAAGGAGGGTCGCACTTACTTCAGGAGTCCTCCAAGCTCTGCAGCTTGTCCAGTCTTCGCCAAGAGAGACCCCAGTTCCAGGATATTCTGCTCTTTGACCTGCACTGCCTCCTCATCATTCTCCTGAACGTCACGCTTCATGATGGAGTGGAGAATGTGTATGGAGGCCTCCCGGTCGGTGCTGAGTAGAGACTGGGCTCTCTGGAACTCCACCACTGCCACCGCGGCCATGTTACCGCTTTCACACCGTCCTTACCGAATACATTTTCAAAGAGATCACTCCTGGATAAAAGAACATTAATGATTTTTATGTGTCAGTCTTGCCTCGAACAAGTGCGTCAGACTCTTATTAGGTATTTCAGCAATTTCCTGCAGAGTATATATTATTTTTAAAATAAATTTTTTTTCAAAAAAATAACAGTAGCAAACATTTGCATACTATTCATACATACAGGAACTGTTCTAAATGCTTCATGTAGGTAAACTCATTAAATCTTACTGAAGTAAATTTTTTTAAACAATTTTATTTATTTATTTGACAGAGAGAGACACAGTGAGAGAGGGAACATAAGCAGGGGGAGTGGGAGAGGGAGAAGCAGGCTTCCCGCCGAGCAGGGAGCCCGATGCGGGGCTCCAGCGGAGGACCCTGGAATCATGACCTGAGCCAAAGGAAGACGCTTAACCGACTAAGCCACCCAGGCGCCCCAGTAAATTTTTATTTTTAACCCTGGTTCACAAATGAAGAAACAGACACACACAAAAATGAAATAGCTTGGGAGAAGTCCCCAAACCAGGAAGTAAGGAGATTGGGATTCAAAGTCAGTCTAGCTCAAGAGTCCACATTCTTAACTTTAGAGCATATTGTGTGAGCCATGGAATCAGAGAGACTTGGGTGTAGGTCCTGGCTCTTCTAAATTGGGAAAGTCACTCGCTCCCCATGTTTCAACTTACTCATCAGGAATATGAAGTGAATAATAGCTACTTTACAGAGTTCTTCCAAGGACTCAGTGAGAAAGTATGTGATAGCATCTTGTACAGTGTAGCATAAAAATAATAGCTACTAGTACCATCGTTCCCTTCTCTCTCCAAAGAGTTTTGTTCATCTTTTTCTGTTGAAATCCCACACATCTGTCTCTGAACTACCAAGAACTCTGTACTTTTCTCTTGGTAGTTAATCATGTACCTTCCTGCCAACCAGCTATTTGGCACCAATCTGATCTTCCCTCCTAGACTGTAGCCTCCTTGGGGACAAACACTACACCTCATTTATTTTGGTTTCCCCACAACACCAGTGCATTGTCTTACACATAGAACCTGCTCAGCAAATATTTGTTGAAAGAGTTTTCAAATGCACTAGTTGTAAAAAATATAAATACATCTGAGTCTGGTTTCCATCAGCTTATTTACAAAACCATGTGATCATCTCAGAACTGCAAATTTCCATATAGGTAAACCTGCAAGAGAATCCACTTACTTTCCATTTACACATTTGTAGGTATTCATATAGTCCAATTACTACAAACCCTTTGTATGCTCTATAAACAAATTACCCATTAGCTTCCAGTTAAAAAAAATAGTCCCTGGTTATTTTATGTGAAAATGGGTTAATCACAGGGACCTGCCTTGTTTCATTCACATGAGACAGTGGCTTTGGTGGAAGGAAACAAAAACAGAGAAGCTTTGTTGAAATCATTGTAAGAGGAAGAGAAGCTCTCTCCTCTGAGTGGTGCAGCCTTCATTGCATCACACCCAAAGAGGTTGATTCATTTCCTCCCCTCTCCTCCACCACCTTGAAAGCCTTTTCTCCTTTCTCCAGCTCTTCCTAAACCCCTCCACCCTCGCCACTGATTCAGTGAATCACAGAGAGATCACCCAACCAACCAGGAAGAAAATCTAAAGTAGGAGAAGAAGAAATACGCTGGGTTTTTGGTTTTTTTGTTTTTCAATTAGAGAAAACTAAAGGGAACTCTTCACTGGGAGATTTCTATAATTATTAGTACAGTTGATCATGATAATCTTTTTAAAAATCTTCTTACTGAGGTATAGCATATATACTGCAAAGCGCACAAATCATACTATGCAATGCAATGAATTTTCACATATATATGCAGGGTGTATGCATGTAAACCATGTAATCCCATCCAGATCAAAAGATAAAATGCTTCCAACACCCCAGGAAAACCCATGCCCCTTCTCAGTCAATAGACATCATCTGCTTCCACAGAGGTAACTATTCTGACTTCTCTCACCGCAGATTTGTTTTCCTTGTTCTTGAACTTCTTGTCATTGGACATGTCATGTCATGCCATCTAGCATATATTCTTTTCTGTCTGGCTTCTTTCAGTCAGCATTATGTCTCTGAGATTCATTCATATTGTGTACAGTAGCAGGCTCTTTTAATTACTATTTCGTATTCCATTTATAGATTTTATGAATAAAGCTGCTATTATGAGTGCAGAGCTATAAACATTCCTGCATGTCTTTTGGTAGATATAATGGAAGTATTCAAAGGCCTTTTACCTAATCTTCCTACTTCTGCTTCTTAACCTCAGTTGCTACCATTCCAGGAATCTCCCTAAGTCAGCCTGGACCCTGGTGCCCCACAGAGCTCTCAGAGGATCCCCCACTGTCTATAGAGTTTGTTACAACTCCAACCCAGGCTTTCAAGGACCTCCATGATTTGCCCACATTCTACCTCTCCAGGCTTATTTCCTGTCAAATTTCAAGATTTATTACCCTCCCATAGTCTCCAATCAAAACACATAACTCACTGTTTTCCACACACACCCCGAACTTTTGTTTATGAACATACTAATCCCTCCCTATCCAGCAAGTATTTTCTCATCAATTATAAATTAAGAACAAATATTTGAATTTTTAAAAGCCATTTGCTTCAGATTATTTTAAAGACATCTTCCTGATATGACATTATGGAAAGGTTATAAAAAGTAACAAAAACATAAATGGAATTTTCCATCCAGTTTGGAAGAAGCTAGGAGTATACACCTGGGACAATTTTATACACAGATTAAGGTTAGGGGCTTTGAGGAATACTGCTTCTGTCACTTTCTAATTTATAATTAATTAATAAAGAAGCTGTACATCATAGAGGTGAAGAGTGAGAACTTGGGAACCAGATTGCGTGGGCTCAAATCCCAGCTCTGCCACTATCTAGCCATAAGACTTGGGTATCTTGCTAACCAAACTGTGCCACAGCTTCCTCGTCAGTAAAATGGTGATTAGAATAGTATCTTCTTCAGAGGGCTGTTGGAAGGATTCAAAGAATTAATATATATAAAGCACTGTATCTGGCACCTAGTAAGTGATATGTACAACTCAGCTACTTATAGTACTGCTATTATTATATATCAACAACTACTATTACTAACTTCATTAACAGAACACTATTATTCTTGGGGATTTGAAGTCTTGAGAGACAAGGAAAATATTAAAGGAAATTAACCTAGCAATATTTTTTGAGAAGGATCCTTCCAAATGAGAGAAAAAATTCTGTAGAGGCAGAATAGTGGACCCAGAAATACCAATGGGTTGAACAGAGTATAGCCAGTGAAATATGCCAACAGTTTCGGGGGGCCCATACAACAGAGTTACCAGTGTCCAAGGTGAATTCATGATTCAGAATAGGCACCTCTGAGAGTACTTGTTTCTCCCTGCTGTGGGGCTACCCATTATGCAAAGGGCAGAACGTGGTACCTAGCAATCACACTGATGCCATCTGTGTGTCTGGAGACCCATTATCAACTTTATCTTTAGAGCTTGATCATCTCAGGAAAATCATGCTCCCTATGAGCAGCGTTCCAAGGTATCCCAGAATATTCCATATTTTCTGAAGACAGGTTGCAAGTTAATAAGAGAGAGGCTAGAGTTTAGTGTCGATTGTGAGTATAATGATTCCTTTTTGTATTATTTTATTGCCATCTCACATTTAAGGAAACTGAGGCAAGAACATGTTAAGTTAGTTGCCTATGACCAAATAACTCAGAAGAAGCAAAAATTGGATATAAATCTATAAACCTGAATCCAGGGCCTGTGCAATTTCAACACAAAGAGCAAAATTTTTAATTTTTTGGTTGGCAGGAATTTGCTACTAGTAACTTTCAACAGATTAAATGCAGTGGAACAATAAGTTCAGATAAGAAAGTCTTCAGTTTTAGATTCAATGAAACAAAAAAGGGGCAGAGACCTCAGGGGCTATTCTTTCTGTGGAACTCTATGGGTATATTTTGCTGGCTAACAAGAAATGGAGTGTGGAGGAGGGGATCCGAGGGCAACTATTGCCCTGTCTTTCATGGGAACCTAATTATCTGATGAGAAGAAACAGAATAGGCATCTCAGTGCTGAGGAATGGAGGTGTTGGGGGTCACTGAAATCTCTAGGTAATTTATAGGGAGTTTTATGGTCCTATGTCACATTTATGCTCTTAGAATCCTTCTAGGTTCCATTACTCCCTCTGTGTCCCTACCTCACCAATTTTTTCACTTCTGTTGAATCATTTTTAACACTTCAACAATTATGAGTTGGTAAAGAGAAAAGATTTGAAATGTCTCGTTTTTTTAAAATGATGACACCTGTGTAGTCTACTTAAGGGTTGGAAATTTTCTCCGTAAGCCCTGCTATGACTTACAAATGTTAAAATAAAATGAATTCCTTTTTATTTATTTATTTTTAAAGATTTTATTTATTTATTTGAGAGAGAGAATGAGAGAGAGAGAGCACATGAGAAGGGGTAGGGTCAGAGGGAGAAGCAGACCCCCCGCCGAGCAAGGAGCCCGATGTGGGACTCGGTCCCGGGACTCCAGGATCATGACCCGAGCCGAAGGCAGTTGCCTAACCAACTGAGCCACCCAGGCGCCCAAAATGAATTCCTTTTTAAATGTCTAAGGCACTATATTTATTCTTAACCTGAATCGTCATTTGAAGCATTAATTTGCTTAATAGAGCCGTGTTAAATATTGTTTGGAGCTCATGGTTGTCTTGGATAGAAACACACCGACAGAAAAAGGAGAAAGACAACTAAACAGAAACCACACGAACTAAATACCCTCTGATTGATACTGTATTTGAGACAAGTGGTAAGTGCATTTTGTGTGGTGGGGAGTGAAGCAAGTTGAGGACATGCTCATTTCAATCAGTTGCTTCTGGGTGGAGAAGGCCTCATTACTCCCTCTCCTTTATTTGGTAGGAAGTACTTCATGGAGGGAGGTGGAGTTTAAGGAAGGAAAAGAAGAGTCAAAAGAAAGCCATCCAAGGAATAAAGTGTCACTTACAATAAAGTTTCAAGAAGACAGAGGACAATAATTATTTTGTAGAATGGGAACTCTGAGATTGCTTCAGGAAGCAAAAATTTGGACACATTTTATGTGGGCACATTACCTCTCTGGGGGCTCTAATTCTTCTTGTATTCACTGCTCCTACTCCAGGGCTTTATCTCTTTGAGGATATTGGCATTTTCTGAGTAAATTAATACATTTCCTTTTTCCATTATTCCATACTCTGTTCCCAAGTGAGACTGCTCTTACTGTATTTCATATTAAAGAATGTCAATTTCAGGCTAAGTTAAAATCTCTCTCTTGAATTACCATTTTCTGTATAAATACAGGCAACACCTATTGTATTATTTTCTGTTGTTAACTTCCATTTTTATGCACTCAAACATTCTCTTCCCAATGATGTCAAGTTCAATGAAGCCAAAGAGCAACAATTGTGCTTCTTTGTTGAATCCCCATAATATCTGCTCTATGCATTTGCACATAATAAATATTGGTAGCCTAGACTTACGAATCCAAATGGCATATTTGTATCTTTCAATGAAACCCTAAAGTTTTGCATTCTATTTTTATGAATGTCGCTGTTCTCCATATTTCAACCTACTGTTCTGAAAAACAGGCTATACCAAAATGAAATTTACCAAGGGAGGGAATTCAAGTAGAAGTACAATTGTGCTTCTTATTTTTGGTTAACACATCAAATTCTGAGTTTATAATTAGGACATATGTAGTACGGAAAATGCTTCAAGTTCCTTTTGCAAAGATATTTTTTTTTCCACTGAGGAAAGAAAATGGGTAACCTAATTTCAAAACAGAGAAGTTGAACTCTGCTATAACGGGGCATTCATTATTGCAAAATGTTCACTACCGCTTCAGGATGATCTGCTGTAGAGAAGTGACCAGGAAGTGGAGACTCCAAGCTATAAATATTCTCAGAGAACTATGGAGCATCTGCTTTTAATTTGTGCTTGGTTGGCTTATACATCAGACAGGAAAACATCTCTGGTGTTAAGAGGTTTGAACAGATGCCATAGAGTAAGTCCCCAGTTCCAGTGTTTGTTGTCATTTTGGTTAGTGAACTCTGCCTACCAAAACAAAAATGAACAGAGTGCTTCAGAGGCTCCCCTTCAGCTTTAACCTTTAAAGAAAGAAAAAGGGGAGCAAACTTTTTTGCCTGCTCTCCCACACAGATAGGTTTTTAACCAATGATCTAAGAAACATTTTTAACCCTTTATATATGCAAACTCTGTAGTTTTTACACATTATTTAAGTCTGGAGTTGACTCAACCTTCGTTTTGTTGTCTCCTTGCCCTGCTGTGGTTATTGTTGCATTCTAGATCTTTGCCAGATTTGTATTTAACCCATTAAGCTGATTAATGTTCCATTTGATCATTTTTATGAGTAAATGCAATGTTTTAACAGCTTAAGAAATGGGGGTAGCTATGGTTGGATCTAAAACTTAGGTAGAAGTTATCACTTAAATCAGAAAAATTGAGTCATATTACGGGAGGTCGACCACACAATTCTCTGCAGGTATCAAATTTGTTTTCTTGTTGAACAACAGGTTAACCAATAATCTGGTATAACAGTTTCTCAGCATGTAGCTTGTGTGAAAAACATCTTTCTAAAAAATAACCATAATTAATATATTCTGACCTATGTATATATTGAGTGGATTCCACAAAATATTTAACTTTCTCTAGTCCAGATTTTAAACAGTTCTCCCAAGACTTGGGCCTTTATTAACTCTTTATTACCAGAGAACAGTCTTTTATCCTGAACTTTTGGGTATTTACTTGTTGATTAGCTATACTTAGTTAATATTTACCAAAGATTCATTATGCATTACGTACTTAGATGGGTAGAAAATACAAAAGATGCATAATAATGCTAGTCTTCAGAAACCTTTGTTGTTGTGCTCGCTTCGGCAGCACATATACTAAAATTGGAACGATACAGAGAAGATTAGCATGGCCCCTGCACAAGGATGACACGCAAATTCTTGAAGCGTTCCATATTTTTAAAATAAAAACAAAAAAAGAGAGAAACCTTTGTTGTATGGTACAGAAACAAAACTAACATCTATGGCAACATTACAGGACTAGTGAGTTCTAAACAATGCAAGAACCAAAATTTTTCAATAGGAAATTGGAGAATGTAAACATTAATGTGATCTGGGGGAAAAGAGAGTCTTGGGAGAGTTTGGACTTGATCTGATCCTTAAACAATGGCGGGGTAGGAGTGGCTAAAGGGAAGCTGAAAGACATTAGCTCCAGATGTGAAAGCAAAGGGCAAGAAATAGACTTACTCTATCAGAAAAACAGTGAGAGGCAGGGCTGAAGAAATGAGGGCTTACTTGTTCAGATTCCCGAGAACCCTCTCTGAAAGCCATTTGTTGCCTATTTTAACCTTTTTTTTTTTCTTTTTTAAAAAATTATTTAAATTCAATTAATTAACATATAGTGTATTATTTGTTTCAGAGGTAGAGTTCAGTGATTCATCAGTTGTATATGACACCCAGTGTTCATTACATCCAACCTCTTTGCTCTTGCTGGAGGATTCCCATATTTTTTTCATTAGGGCAACAAACAGCTCTCAATGGCCTACATGAGAAAGCAAAATGACAGAGCATTTAGGTTTCCCAGATAGTTACTAAACAATGTACATTTTAGAAGTATATTAGTGCCTTACTCCCTTGTCTAATCTTTCAGGTGCACTCTGTTTAAAAAAGAAAAAAAGAAAGGAAAGAAAGGTGGCCACATCTGCATGATTAGTGATGATGGCCAAACTTTATTTCAGAGATGCTAAGGATAATAGCACAGAATGTAGGAGACATGGCTATGAAATCACGGGAGTGATTCTTTCCTAAACACAGTATAAGGTAAAACTTCAGATGGTTTTGTCACCTTCAAAATCATGCCCTTGAAAAGCTGTGTGAAAAAGGTTTCTAGAACCCTTCTCTTTGAACCATTCCAGGAGCCTGTGATGAAGTTTTTAAATGATCTTCTTTCCCAGAGACAAACCCTCTACCCTTACCTCCTGCTCTCTGTATCATCATCTGCCTCACCTTGCATGCTGAATTTTTCCTGCCCAAACTGGTGCATCTTCCTTATTTTGTCCCTAGCCTCTGCTCTGTCCTTGTTTTATCTGTTAGTCCCTTCCCCAGGGTTCAGGAAATTCAGGATAGGGGGAGAGGATACATGGCCTGAATCTGAGGAGGTATTCTAAATTAGCAAGAAGACAGTGAAGTGAAAGAGAGAGAAATCAGAGATAAGAGAGAACTAAAAAAGGTGTAATCTTAACAACCACCACAACCAAAAAATACTTCGGCAATGGATGGATGGCTAGGCTAGCGTGGGAAATGGGAAAAGGATAGAACATATCAAACAACACAGGGAAAGCAGCACAAACACTAGAACTTGTGGTGGGAAGTATTAGCATTATAAAATAAATATGATAACAAATATGCATAAGGGAGTATTCAGATTCTCAACTGACTCCTAATTTATCAGGCCAATTTCTACCCACTTGCTCTGAAGCCAGTCTATCTCTGCCAAACTCTTCTAGTTTGGGGGAATGCAGAATTGGAAAATGGAGACTACCACAGAACCCAAGAGGCAAGAGGAAGGGAAAGACCTAGCAAAAGAGGAAATTGGAGCGGACAAGTGAGAATCTGGAGTGTCAAAGAGTACGAGATGTAAAAGAATGGGGATCCAAGAAATATCCCAAACAGGCAATTAGTTGTATGCACTTTATTGCTTTCTCAAGATATGCAATCAATACATCGAATACCTTTAAAACATGTTTGGGTGAGAACTCTGCTTCTTGAACGGAACGCCACTCTGAGACTGGACCACATGCGAGGGCTTGGATAAGGTTACAGAAACAGATGCAACCACTACATCGCACTAGGCTCTGAGGTACTCACCTGTGCTCTCTCACGGGGCAGGACTACAAGTTTTGTTGCTGCTGGCCTGGCACGGAAATGGACACACTCTCCAGTCTATGAAAGCAGACTGCTGACCAGAATGCTGAGTAGGCAGATGCCTTAGATGCTGTGACATCTATGGAAGCCCCTGGGCAGGACCTAGGACTAGAGACGACAACATCAATGGCACCGAGTCACCTCCTTCTCTTCTTTGGTGAGCTCACTCAACCTTGATGGGGGAAAAACGCATGTGCACGTATGCCTGGTTTCTAATCTTCTCATCATGCTTATCCCAAACCACCTTTTCCGCTCATAGGAGAAATAAAGGGAGTTTGTCATACTCAGTAAGCCTGGACGTGGAGGGCTTCTTTACACTTTCCACTGCTCGATAAATGAATGGATATTAATGGAGTTTGTGGAGCTGCCCTGCAAAAGCAGACAATGGAGGCAAAATAGAAATTTTCCATCTTGTGACTAGAACGAAACCTAAACAGAACCCTAAATACCAGGATGATGTGCTATGTTCTCTTGGGTATTTTTTTCTTTTTTCTTTTCTTTACTTTTCTCATCTGCACTTGCAAATTTTAGGTTAATTCTGCAAGAATCCAAATACCCACAGTGCTGTACAGAACATACTGTCTTCGAACAAACACAGGCTCTACTATTTATAGCTGATTGCTTCACCACTTGCTTGTCTTGCCTGTCTCTTGAATGTCCCTTGCCATAAACAAAGCAGATGAAGATGGATTTTCTGTGCATCTTAAACATTTCTTTATTCTCTCAAATGCTGATAAAATTGAACCATCCCGGGAATTTACATCATGAATGTCACAGTAGTTGGAGCACCAGACATGTGACTCACTGTGATGTCACTTCTCTTAGTTACCTCCAGCCAAATTTGTTAACCTCTACTTAAGTGTTCTTGGTCAAAGGTGCCCTGCAACTTAGCTAGAGTTAATGGGTATGTAACTGACATAAACATTAAAAAGGAAGATTCAGACAAAGACATCATTGAGCCAGAGCCGTTGATTCTATTGTCCCTGTTGAAAGAAAAGTCATTTCTGTCGCTGAGTAGTGAATACATTTATACCCTGACACCAAATATGTCTAAATGCTTGTGAACAACAATATAGATGGAAACCCTGGATGGAGTCAGGAAATGGGAACAAGAAAGAATTAAAAACCCATCTTCAATTGCCCATATTTTTTAAAAAGAAAGAAAGTAGAAAATCAAAACCTATTTATGTTGCACACATGCAAAAGCTATGTGGGAAGATGAGGTATTCCTGATGAATGAGAAAATGAAACTTGGAACTTTTAAATGAAAATCAACTATGTTTTTTCAATATATATCTGGATCTATGACAATAATCTATGCCTTTTATATAGAATTGAATCAAATCAACAAAATTGAAGAATTCAGCACAAATGTAATTAGAGGGAAATATTTGGAAGACCCCCAAAATATAACACTGTAGTTAAAATTAGATATACTTTAGTTTGGAAAAATATCTTAAACTCTATTTAAGGTTTATAAATCTTTTTTTAATGTCTTACGGGGGGAGCTTTTAATGATTTTCCTGAAGATTATATCTAAATGAATTAATTTTAATTCTCCCTAAACAGGGATAATCCACAAGAGTTATGGTGGACAATCGACTGATTTACCCAAATGCAGCCACTGCAGTCCCAATTTGAATCCTGGTTGCACAGCTCTTTAGGCACACCTATTATTGGCTTACAAGTAAATCACTGTACTTATAATTTCACCTTTACCCCCACTGAAGAGTCACCTGTCAAAGGACTACTGATCGGTTTTCACTACCGAGGCTGAATTTTAAAACTAGTTATATAGGGAAAACCAGCTTTTCTTAGCTTTTGTGCTGTCCATTTATGAGGACATTAAGCTTACTAGAAAGGAAAAGGACATGTCTCTTCTTTCCTCTTCATAGGGTCTGACTTTCTGGTGACCTTGCTCCATCATATTAAAATAAAAAAATTTATTTTAGGGAAGCTGGTTCAGATAATCTCTTTCATCTAACCATGAAAAAATTAGAAGGCTCAACTAAAGTCATAGTAAATGTTAACCTCTACCAGGAATTGAGGCTGCAGTATTCACCCATAGGATGGGGAAACTGCATTTTATGAATTCAGAGTCAGTAGCCTCTATCATGTACAGAATATGGGGTGACGTTAAGAATCTGAAATAGTTAAAAACCAACAAATAATTTCTTTTCTTGTCTTTATAATGTTTTGTGTTCTCTTTTTATTGATTTGATTTCTAACTTGGTGAATCCCTAATATGTTACCTTAGAGCTTTAGAATTTTAGAATTGGAAGGGATTATCTAAGACGGTGGCCCTCTGATTTTTAAATTATGTGAACTAGTAAAAATTTCCCAAATTGGATGACTGGTTTAAAGTTGCCAACTTTATATTTTGTCTGATACACTAAAAAACAAGACAGAACAAACAACTCTCTCTCTCTCTGTGTGTGTATGTATAGAGAGAGAGAGAGAGATTTAAGAAATTGGCTCATATGATTGTAGGGAATGGCAAATCCAAGATCTATAGGATAGGCCAGCAGGTTTGAGTCAAAAGGTTTAAAACTCAGGCAAAATTTCCATGTTGCAGTCTTGAGGCAGAATTTCTCCTTCTTCAGGAAACCTCAGCCTTTGCTCTTAAGGCCTTCAACAGATTGGATGAGGTCCAACTGATTGGATTAGGTCCACCCATATATAAGCAGAGGATAATTTGATTCATTTAGTCAACTGATTGTAAATGGGTTTTTTTAAGATTTTAATTTTAATTTTATTTATTTGAGAGAGAGAGAAAGAGAGACCACACAAGCAGGGAGAGCGGCAGGCAGAGGGACAAGCAGGCTCCCCACTAAGCAGGGAGCCCACGTGGGGCTCGATCCCAGGACCCTGGGATCATGACTTGAGCCAAAGGCAGACACTTAACTGACAGAGCCACCCAGGCACCCTGTAAATGTTAATTACATCTAAAAAATACCTTTACAGCAACATCTAGACTGGCATTTGACCAAACAACTAGGCACTACAGTCTAGCAAATTTGACACAAAAAAGTAATTATCACAGTCACAGAGTTGATTCATTTGGCTGGTCAGGTCTCCTGACTTCCTATAGTGCACATTCAATCCTACTCCCTTGGCCCCAGCTCCACCTCAATTAAGCTAATGCTACTTCTTTTATATATCATTCAAGATAATTTAGAAGATTAAATAAGATTATTTATATTTTTTAACCTAACAATACCAAATACATAATAAGACTATAAAAACTAAGACTTTATTTTATATCTGTAGTGATTATAAATTAGGATTATAGTTCCATAATTTTGTACATTCCCATATTTGAAAGCAAAGTAACAGTGTCAGGCAATGCAGTAATTTTATTAAAATTGCAGATGATGCAAAATCAATGTTTTTAAATTATTTTGTAATGAAGTTAATAAAAAAGCATTATACCAAATTATATTCAGGTAATTATCTCGAAAAAAGAAAAAATATATTTTAAAAAAATCTATGCCCAGTTAGAAGATTTAAAGACACTATTCCAAAATATTAGTTATATCTGATGGTGACATTATGGATACTTTTTTCCTTTTGAATTTTCCTGAAGTTTAACAAAGTTAATATATTTACTTTTTTGTAATCATAAGAATGAACTACATTTTTAAAACTAAAGAACAAAAAGAAGTCTAATATTATGTTTGTGTCAGTATGTTATGTCCACATGCTTTTAAATTTTTCTAAATAACACAGTTGTATCCACTCAAATAAGTTGACATTTTCATTTTGGTTTCATCATGATTGTCTGGTTTGATGAAAATCCAAATCACATGCCAGTGAGTAAACTCATTGACCCACGTGAGCCTGTTCCGTAAAAGCTTTTTAAAAGTATATATTTGTGTTTCACAAACATTTGAGAAGCAGTAACTTTGGGAAGAGAAGAGCAATATCCCTTGACCAATATTTGTGTAAAATGCATGTGCCAGAAATTATAATGACAAAAAAAGAACCCTGATGTCAAAGATTTTAGCAAATTATACTCTGTACTCTAGAAACACTTTCACTGGGAGGAGACCATCAATTTGAGTGGATGTGTACTTTCTGTTTTTACAATGCAATGTAGGCAGATTATTATAAAAGTGCATGCAGCTGTGTGAGTTTTTAATGTTTAAACATTAATAAGTGTCAAGTGTGTTTTAAGTTAATAGTACTTAGAAATCAGAAAAAATCATGCATTTTATTTCACTTCCCATGAGTTAATTTTACAAAGAAAATGAAAAGCTAAAACAACTGAAGAATTTATAGGAAAGAAAAATGGAAGTAACAGTGTCAAATTCTGTTCTGACTTCAACTGATATTAAAGAGAAAACAGATGCCTGGCCCTGTTAATAGAACTTTGGATCACAGTAATGAACAGCCTCCATGAGAATTATATAGACCAGCTTTTTTTAAGTATTATTTATTAAATAAAAGTATTATTTATTTTAAATTTTATCACAAACGCATGAAAAGATAAAGGACATAAGAATAGAGAAGAAAAATACAATATTGTAACAGTTGGGATTTTAAAAACTCAGCCCAAATTGGTTTAAAGAAAAGGAGAATTCATTGGTTCATACAACTGAAAAATCAAGGGGAAAGGGGAGTTTTGGCTTCCATTTGTAGCTGTATCCAAGAATCTGAATGATGTCACAAACACCTGGTCTCTCTCCATCTCAAAATTTGCTCTTCTTCATTTTTAATTCTATTACTCAAAGTCCTCAGCTGCAAACAACAGAAACCAATTGTGGCTAGTTTAAGCAGAAAAATTAATTTATTAAGGGATTTTAGCTAGCTTACTGCATTTTCAGAAAGACTTGAGAACCAGATTTGGAGACTTGTAGTCAGAAACACAACCCCAAATCATATTAAGACTCAGCCCACTCGAGAAACCTGGACTCAAGAATTCTAATCCCAAGCACTGGGAACTCTTTCTAGAACCACTGCTTTTGGTGCTTCTACAGATGGGATAAAGTTGCCAGTGCCTTCTCAGAATAGAGTCCTTTTTCTTGCCTCACGGGCTTCTAGATAAAAGCCTGGCAAGAGTGGGTCCGACTGACAGAGCTAAAGAACACACATATCCTAGGACAAGAGAGACTAAGAATGTAAGAATCCAGCTCTTGATAATTATAATAATTACAGTAATAGTAATAACAATATATGCCTAACACTGGTGTGGTGATAGATGTAGATATAGATATCTTCTTCTCAATAACCTTATGCTCTATATTACTATTACATCCATTTTACTAATGAAGGAACTGAGGCACAGGATATTAAATAATTTGGTCAAGTTCAGATATTTGGTTGAGTAGAATGAGATTTGTACCCATGCAGTCTGATTCCAGAATCCATTCTCTTAACTACTTACCAATGTGTAGGTACTATTTCATTTCCTGGAAATGGGTGTTGGAGAGAACAAACTGTACTCAATTTCCCAGCCTTCCTTGCAGCTGAGAATGGCCATGTGACCTAGTTCTGACCAATGAAACAAAGGGAGACTTTGCTAGGATAGCCCTAAGTAGAACACCTTGCCATCCTTTCCTACCTTTGCACTTTGTCACTTAAGGATCTAACACCTGGAACAACTGCTGCCATTTTATAACCATGAAGAGACTCATTGCTATCACACTGCAGACAGTTAAAGAAAGCAGGAAAAGAGGCTGGGTCCTTGTTGACATCATCAAGATACTGAAACAAACCCAGAACTACTTATATCCAGTGCCTTAAACAACAGAAAGACACCACAGGGATTCAATTAGCAAAATCCACGTTGTTAACAACCTACTGGACCAGTTTTTTGCAACAAATAAGTTGCAGGGCTAGGGTTCCAGGGGGTGCATGGGGAGAGACCTATATATCAAAATATACTTAAAACAAATGAAATGGAGACTAAAAAAATTAGAAAAGATCAATGAAAGTGAGAGATGGTTCTTTCAGAAGATAAACAAAATTGATAAACCTTTAGGCAGACTCATCAAGGAAAAAGAGAGAAGACACAAATAAAATCAAAAATGAAAGAGAAGTAACAACCAACAGCATAGCAATACAAAGAATTATAAGAGAATTATAAGAAAAATTATATGCCAATAAACTGGACAAGCTGGAAAAAAGGACAAATTCCTAGAAACATACAATCTTCTGAAACTGTATCAGGAAGAAATAGAAAATTTGGACAGACCAATTACTAGTAACAAAATTAAATTAGTAATCTAAAAACTCCCAACAAACAAAAGTCCAGGACAAGATGGCTTCACAGGTGAATTCTACCAAACATTTAAGGAAGAGTTAACAACTCTCCTTCTCAAACTATTCCAAAAAATAGAAAAAGGAAAGTGTCCACATTTATTCTATGTAAGGTATCAGGCTAATGCTGGATTTTGCTAATTGAATCCCTGTGGTGTCTTTTATTAGTCCTCCAATTCTATATTTCCTGTAAATTGAGAGTTAAAGCCTTGATCAGTTTCTGTTGTTTAAGGCACCCAGTGTGTGGTATTTTGTTACAGCAACCCTAGGAAACTAATACAGTGGGTGTATGAGTGCTCTATAGGAAATGCTAGGGGTATTAGTGCTTTCAGCCTCAAGTGAAGTGTATAAGACCAAAATGACTTAAAAATTAGGACTGGATATAAGTAGTTCTGGGTTTGTTTCAGTATCTCAGACACGTCCGCTGGAGGCTCATAGTTGAGGCCGGGGCTTGTGAGGCCCCCATAGGCCGAGCTCAGGCCACCTGAGTAGCCACTGGTGGTCTTAGTATGGATACTCATGTTCTGCATCCCAGACTCCAGCTGGCTCTCCTCGCCCTCCAGCAGCTTGCGGTAGGTGGCAATCTCGATGTCCAGGGCCAGCTTGATGTTCATGAGCTCCCGGTACTCGCGCAGCTACCGGGCCATGTCCTGCTGGGCTCGCTGCAGGGCGGCCTCCAGCTCGGCCACCTTGGTATTGGCGTCCTTAATGGCCAGGTCCCCATGCTGCTCAGCATCAGCAATCGCCACCTCCAGGGCAGCCCTCTGGTTTTTGAGGGCCTCAATCTCAGCCTGGAGTCGGCTGGTGCTCCGGTTCATCTCAAAAATCTCCGTCTTCGTGTGACGGTCATCCCCGTGCTTCCCAGCCAGTGTCTGCAGCTCCTCGTACTTGATCTGGTACATGGTCTCGGCCTTAGCCCAGCTGCAGTTGGTGATGTCCTCGTACTGGGCCTTGACTTCCTCGATGAAGCAGTCCAGGTCCAGGGAGCGGCTGTTGTCCATGGACAGCACCACGGACATGTCTGAGATCTGGGACAGCAGCTCACGGATCTCCTCTTTATAGAGCTGCCTTAAGAAGCTGATCTTGTTGGTCAGCCCTTCCAGGCGGGACTCCAGCTCTACCTTGTTCATGTAAGCTTCATCCACATCCTTCTTGATGAGGACAAATTCATTCTCCATGTCTCACGCTCTTTGGTCTCCTCTTCATATTTATTCTTGAAGTCCTCCACCAGCCCCTGCATGTTGCCAAGCTCCACCTCCAGCTTCAGCTTCTCCTGGCCCAGGGTGTCCAGCTACCTCTGGAGGTTGCTGATGTAGCTCTAGAACATGTTGTCTATGTTGCTCCAAGTGGTTTTCTGCTGCTATAGGAGGCTCCACTTGGTCTCCAGAATTTTGTTCTGCTGCTCCAGGTGCCTCACCTTGTTGATGAAGGAGGCAAATTTGTTGTTGAGGTTCTTGATCTGCTCTTTCTCTTGGGTGTGCACAGCTTGGATGTTGGGGTCCACCTCCAGCTTAAGGGGGCTCAGCAGGCTCTGGTTCACTGAGACAGCTGTGATGCCCTCCATGCTCCTGGCCCTGCTGCTGTAGCCCCCCGATCACACTCATGCTGCTGCTCAGGCCATCCCGGAAGCTGCTGCTGCTGCTGCTGCTGCTGCTGCCGCCCACCCAGGAGAAGGCGGAGGAACTGATGCGGGAGGCAGGCCCGCTCGTGTAGGAGCGGCTGCTGAAGGCCCAGGGGCCAGCGGTGGACATATTGTAGGACTTCTGGGTCACCCTGATGGACATGGTGGAGGCCGGAGTGGAGGCTGGAGTGGAGGCGAGTAGGCTGAACCTGACAGACATTCCAGAAGGAGCTGAGAAGCTGCTTCTAGGTGGGCTACCAATAGCATTTTTCATAAAACTAGAACAATCCTAAAATTTGTGTAGAACCACAAAAGACCCCAAATAACCCAAGCAATCTTGAGAAAGAAAAGCAAAGCTGGAGGCATCACAATTCTGGACTTCAAATTTTATTACAAAGCTGTAGTAATCAGAACAGTATGGTACTGGTACAAAAATAGACACATAGTGCAATGGAACAGAATAGAAAACCCAGAAATAAACCCACAACTATATGGTCACCTAATCTTCAACAAAGCAGGAAAGAATAGCCAATGAGAAAAAGTCTCTTCACAAATGGTGCTGGGAAAACTGGACAACAACATGCAAAAGAATGAAACTGGACTACTTTCTTACACCATCCACAAAAATAAATTCAAAATGGATAAAAGACCTAAATGTAAGACCTAAAACTATAAAAATCCTAGAAGAGAACACAGGGAGTAACTTCCTTGATATCAGCCAAAGCAACTTTTTTCCAGATACCTTTCTTGAGGCAAGGGAAACAAAGGTAAAAATAAACTATTGGGACTACATCAAAATAAAAAGCTGCACAGTGAAGGAAATAATCAACAAAACCTAAAAGCCGACCTTCAGAATGGGAGAAGATATTTGCAAATGACATATCCAATAAAGGATTAGTATCCAACATATACAATAAACTTAATAAACTTACACAACTTAACATCCAAAAAACAAATAATCCAATTTAAAAATGGGCAGAAGACATGAACAGACGTTTCTCCAGAGAAGATATACAGATGGCCAACAGACACATGAAAAGATGTTCATCATCACTTACCATCAGGGAAATGCAAATCAAAACATTAATGAGATATCACCTCATACCTGTCAGAACGGCTCAAATCAACAACACAAGAAACAGCAGGTGTTGGCAAGGATATGGAGAAAAAAGAACCCTCTTGCACTGTTGATGGAAATGAAAACTAGTGCAGCCAGTCTAGAAAAAGTATGGAGGTCCCTCAAAAAAGTTAAAAATAGAACTACCCTATGATCCAGCAATTGCACTACTGGGTATTTACCCAAAGAATACAAAAACAGTAATTCAAAGGGATACATGCACCTCTGTTTATAGCAGAATTATTTACAATAGCCAAGAGTTGGAAGTAGCCCTAGTTCCATCGATTGATATATGGATAAGAAGATGTGCTATCAATGGCCAAACTGTGGAAGGAATCAAGATGCCCTTCAACAGACAAAAGGATAAAGACGTGGTAGGGGAGGAGGAGCAAGATGGTGGAGGAGTAGGAGACCTAAACTTCGTCTGGTCCCAGGAATTCAGCTGGATAGCTATCAAACTATTCTGAACACCTATGAACTCAACAGATCAAAGAAAAGAATAGCAGCAACTCTCTGAACAGAAAAGTGACAACTTTCTGGAAGGGAGGACGTGTGGAGAAGTGAATCCAAGGCGATATTTGGGAAGATAGACGGCGGGGGAGGGGGCCTCCGTCAGCCCTACTGGCAAGTGATAGAGCAGCGGAGCACAAAATCGGAAATTTTAGAAGTCCGCTTTGCTGAGGGACATCGCTCCAGTGGCTAAGCGGGTGGTGGAACCCTCTCTGGGACAGTGTGGTCTCAGGACCCTCGGGGTCACAGAAAGACCACGGGTGTCTGAGTGCAGCAGAGCTCCCAGGTATCGGAGCGGGGAAGTCAGCTGCAGAGAGGGAGCCGAGGCGCGGGCTCTCAGCTTGGGGTTGCCATAAACTGTGACCCGTGGCACAGTCAGGCCACTGCTCTTCCAGCAGGGACCCAACAAGCGGCAGATCCGGGGAGACTCTCCTTCCTCCCCCAGGAGGAGCAGCGCAGGAGTGCACTGCAGGGATCTCCTGGGTTTGGAGACTCCACATGGGGTCGGGTGCCAGAGATAGAAATGCTCGGTCACAGGCCGGGTGAGCACGGGAGTGCAGTTGGAGACCGGGGAAATGGGAGTGACTGACTGCTTTTCTCTGGGGGCGTACTGAGGAGTGGGGCCATGAGTTCTCAGCTCCTCTGGGGCAGAGACTGGGAGGCCGCCATTTTCACTCTCGGCCTCCAAAGCTGTACCGAAAGCTTGCAGGGAACAAAAGGTCCCGAGAGCAAACCTGAGCAGATTACTTAGCCCATACCTGGCAAGGGCGGGGCAATTCCGCCTCTGGCAAAGACATTTGGGAACCGCGGCAACAGACCCCGCCCCCAGAAGATCAGCAAGAACAGCCAGCCAAGACCAAGTTTACCAATCAATGAGAATGGCAGAACTCCAGCACTAGGGGAATATAGCACATAGAATTCATGGCTTTTTCCCCTCTGATTCTTTTAGTCCTTCAAAGTTAATTTTTTTAATTTTCTTTTTTTCTTTTTCATTTTTTAAAATTTTTTCTTTTTCCCTTTTTCAACCAACATCTTATCAATCCCTTTTTTTAAAATCTTTTTTTTTT
>NC_138370.1:113933433-113950546 GCF_054177405.1 Leptonychotes weddellii | reverse complement strand
CTGGCCATAGGGGTGCCTGGGTGGCTCAGTTGGTTAAGCGACTGCCTTCGGCTCAGGTCATGATCCTGGAGTCCCGGGATCGAGTCCCGCATCGGGCTCCCTGCTCGGCAGGGAGCCTCCTTCTCCCTCTGACCCTCCCCCCTTTCATGTGCTCTCTGTCTCTCTCATTCTCTCTGTCTCAAATAAATAAATAAAAAAAAAATCTTAAAAAAAAAAAAAATTAACTGGCCATAAAGAGAAGAGCTGGAGACATAGACCCTGAGGAGTGTCCCAAAGAAAAAAGGAAGCTCAACCCTGGGCCAATTTACAGTGATAACATCCATTAGAAAACAAGACCCACCCAAAGACTGAGAATGTTCAATCAGAGAGGCAGGGGAGGTGTTGGTTAAGAGCTCAGACTCTGGAGACAACTATCTAGATTCAAATCCAGGCATTACCCATGCCTCTCTTTGGCCTTGGGCTAATACTTCATGATTATTCATGCATGAAATAGGGATAGTAATGGTTTCTTCTTTGTGGCTATTATTGGAATCTGTATTAGTTTGCTAGGGCTGTCATAACACAGTACCACACATTGAATGGCTTAAACATCAGAAATGTATTGTCTCTCAGTTCTGGAGGGTAGAAGTCCAAAATCAAGCAGTCAGCAGGATTTATTCCCTCTGAGGCCTCTCTCCTTGGCCTGAGAGTATGGAAGTATGTGTTTGTGTTTTATCTCTTCACTCATGTAAACTGATGGCTGCCTTCACTCTGTGTCTTCACATGTCTTCCTTCTGTGTGTATCCATGTTCTAATCTACTCTTCTTATACCAGTCATATTGGATTAGGGCCCACCCATATCCCCTCATCTTAACTTAATTGCCCTTTTAAAAATCCTAGCTCCAAATATATTCACATTCTGAGGTACTGGGAAATAGAACTTCAACATATAAATTTCGAGGGGACACAATTCAGCCCATAACAAGATTAAATGTGTAATTATGCAAAGGGCTTAGGACAATGTTCAATACATAGTAAGTGCTAATATCCTTTTGATGCCTCGCTCCTAAATAGGAAATTGATAGCCAAAAATCACTTCGCAGTCTCAGTAAGGCCTCCAACTTGAAAGACTAAGATCAAAAAATATTTTTTAAAAGAGAGAATTTGGAATAAACTGAGACAGCTCATAGAAGAAAAGGTCAAAGAAACTATAATTAACATTGTTAGAGGAATTAGTGAAGGTATTGGGATTAATAAGAAAAGACTAGTATAAAGTAATGGACAATCTGAAGAAAAGATAAGAAAATCAGAGAATCAAACCAAGAGATGAAGATGTTCATGCAGGAAGTTTTTGGAAAAATTCTCATGGCTCAGCATCTGTGAGGGGAGGGAAGGAAGCAGGATTGAGAAGTTGAACTATAGTGAAGCGACAATGAAGACCCAGCTGATTCTGATGTGGAGAAGAATGACAAAGGAAAAAAAAATTAAACCTCCTTATAACTTACAGCCCACTGACAAGTACTTAAGACAGGGTAACTTTCCTCCAGGAACCCAACTGCCTCAATCTTAATACTTTGCTAAAGGCAAAAGGCAACCTTAGCTTGACATTAGCCTGACCTCCATCTTCTTTAACATATGAAAATCCCTTTGGAAACTTCATTTATGTCTACCTCCCAAGATATATGTTAGCAATCATCCTCCAAGCATATGGCCCACTGATATACATCCGAAGGGTCTCATGACTAGGGTTTTATTAGACAGTAGTAAATGACCTTATCCTAACAGCAGCTAACCCCTCAAGGTCCTGGAAATCTTGCTTCCAAATTCCTTAGAGACTTATGCTATCCCTAACCCTCTCCCAACTTGAAAGTATATAATCAGTCACTCCTCACAACCCCAGTTGCAGCTCTTTCTGCCCACGGGTCCTGTCCCTGTGTTTTAATAAAACCACCTTTTTGCACCAAAGCTGTCTCAAGAATTCTTTCTTGACCATTTGCTCCCAGACCCTGACATTTCACTTTAATCCTACTGGGAACTCGGGCTGGGACGCCCCCTCAGAACTGTCCTGAATTGGACTAATAGAGTTGGGCCTTTAAAATATCACATAGATCCAGTTATTGGCTGTGGGCTGCCCCCAGGAAGGGGAAATGACATTGGGTGTGGCAGCTCTCCCCAGTCACAGCCAGTGCTCAGAGAAGGGCCCAGCTGAGAGTGACCAACAGCCAACACTTCCAGCAGCAGGACTGAGCACTTCACTTCCAAAGGGGGCATGAGGAGGGGTGGGAGGGGGATTCTGGGCAGCACAGTGCTGCGTTCACTACAGATTTCTAGCCTTTCTTTTATTTCTTCACTTATGTAAAACATAATTTATCATCTCTGTAGTTTTATTATCATGCATTTTGTTATCCCATCGTTTTATTTTCTCAGGTTTGGAGGGTTAATTCTCTTAACTATTGAATGTTTTCATTCTATGTGTATCATTTCCCCACACAATTTGTAAATTTTTCTTATAAGCTAATCTTCAACAGTTCACCTCAGAAAGTACTGAAGAGGTATTTTGCAGTATCTATTGTTTACCACTATGTGTTTGAGTTCCTTTTCGGTTTCTAGTTATCACAGATTTTCCTTTATTGATCTCAAGTCTAGCTCTGTTTTATTGTTCACTTTTGTTGGTTAGGTTTTATCCAACATTTCTGTGTCTGTAGTGAGAGGAGACTCTTCTCCTCAGCTTAGTCCCCAATATTACCCGAAGTTCTCCCAGAGGAGGGCTTAATAGCAAAACAAATAAAATAATTTTCAGATTGTTAAAAATTTTTCAGTCATGTTAGACGTTGCTTTGGATTTGTTTCAAGAATCTAAAATCAAAGAAAAATATATAATACAATTCTAAAGGAATAAGAATTTAGTTAATACAAAGTTTTGAAAATTACTAGATGCTATTAGATCATGTAATACCATTGCACATGGCTCCTTTGACATTTATCTTAATGACACTTACTGGTGTTGCATCATCTATGAATTTAGTTTTTGTAGCTTAAGGCATTTTGCATTTGAAAAAGCTTTGCAGTTTCTCTTTTGATGATGTTTCTGATCAACCTAATATTGCCAAAACTTTTTTTGTCAAAAGAAACACTTGCAGGGGCGCCTGGGTGGCTCAGATGGTTAAGCGTCTGCCTTTGGCTCGGGTCATGGTCCCAGAGTCCTGGGATCGAGCCCCACATCGGGCTCTCTGCTCCTTGGGAGCCTGCTTCTCCCTCTGCCTCTCTCTCTCTCTGTCTCTCATGAATAAATAAATAAAAATCTTTAAAAAAAAAAAAAAAGAAACACTTGCATTTCACATCATAACAAATTCATGAAATATGTTGAAATGGGCACAGTCTTATTAATCTTATGAAACAAAAATTCCTGTTTAAAACTTCAAACCTGATTTGTCGGGGCACCTGGGTGGTTCAGTTGGTTAAACGTCTGCCTTCAGCTTGGGTCATGATCCCAGGGTCCTGGGATCGAGTCCCGCATCAGGCTTCCTGCTCAGCGGGGAGCCTGCCTCTCCCTCTGTGTGCCACTCCCCCTGCTTGTGCTCTCTCTCCCTCGCTCTCTCTGTCAAATAAATAAATAAATCTTTTTTTAAAAAAGTGTTCTTTTACCATATCAATTTTATTGTAGTCCAGGACTAAATTGTACATTCATTAAAAATTTTAAAGAAATTATATTTTGTTAGTGCATGCATGACATACCAAATTGCTCATAAGGACTTTATTTTTATTAGAAACCTATGTGCCATCCCTATTTGAACTCCAGCAGGACTGGCCATATAATTTGCAGAGTTTGGTACAGAATAATTATGTGGGGTCGCCTGTTGAAAGAGTATAAGAATTTCAATGTAACAACAGTAGAACATTAAACCAAATGTGGTAGTGCCCTTCCAGGCATAGGACCTTGCTTGACTGCTCAGTTCCTAAGCCCCTGACTCCTGGTCTCCTCTCCCAGGCTAAACCAAGCACATGAGAAGTCTGCAAACTAGCTCTTATTAAACACCAGGCAATGTTCATCAGGTAGCAGATTATGATGCCATTACAGGAAGCAACCATTTCAGAAGATCGTCCAATAACAAAGACAGACACAAACAGAGAGAGTCAGAGGACAGAGAAAGGGAGCAAGAATACAAGAGATAGTCCTCCTTCTGTAACCACACAGTGAACTTCCCATAACCATGCATTGTATACCTGTTTTTTAAGTTAGGAGGAGGTTATGATTCTAGAGAGGCGTGGTGTATAATAATGAGGATAAGAGCTATCTCACCTATTTGGCCTTGATATTGGTAGGAATGCTTTCCACCATTCATGCAACTTGGACCTGGTTAACTTCTGCTTCCCCTTTCAGGTCCCTTGTCTGATGTCACCAAGCTAGTTTAGGTGCCCTTCCTGTGTGCTTTTATGGCAATGGTGTGCTAGTAAATGTTTATAGCTGGCTCTCTGAGGGGAAAAATCTGACTTGCAGTAATTTCATTGGTATAAATACACAATAGTTAATTTCAAACTACTAATGTGACATCGCTGAATTCAGAGTTGGGGAAAGATGCACAGTAACACAACATTGTATGACAGTTCCACCAAACAGATACAATAAGTGTAAATAACTTTAAGAGCCAGATAATTAGGAAATTAATGAATTTTGAGCATTTATTACCTTTGCTTTTAATATAATTCATATAGTTGCAAGTTTACATGTTTTAATTTTTAATAATCGCTGTATTTAATAATAGCTTGCAAAGTCCCTAGAAATTTAATCAGATCTCCCAAACAGATAAGAACTAGTGACAATATACCACTGTCCACAGCATCCTGAATTTATCTTATAATAGCACCTACCATTGTTGATTTTAATTGCTTATTTAATTGTCTGTCTTCCCTCATAGATTTTTACCTGATAAAGACAGACTCCTAACTTGCTGGTGAGCTATCATGGTGCCTGCCACATAATGCTCCAGAAATATGTGTTGTATAAACAAACAAAATGGAGAAATGAATGCCACATGTACCACGTTGAGCCACTTTCAGTACCAGCTGCCACTAGCCTACCCTGTGATTTGGATCCCATTTCAAAGAATCAGTTAAGCGTCATCCAACAGATTTTCAGTGAGTTAAGAAATCTACTACAGCATGATAGAATATAAGTAAACATATTACAGTTTGAATGAATACAGAGTCACCCATTCATGTGGCAAAGATTTCTAAGTACTACCATCTTCCAGGCACTATTGATAAAATAATGAATCAAAGAGGAAATGCCCTACTCTCATAGACCTTATTTCAGGTGAGGGAGACAGACAAAAAACAAATTAATTAATTAATGTATAACAAAATCTCAAGTGAGGGTAAGTTCTATGAAAAAGAAAAAGGGGGAAGAGGATAAAGAATGAGAAGTGCTAGCGTGATCAGCAAAGCTCTCATGAGGAAGTAACATCTGTTCAAGGTACTTGAGTGAAGTGAAGGAGCTAGCCATATGAATATCTGAGGGAAATATTCCAGGCAAACTACAGATGCAAAGGTGCTGTGCAAAATTAGGCAGAGCATGTTGGAGAAATGGCACAGAGATAAGTATGCCTGGAGGGGAATGAGCTAGAGGAGAGAATATAAGATAAGTAATATAAGGACCTACAGGTCAAGGAAAAAATTTGGTATTACATTGTGCATATTATGCCATTCAGTGGTCAGGAATACACTTTAAGGGGCACCTGCGTGGCTTAGTCATTAGGCCTTCTGCTCAGGTCATGATCCCAGGGTCCAGGGATCAAGCCCCGCATCGGGCTCCCTGCTCAGTGGGGAGCCAGCTTCTCCCCCTTCCACTCCCCCAGCTTGTGTTCCTTCTCTCACTGTCTCTCTCTCTCTGTCAAATAAATAAATAAAATCTTTAAAAAAAAAAAAAAGGAATACACTTTAAAATACTTTACCTAAACAGAGTGTGTGTGTGTGTGTGTGTATTTTAACTTTAATCCACACCCTGAGGGCAGTTAGTTAATATTTATAATACTCTGAGCAGTAATTCACACTCAGGCACTTTAAGTATTTGGAAGACCATAATCAGGAGTCCACATTCCAGAGCTGTTTCAGCAGGTGCTTCAAATATCACTGTTTGAATCTCCACCAAAACGGTTCTAAAACAGCATTAAGGATGCTGTTCATTGCATGATTGGTAATATTTAATAAATGTATTTAGCGAGAAAATCTGTATAAGCACTATTGTCCTTGCATGAAAAAAGTGTAAAAATCTTGCAAGCCCAAGACATCTGACCTTTACAGGGCAGGGCTTTTTGACCTGGAGTTCCATAAGGTCCTGTGTCTCCCCATCCCCTCCCATGCCCCACTGCCATGGATACCCATGTACACACAGAAACCTAACAAAGAATTCTGTTGCCTCATCCTATTAGTAGTTTGGCTCATCCTACACTGGAATAGTGACATGGCTGCCTTAAAGTGACTCTTATGATGTGACAAAAGGATAAAAACTAAATGAGATTAAATAACTGCTTTTATACCTGTTTGCTAATAATTGTTTATACATGTGGCAGAATTCTTCTGAACATTCCCAATATACTATTAGAGAGGGAAGCTATGGGAAAGAGGACATATAACACTCATCCACCTCTAAATATAAGTGGTAAATTGTATAGAAAGCCTTAGGAGGATATTGAGCTAGGTGGTGACATGCCCAGACTTATATTTTAAATTCTCATTTAGTGGGGCACCTGGGTGACTCAGTTGGTTAAGCGCCTGGCTGGTGATTTCGGCTCAGGTCATGATCTCATGGGTCACTGGATGGAGCCCTACATCCACTCTGCACTCAGCGGGGAGTGTGCGTGAGATTCTCTCCCTCTGCCCCTCCCCTCACTAGCGCTTTCAAGTGTGTGCATGTAAGCACACTCTCTCTCAAAAGAGAAATCTTTAAAAATAAATTCTCCTTTAGTGTAAGTTATTAATTTTTGAAGATTTTTAAGTGTTCAGTAGTAATTAGCCCATAGACTTCAAACTTCTCCATATTATAGAGATATAATAAATAATCATTCCCTTCTGAAGAGAAAAGTTAGCTGAAGAACAGTGTCAAACCATGAGTAATTATACCTTGATATATGGGTGATATGGGTGTTCAATGGAAGACCCATGCTTTTGAGAGCCCTAACTCCTTCCAAAACTAAAAACATTTCACATTTTAGTGTTTTTATGGGTAAGCAAACTTAAGATTTGTTCAGTATGAAGTTATTTACTCTATTATTTCATACTTTATGAGAAGCCCTCTCTTCCATTAGAAGTCCCAAGCGATAAAAGCAGAATGTTTCATTACTATTAATGAAAAAGAAATAATTACCATTAAATACAAATAATTACAGAAAAACAAATAATTACTAGTAAAACTAATTACTACTAAAACTAGAATTTCTGTGTAATGAATTCAGAAAGGGCTCAGTTGGGTAGCTCTGGCTTGGGGGCTCTTAGGTAGTAGCAGGCAAACAGTGGCTGGAGCTGGTGTAATTAATGGGAAATGGAGCAGCTGGGTGACCGTCGGGCATCTCTCTCTCTCTCTTTCTACGACCCTTCCTCCTTCTCTTTCTCACTCTTTCTCTCTCTTCATTTGGTTTCAAAGTCTCTTCATGTTTTCTTTACCTGAGCTAGTTTGGGCTTCTTTACAGTATGGTGCCTGAGGCCAGAGGCACTGTTTATATGTCAGCTGACTTCCTTGAGAGCAAATCTGCCAAGAGGATACGACAGAAGTATGAGGCATTTCTATGACCTAGTCTCACTGGTCACAGAGCATCACTTCTCTCATACTCTCTTGATCAAAGTAGTTGCAGAGGTCCTCCAGCTTTGAGGAAAGGGAACTTAGATCCCCCTTTTGATGGGAGTATATACCTGTCAAGGTCACAGGTAAAAAGAACACACAGGATATGAGATATTGTTGCCATCTCTGGAAGATACAATCTGCAACACAGAACAACAAAACTTCTTTGAGGTAGAGACTCAATAGGCAACATATATATATGGCCTCAGAGCTTCTTTATCCATTCATCTATTGATGGATACTTGGGTTGCTTCCATATCTTGACTATTGTAAATAATGCTACAATGAACATAGGAATGCATATATCTTTTCTAATTAGTGTTTTCCCATTCTTCGGGTAAATACCCAGTAGTGGAATTATTGGATCATATGGTAATTCTAATTTTTTGAGGAACCTCCATACTGTTTTCCACAGTGGCTGCACTAGTTTGCATTCCCACCAATAGTGCATGAGGGTTCTTTTTTCTCCACCTCCTCATCAACACTTGTTATTTCTTGTATTTTTTGTTTTAGCCATTCTGGCAGGTGTGAGGTGCTATCTCGTTGAGGTTTTGATTTGCATTTCCCTGATGATCAGTGATGTGGAGCATCTTTTTATGTGTCTGTTGGCCATCTGTATGTCTTCTTTGGAGAAATGTCTGTTCATGTACTGCCCATTTTCACTTGGATTATTTGTTTCTATGGTGTTGATTTGTGTAAGTTCTTTATATTGGATATTAGCCCCTTACTTGATAAATCATTTGCAAATATCTTTTCCCATTCAGTAGGTTGTCTTTTTGTTACTTTGTTACTGACCCCTGTTGGGACTGCTTGCACACTGCCATGAGTGTGGTGTCACTTTGGATGGACTCCTATAGAGGCCGAGTTGGAGGGGACAGGCCCCTATGAGAATGTGGGGTCAGGGCACGCTGTTAGTAAGCTAGGTGGAGAGTGTTCATACTTCGCTCCTTCCAGCAGGTGTCTGCATATCTAGTCTGGGGTGTGGGGGAGGGAAATGATGCCCACTAGCTCTTGTTTTTGGAGAAGTCTCCCAAACATCCCTGCCCCTTCAGTACACATTCTGAGATTAGTAAGTAAATCTTCCCTCATACCCCAGGCATTTTCCAAACTGCTGTTTCTATGCTGTAACTCAGTGGGGTTGTTTGCCATGCTGTCTAAGAGTAGGGACTCAGTTTCCTATCACCCTCCAGATCTCCCAGAGCTGAGCCACTGATTTTTACAGTTCCAGGTATTAAGTCCCACTAATTGCAAAAACCTTACAAAGTTAAGCCCTATGGTTTTCAAAGCCAAATGTTGTGGGGATCCGTCTTCCCAGTGCAGGTCCCCCATGCCTGGGGTGCCTGGTGTGGGGTCTGCTCCTTTCCCTTTTTGGTGCTTATGGTGTCCCTCCCTCCAGCGGACAGTCTCAAGGGTCACTTTGGTTTCCCACCGTGTCTCCACCTTTCCTCTTACCTTCTTCAAAGTGGCCTCTTCTCTACATGTAGCTGTGGAGTCTGTTCTGCCAATCTTTGGGTCATTTTCTGGGTTATTTACAGTGGTGGGTGTTTATATGATGTGGGTGCTATCTATGCATATCCATGGGATGAGGTGAGTTTAGGATTCTCTTATTCTGCCATCTTCCCCAGAAGTCTATTTTTTATATATTTATTGTTTTGTTTTAATAAAATCCAGTCTAGAAATATGATGTATTATTAATTAATCCCTTAAATGTCATTACTTTCTACAACTATAGGCAGGTGTAATGATAATTACAGAATTATTCAAAATGACAAAATCATTTTTCAAAAACCTCCATGTCCTGAGTACTGGAATTAGCTATGATTTCCCCTTAACTTCATTTGCTGTGGACATTATTGTAGATATTTTTTACTCCTATGATCATACAACCTAAAAATAAGTGGAAAATATGGAGAAACTAGACTTTTCACACTAACTGATAAATGTTCGGGAAATAGTTTTCCTTGCTCTGTTGAACTTTTCTTCTGGGAAGTTCTGTTAAAGAACCATGACAACGAAAAGGGAATTTCATATTTCCAGGCCAGTCTACTCTTATGCTTAGGATAATAACTACAGGAAGAACTATTCACAGGAAAACATTTTGTTGAGAAAGTAACTTCTTTTATCCAAACTGCTTAAAGCATCAAAATTGTCATGTGGATTTTAACATGTTATCTGACTTTACTATTTCTTACAAAATGTTCAGTACAAGCAATGAATAATTATAGCACTTGATATCTAGAATTTCTGAAATTAACTTGAGGAGAGGAGTTAAGATGGCAGAGTATTAGGAGGACTCTATGCTTGCCCCATCCCTCTAAGACAGCTAGATCAGTCTGAACACCTAGGAAATTAATCTGAGGACTGAGAAAACAGACTGCAAAATTAGAGAAAGAAAAGAGGCCACATTGTGGACGGCAGGAGATATAGAGATGTGATTTGGGGAAGAAGAGAATTGCCAGTGCTGCAGAGGGAAGGGAGCCCTGATCAGGGAGAGAAGAGAGAGAGAGAGAGGGAGAACAGAGCACAGGACATTGCACAAAACAAAACAGCACTTCCCCAAAACCATTGATGGGGAAAACAAGAGGGGTTGATTATTGTAAGTTTTTACAAGCAGCAGATCTGAAAGTCTGAAGTTTTAGAAGTCCACACCATCGCCAGGTGGAGCCTGGTGGCCATAGAGGTGCTCCTGTGGAGAAGGAGGGCAGAGGCCCAGGAGCAGACAGTGTAGTTTAAGTATCCCCTGAATCCCACTGGGAGAGACAGTTCTCCTTCTTGGCGTACATTTGGGAGAGGTGGCACTGCCTCTCTGGGGACAAAAGAGCCAGTGGACACCGTTAAGCTAACCCGTTCATTAGCATATGAGCAGAGATGCCTGCTGAAGGCAGCTAACCTGGACACCTGCTTTATGCTGTGCTTTACCATAAACTCCAAGCCCCTGCTCATTCATGTGACTGCTCTTCTGGGAAAAACCAGCACCAGCCACAGTGCAGCGAGACCCTCCCCCAAAGGATCAGCACAGGTCCACACCATGCCAGGTCCCTAAAATTTGGGGTTTTGAAACCCAGCTGGCAGGCCTGAGATAAAACACAGGAACACTGCACCGCTGTGTGTCAGACATAGACAGGGTGAAGGCAGGGATCTGAGGGATGCCTGGGACAAATGAGGGGAAACTATTCACTCTTCTGTGAGGGCTTCCTGAAGTGGTGGGCATCAACTCCCCTCCCTAGGGATGAGAAAGCAGGCTGATGCCATTCCCCACCCCCCACCCATCAGCGCCTTCCAACTCCACTGAGCAGCACAGCACCCCTCAGTGGAGGCTTGAGCCACTTAGATCAAGCCTCACCCCCTTGTACTCTGCAGGTGCTTCTGAACTAGGGTGAACGTGTCTGAGAGTCAGAGCAGCAGTAGACCCCTCCCCCAGAAGATGAGCACATACATCCCCCCGCCCGCCCCCCAAGCACACCAAGTCTACTGACCATAGAGTGCTGCAAGCTTAAGCTCTATGGAAAGAGGATCTAGCCTCTTTTAATAAGTAGACCAAAATGTACCTAGTTGACACTCGCCACACACTGTTGATAAGGCCCAAATACTCCCTACTGCAAGCAAGGAGAAACTCTGCAGAAGGCTGACCTGAGGGAAAGAACAGACAAAACACAACAGCAGAATGTACACAGCATACACCAGAAACACTTCCTGAAGCACCAGGCCCTGGACCATATAGGACCTCTTCTTAATATAGCCATTATGCTCAGGAGCAGGAAATATAACAGGCTTTCATAACACACAGAAGACAGAGACCTAGATAAAATTCCAAGATTGCCAAGATAGAGGAATTCATACCAAAAGAAAAAGCAAGGAGAGGTCATGGCCAGGGATCTAATCAAACAGATATAAGTAATATGTCTGAACCAGAATTTAAAACAACAATCATAAGGATACTAAGGATACTTGCTGGGCTTGAGAAAAGCATAGAAGACACCAGAGACTCCCTCACCACAGAGATAAAAGACCTAAAAACTGAAATAAAAAATGCTATAACCAAGATTTAAAACCATCTGGATGTAATGACCACTGGATGGAAGAAGCAGAGGGACAAATTAGTGAGATAGAAGATAAAATTATGGAAAATAATGAAGCTGAAAAGAAGAGGGAAAGAAAAATATTGGGTTACAAATATAGACTTAGGGAATTCAGCAACTCCATAAAGCATAACAGCATTCATATCATAGGAGTCCCAGAAGAAGAAGAGAGGGAAAAGGGGAAGAAGGTTTATTTGAGCAAATTATAGCTGAAAACTTCCCTAATCTGGGGAAGGAAACAGACATCCAAATCCAGGACGCACAGAGAACTCCCATCAAAATTAATAAAAGCAGGCCAACATGAAGACATATCATAGTCAAATTGGCAAAATACAGAGATAAGGAAAAAGTCCTGAAAGCAGCAAGGGAAAGAAAACTCTAACCTACGAGAGAAGACAAATAAGGTAGCAGCGGATCTCTCCACAGACACTTGGCAGGCCAGAGGGAGTGGCATGATATATTCAATGTAATGAATGGGGAAAACATGCAGCCAAGAACACTCTATCTAGCAAGGCTGTCATTCAGAATAGGAGAGATAAAGAGTTCCCAAGACAAACAAAAACTAAAGGAGTTTGTGACCACCAAACCACCCCCTCAAGAAATATTAAAAGGGACTCTTTGAGTGGGAAAGAAAGACCAAAAGCAACAAAGACTAGAAAGGAACAGAGAAAATCTCCAGAAACACCAACTTTACAGGTAATACAATGGCACTAAATTCATATCTATCAATAATCACTCTGAATATAAATGGACTAAACACTCCAATCAAAAGACATAGGATATCAGAATGGATTAAAAACAAAACAAGGTCCATCCATATGCTGCCTACAAGAGATTCATTTTAGACCTAAAGACACCTGCAGATTGAAAGTGAGGGGATGGAGAACCATTTATCTGCTAATGGACATCAAAAGAAAGAGTAGTCATACTTATATCAGAAAAACTAGATTTTAGACAAAAGACTGCAACAAGAGATGAAGAAGAGTATTACACCATAATTAAAAGGTCTACCAACAAGAAGATCTAACAAGCAAATATTTATGCCCCCAACTTGGGAGTACCCAGATGTAAAAATCAAATAATAACAAACATAAAGAATCTCATTGGTAATAATACAATAATAGCAGGGGACTTGAACATCCCACTACAGTAATGAAGAGATCATCTAAGCAGAAAATCAACAAGAAAGCAATGGCTTTGAATGACACACTGGACCAGATGGACTTATAGATATATTCAGAACACTTCATTCTAAAGCAGCAGAATACACATTCTTTTTGAGTGCACATGGAACATTCTCCAAAATAAATCACATACTGGGTCACAAATCAGCCCTCAACAAGTACAAAAAGATTGAGATCACACTGTGCGTATCTTCAGACCACAACACTCTGAAACTTGAAGTCAATCACAAGAAAAAATTTGGAAAGATCACAAATACATGGAGGCTAAAGAACATCCCACTAAAGAATGAGTGGGTTACCAGGAAATTAAGGAAGAAATAAAACAATACATGGAAGCAAATGAAAATGAAAACACAACAGTCCAAAATCTTTGGGATGCAGCAAAAGTGGTGATAAGAGACAAATACATAGCAATATAGGCCTACGTCAAGAAGAAAGAAAAGTCTCAAATACACAACCTAACCTTACCCCTAAAGGAGCTAGAAAAGAAACAGCAAATGAAGTCTAAAGCCAGCAGAAGAACGGAAATAATAAAGATTAGAGCAAAAATAATTGATATAGAAAAAAACAAACAAATAAAAAAATCAGTAGAACTGATCAACGAAACCAGGAGCTGGCTCTTTGAAAGAAATAGCCACGTATATCAAAAAAGAAAAGAAAAAAGGACCCAGATAAGTAAAATCACAAATGAGAGAGAAGAAATAACAACCAACACCACAGAAATACAATTAAAAGAGATTATGCAAATATCAATATTTGTAAATCAATCAACATGATATACCACATTAATGAAACAAAGGATAAGAACCATATGATCCTCTCAATAGATGCAGAAAAAGCATTCAATAAAGTACAGCATCCATTCTTGATAAAAACCCTCAACAAAGCAGGGATAGAGGGAACATACCTCAACATCATAAAGGTCATATAAGAAAAACCCATAGCTAATATAATCCTCAGTGGGAAAAAACTGAGAGCTTTCCCCCTTAGGTCAGGAAAAAGACAGTGATGTCCACTCTCACCATTGTTATTCAACATAGTACTGGAAGTGCTAGCCTCAGCAATCAGACAACAAAAAGAAATAAAAGTCATCCAAATCAGCAAGGAAGAAGTCAAACTTTCACTCTTCACAAATGACATGATATTCTATATAGGAAACCCAAAAGACTCCATCAAAAACTACTAGAACTGATACATGAATTTAGGAAAGTCACAGGATACAAAATCAATGTATAGAAATCTGTTGCATTTCTATACACTAATAATGAAGCAGCAGAAAGAGAAATAAAGGAATTGATCCCATTTACAATTGCACCAAGAACCATAAGATACCTAGGAATAAACCTAACCAAAGAGATAAAAGTTATGTACTCTAAAAACTATAGAATGCTGATGAAAGAAATTGAAGAGGACAGAAAGAAATGGAAAAACATTCCATGCTCATGGATTGGAAGAACGAATATTGTTAAAATGTCTATACTACCCAAAGCAACCTATACACTTAATGCAATCTCTATTAAAATACCACCAGTGTTTTTCACAGAACAGAACAAACAATCCTAAAATTTGTATGGAACCACAAAAGACCCCAAATAGCCAAACAGATCCTGAAAGAAAAAAAAAAAAAGCAAAGCTGGAGGCATCACAATTCCGGACTTACAAGTTATATTACAAAGCTGTAATCATCAAGTCAGTATGGTACTGGCACAAAAACAGACACCCAGATCAATGGAACATTGAAAACCCAGAAATGGACCCACAACTATACAGTCAACTAATCTTCAACAAAGCAGAAAAGACTATCCAATGGAAAAAAGACAGTCTCTTCAACAAATGGTGTTGGGAAAACTGGACAGCTACATGCAAAACAAGGAAACTGGACCACTTTCTTACACCAGACACAAAAATAAATTCAAAATGGATGAAAGATCTAAATGTCAGGCTCAAAACCATCAAAATCGTACAGGAGAACACAGGTGGTAATCTCTTTGACCTTGGCCATAGAAACTACTTACTAGATACATCCCTGGAGACAAGAGAAAACAAAAGCAGAAACGAACTATTGGTACTTCATCAAGATAAAAATCTTCACAGTGAAGGAAACAATCAACAAAACTAAGTTAAAAATAGGACTACCCTACAACCCAGCAATTGCGCTACTAAGTATTTACCCAAACGATACAAAAATACTTATTCAAAGGGGCACATGCACCCCAATGTTTATAGCAGCATTATCAACAATAGCCAAATTATGGAAAGAGCCCAAATGTCAATGGACAAGAAGTTGTGGTTTATATATACAATGGAATATTATTCAGCTATCAAAAAGAATGAAATCTTGCCATTTGCAACAATGTGGATGGAGCTAGAGTACGTTATACTAAGCGAAATAAGTCAGTCAGAGAAAGAAAAATACCGTATGATTTCACTCATATGTGGAATTTAAGAAACAAAATAGATGAACATAGGGGAAGGGAGGAAAAAAAGAGAGGGAGGCAAACCATAAGAGACTTTTTAAAAAAAGATTTTTATTTATTTATTTATTTATTTATTTGACAGAGAGAGAGAGAGTGAGAGAGGGAACACAAGCAAGAGGAGTGGGAGAGGGAGAAGCAGGCTTCCCACTGAGCAGGGAGCCCAGTGTGGGGTTTGAACCCAGGACCCTGGGATCATGACCTGAGCCAAAGGCAGACGCTTAATGACTGAGCCACCCAGGCACCCCAAGAGACTCTTAACTATAGAGAACAAACTGAGGGTTGCTGGAGAGGAGATGGGTGAGGAATGGGCTAAATGGGTGTTGGGCATTAAGGAAATCACTTGTTGTGATGAGCACAGTGTGTTATATGTAAGTGATGAATCACTAAATTCTACTCCTACAACAGGTATTACACTATATGTTAACTAACTAGAATTTAAATACAGACTTAAAAAAATTAACTTGAATGGAACACCCCAGCCCTGTGGAGTGAGAATGTCTTTAAAACTTGGGGGGTTTTGGTAAAAGAAAAATCAGGATAAATCCTTTTTCATGTATTACTTTTAGTGTCTAGGTAATGAGAACAGTATCAAGGGTAATATTAATGTGAGAGCACAGAGGTAATGTTTACACAGGCACCAAGTTGTGGGATGACTCATAGAAGATACGGCATCCCATTAGCAGAACTCTCCCTGATCTTCATCCAAGAAGAAATCATTGGATCCTCATTTGTTTATACTATATTGTTATTTTATCGCTTAACACACTGCATAGTAATCAATTCAAATCCTTGCTATGCCACTTACTCATTGTGTAAACATGAGAAAATTACTCAGCCTTCCTTTGCCTCCATCGTCTCATCTGTGCAATGAAAATAATACGTTTCTGTCATAGAGGTGTTAGGATGATTTAAGCATGCAATAAAAATTTATTACTGATTATGTTTGTGTCTCTCTTCCCCATCATGACTTTAGAAAAAAAGGAATTCAGAAGAACCACAGACTACTCACCAAGCAGTTACCTTAAATATCTGTAACACAATAACTTTTTATTACAGAGAGGTAGATCTAAAATTCCAGTCCCAGTCCCATTTTAACTGGCCTTAATGATATAGCTAAGAAATGCATACAGGATAATATCAACACAATCAAAGGTTTTGTTCCTGAACCACCCTACAACCTATGTTTATTTCCTTTGGCCCTTGGCCATCTTGTTTTAGTTTCTTGCCTCTCCTGGGTTTTTCTTCTTGATTCACCTTTTGAACTATTTCTTGGTTCACGAAGTTGCATTTATTTCCCAAAACTTTCACCAGCTTTCCGCTTCCTGGAACTATGTCTCAATAATTTACTCTCTTTTGGCCTTGACCCAGGACTCCTTCCCTTCAGTGCCTCCCACCAACTGATATGTTGGTGGATGTACCTCCTCCTGCTGTGTATGACCTTGAGTGGCATGACTCAATTCTCTCCTTGCCTTGTATCATATGACCTCACTGATATGAGGAATTCTTAATCTCAGGAAACAAACCGAGGGTTGCTGGAGTGGTGGGGGGTGGGAGGGATGGG
>NC_138370.1:113866280-113932933 GCF_054177405.1 Leptonychotes weddellii | reverse complement strand
TTCTCCCTCTCCCACTCCCCCTGCTTGTGTTCCCTCTCTCACTGTGTCTCTGTCAAATAAATAAATAAAATCTTAAAAAAAAAATGCTCATCTTTGTCTTGATAGATTGCCAAATAACCAAGAATAAATACCCTGGGAAATTAATGTGAAAGATACTAGAAAGAATGAAAGTAGACAGAAAAGTTTTTTCTTGGATATTCTAAATACCTCAGTACCTCTAAAGTCCTTACCTAACATGAAAAACAAACTACTATGGAACAGGACTACCTATTTTAGTACTTTACTTTTCCAGCTAGCTAAAGAAGGATTTCTATGTAACAGCAATATAATTTTCCATCTGGTGACCAGTTTTTGAAGAACAAATTTTAAAAATATTATTGAATTTTGTTTCTAGTAATTACTATTCTAAACAATTGACTTTTGGGGTCCCAAATACTAATCTTTTTTATAATTAGTCTTTTGTCAGTTTCAGTTAGGTTTTCCAGTGTAATTCCCAACTTTTAGACTGGGATTTGGATTGTGCAACTTTTGGTCAATTCAGCAAAACGTACACATGTGCTGTGGTGAGGGTTTCATCTTCCTAAGGCTATGCTTATGGCAGGAGAAAAACAAAGTTCTCCAATGAATAAACTGTCATTATCGCTTGGTCATAGTCGACTTTCCTAGACTTCTGTTTTACTACTTAAACAGGAAGTTAAAGAGACGAGAGCTTTCTTCACAAACCCAACTTTGCATATTGGAAAGAAACTGCAGAAACTAAAACCAAAAATAACTGCTTGATACCATCTTTTTTAGCTCCAAGTTACCTTCCAAATTATTCCTTATAATAGGAAGCAAACTCTGTTGATTGTATTTACAAAGGAGCATGTTCCATGATTTTCTGAAGAGGCAAAAATAAAAGATTTCATAATAGACATATTTGAATGTAAGTATTTTGGTAATCAATGCTATGAACATAATCTATTATTTTAATACATTTATCATTATATGGTGTTATATTATATATTTATTTGTTAATTTATGTATAGTTAGCCTTGCCATTGGAATTCAAACCCCTTGAAGGCAGGAGCTTTGTTTGGTTCACTGCAGTTTTGTTAATTGAATAAATTCCTGATAGTTACCAGCACATGCTTTTGTATCATATTTGTTTTGTTCTAGAAAAATAATTAAATTAATTGCACCATGATATTAAGATACAAAATAAAATATTTCTGCCACTTCATAATTGAAAACCTTAGCAGAGTTAATAAAAAAATATTTTGTGACTACTTTGGGTAGTACATTACTTACTACTTTTCTCTCTAGCTTTGGTTTTCCATGATTTTCAGATACAAGAGTGAAATATGGAAGGCACAGTATTAAAGATACTTGGCAAGATCATATTTCCCTCAAGGTGATGGGATAACAAAAAGATGCATGTTTCAAAAACAGTGATTGTCTTATATTGGGTTTTAAGTATGTTTTAAACGTAAATGCACTCATAAATTTTCATACATATTATGAACAAAACCAAAGTTTAAGTAGAAATATCTTTAGTTGACAATTACCTTTTATGATTCAAGCTTTTCAGTAATTAAGTAAAAAATAATTACTACATTTTCTGCATTGGACAGAGTATGCCAAATTATATGGGTAAATCTACTCTGTCTGATCAAGCAATATATTCCACAAAAAAATGATTTTTAAAAACCACTTTGACCAATGAAATTAGATGTACTAGTCAGGCTCTTTTTTTCTTTTCTTTTTCTGGGGGAGGGGGTGTGGTGGCCAATGGTTTTGTTGGATAGTCAGGGACTTAGAAGAAACATGATTGGAAAGTTGGAGACAAAGATATTTGGGGAGGGGCACCTGGGTGGCTCAGTCGTTAGGCGTCTGCCTTCGGCTCAGGTCATGATCCCAGGGTCCTGGGATCGAGCCCCGCATCGGGCTCCCTGCTCCGTGGGAGGCCTGCTTCTCCCTCTCCCACTCCCCCTGCTTGTGTTCCTGCTCTCACTATCTCTGTCAAAATAAAATCTTTAAAACAAAAAAAAAAAAAAAAAAAAGATATTTGGGGAATAGGTTTGTGGACAGACCTATCTGAATGGGCAAAAACTGTGAAGATATTTATGTCCCATGTGAATGCTTACCAAAGGGCAATGCCAGAAGAAGAGAATCCTAATAATTAAGTGGACAGTCTCATTCCCCAACCATGCCTGTCATTGCCCAATGGGCTCATGAACAGAATGACCATGGTGGTGGGGGTGGAGGTCATGCATGGGCTCAGCAAGGCCAATGTGACTATGGCCACTGCCGAGTGCCTGATGTGCCAGCAGCAGAGACCAATACTGAGCTCCCACATGGCACCATTCCCCAGGTGATCAGCTAGTTATGTGGTGGCCAGTTTATTACATTTGATACCACTTCCATCATGGAAAGGGCAGCGTTTTTTCCTTACTGGAATAGACTTTCTGCATATGGATTTGCCTTCTCTAAGGCTGTCTTCTGCTATAGAATGTTCACTGAGTTCCAGTCAAACGGGCCTACATTCAGCTCCCTCAGTACACACCCCAGGTCCTTTCTTTCCTTGGGGCCTTTGCACATGTTGTTCTGTCTCTCTGGAATATTCTTTTCCCTGCTAAATTATAGCCAGTTCCTGCTCATTCTTCAGGTCTCAGCTTATCTATCACCTCCTCAAAGAGCCTTTCCTTGACCTCACTATCACAATAATTTATTTGTTATTATCAAATCTGCTTATCTAGATTCATTTTTGTATTATTTTTTTCCTTTTCTTCCAGTCTCCTCCAACTGAGAGGGAGATGAGATGTTAATTACCATGCAAACGAACACATTTAAAGTTCTAAGGTAATTTGGAAAAGAGAGGTCATACTTCTTTTGGGATGACCTGGGGAAATTTTGCAGAAGAGATGCTGTTCCTCCCATTATAGTAGAAGAGATGGCATTCCTTCTTGTATAGGCAGCTCATGCGACTGGAACATTCAGGAAAAAAGGAACAGTTGTCCCATTTGAGTCCAACTTCCTATCCTCTATAAGCTTTGTGCTATTTGCTGCCCATTTGTCAAACTTCACTGCTTTTACTATGTTTTGCCTCTCTGCTCATAACTAGCGATTTTTTTTTTTAAAAGATTTTACTTTTAAGTAATCTCTACACCCAATGTGGGGCTCAAACTCACAACCCTGAGATCAAAAGTTGTACGCTCCACCAACTGAAACAGACAGGTGCCCTCAAAACTAGTGATTAAGAAGTTGTGGTTAATCATATTTGCCTCAGCTGCTCTGGGCCCTTGATCCTTCTGTGTTTCCAAAATGGTAGAGTCTCATGGTAGGAGGGAGTCCTGCGGCAGTGATGTGGTAGCAATTCCACAGAATATACAAATAAAACTAGGAGAGAGACAGCAACCTGGGCTTTGGAGCCTCTCATTCATCTTCCTTCAGGACTCGGCACACAGTAACCATTCTCTTACTCACAGCCATGTGCTCTTATTACTAGTTCTGTAAATGCTGCTGTAAGGTCATCTTTAATAAATGTTCTGAGCTACCATTGCACGCTTGAGTGGGTGAGGACATTACACTATTCAGAACCCATAGATGTTTCCAAATTCTAAAGTGGAGGGATTGGTGTCAAAACACAGCATATGTTTAGCACAAACTGCCACAGGTAGGTCAATGGATTCACTATGAAGAAGAATTGCTCAATGCTGATGAACTCAAAATCACACCAATATGCTCCTATCATTTCCTAAAAGTATCATGTGGCCATCCCCACACTGGCATGTAAACTTGTTCCAGCCAGATGAGTTGGGTGAGGCGGAACACCAACTTATCTGAGTCAACAAGTGTTAACTTTGTTCTGGAGGGGAAGAGGATGATCATAAGTTCCCTGAAAGTATATGCATGATCATTTACACTTTCCTAAAGCTGACTGCACTTATAAGTAGTGCTACTTAAGTCTTTTGTTTCCAGAGTTCTCATACGGAAAATCCTACATGGACCCTATCAACCATTAAAGTCATTATAACAGGACTTGGTCAGAGCCTGCTATAAAACTGGTGTCCCAACAGTGATAGTGACAAAACGATGTCCATTCAAAAATGCAGCTGGTAGTCTTTATTGCTGGGTTGATATTTGTTAATATGAAGATTGGGACCATTATCCATCAGAAGGAAGGAAGAGAGAAAGAGAGAGAAAGGGAGAAAGGGAGCAGGACAGAGTGGGAGAGAAAAAGTTGTTTTCTATCTAAACTATTTTTTGAAGTCTCATTTACATTTATGGAAAAGGTGATGTTGCCCATTAAGACATGTGCTTTTTTCCCTAAACAGCTCATAAATTTCCATCTGTCAAAAAATGTCATTTGACTTCAGTAAGCTAAAAACCGTCAGGAAACAAAGGGTACATAAGCTGAATGGTAACAATTTCAGACCTATTTTGTAATATGTTGGCCATCTAAATGCAGTGACTTTATTCTGCTGCAGATTTCCCAATCCCAACTATTCTGCTTTTTTTGCTACTATAACATACAGTCACATATCTCTTCAACATGTATGTGCAGAATATGCCTGAAGAAAGAAATTTTAATGTTAAATGTTTTACTATGGCTTCCTGTTTGTCAAATCTCCCTGCTGTCACCGCGGGTTTTGTTTTTGTTTTTTGTTTTTTAGTCTTCTTGTAAGATGGAACAAGTTATAAACCAACAGGATTTCTTACATTTAATATGGTATATGACTTTATGCATTTCTCTAAAATGTATTTCCCATACTTTGAATTTAACACAAGCTCTAAAATCACAGGTACCACCTCTGGCAATAATAATATTTCAGCTTTATCGAGGGCTTCCTAAGTTCCAGGTACTGGTCTAAGTTTTAGGAGTGAGTCGAATCCTCACAACAACATTATGTAGGAGGCGCTCTTTCTGTCCGTATTTTACAGAAGAGGCCCAGAGAGGTTAACGAGCTCAAGATGCCTCAGTTAGGAAATGAGCACGGCAGCATTTGAACTGAGGCAGCCTGACTGCAAAGCCCTCGCTCTGAAGGGTGGTGTTATACTGCACAGCAGCAATGCCTTGGAACATTTAAGAAAGGCCTTGTCTTCCTTATAGTTGATGCCAGAAAACAGGGAGACCTATGATATACACAAATCCTACTTCATGGTTTGGTCTTTTTTAACAAGTCAGCTAACAAGGCCCTACGCTCACCAGATTATAAGTAAATAGTCTGGAGCAAGGCATTTTACACCTGCATAATAAAGCAAGGACATGTGATTGCCTCCTCCCCCGCATCGGGTTTCTGCTACTGCCGCCCATTTGTCAAGCGCACTGCTTTCACTATGAAATATTTTCCTTTCCTTTGCTGGCCGACAAAGTTCACTGAGAGGCTGAGATTACTACTATTTACAATGTAGATAGTCAACATCATTTCCTATATTTACTATGGTTTATGAGTTCACACAAACATCTGCAATGTGTTAATGAGTTTCAGGGTTCAGAGTAACATTTTTGAGAAAATAGATTTCTTAATCCCCTTTTAATCAAGGTATTGACCTTCTCCAAGAAAATAGTTGTATTACCTGATTCCATATCATCTTCCTATTTGCTCTCCCTTATCTCAGAACTCCTTTTTTTGTTCCATTTCATTCTTCCTTCCTTTAACCTCTTTTCCCTTACATATTCATTGTAAGAATTCTTGATCTAGAAATGATACCAACTCCCTTCTATTAAAAAAAAAAAAAAGGAAACTGTGTGTGTTCACAAAATAAAGAAGACTTGGTTGGAGGCAAAGCACAGATTCATGCTCTACTAGCTAAAAGTTCTCCAGAGTCCTCAGCCCCAGAAGACCCTGAGCAATCTCTGATCCTTGAAACACAGAAAGCAGTAGTGATAAAGGAACAGCTGTTCATTGTTTGTTTGAAACTCCCTGAAGATGATGTCAAGGAGTGAGAAATATGGATCCTTGATTTCCGGATATTCTCCTAAAAACGCCCATGTTCCCAAAATCTACCTGGAAAACTAGAAACCATTTCAAGTATGTAACAGAAAGAGTTTAACTCAGGGAATTGGTACCATGGAAGATGAAGGACTTGAGAAACAGAATAGGCTCCATGAGACAACATCAGCTAGCCACCGCCCTCCCTAGACCAGGGGAGGGAAAGGGAATGGCAGAGCACAGGGCCTGGGGGCACCAGGTGAAAGCTGGGGTCCTGGGGAAGGCACAGGCATTGTCAGAGAGGCTGCTGGATGCAGACAGAGAATGGGAGAAAAACAACCAACCAACCAACCCTGGCTTTTCCCTTCTTCCTGCCTGTCTCTATCCTGTCACTGCCATCCATTGACTAAAACTAGCCAAAGGTGAGCTGACATGAGGGCTTGGTAATGCAGCCTACAGGGCCATTCCCTCTGATCTACAGCCAGGAAGGAGGACGTGAGGACTGGATCTGATAGCAGTCAGGCCTTGGACGGCACGCTCCAATTCTCTCTTCCACTTTTCTGTGGCTACACAGTCATCCTTCCCCCACCAGAGGGCTGTTACTCAATCTAAAAATACGGAACTTTAGAACTCATGCAGTAACTAACTAGTCAGTCATCCAACTATGTTACATCACTGGGATAAACTTCAGGGAATAATGTACTTAAAACAGCAAAAAAAAAAAATCTACCAAATCAACGTACAAAGGACTTGACACAAAGCTCTATCTCTGGGATGTTTATTAAAATTTAGTTGCAGATTATTTCCTTATTGAGTTTTACTTTTCTATTTTCCTGGAATATAGTCATAAAGTCAAATTTAGCAAACTTATATTGGTAAATCACATTCTGCAAAATTATATTACTTCTTTATACTTCCACAGAGATATTTCAGTGACTATTTCAGAAGAATAAAAATGATGATGAAGACTCAAAGAAAACAAAACCCTTTAAAACTATTTTTTTAATTTCTCAATTTTCAAAAATATTCTTGTCATAAGCACCCATTATAGTGTATAATTTTAAAAGCCTTAAGGTGTGTTAAAACCATCCAAAAAATACTAAATTTTGAGAATTAAGAGACACAACATATTGATCTGCCTTTATCAGATTTGGTGTATTCTTACCTTTAGTAATCTCCCCCCACCCCAGCCCACCCCCCCGGGAAATATCCTGTAACAAGTATCAGTCAAAAAAGGCTCTGAGTTTCTTGAGGGCGAGAATGGAAGCTTGTTTGATTTTGTGTACCCACTAGCAGGTGCAGTGTCTCATACCTAGCAGGGGTTCATAAATGTTTGTTTAAAGGATTAGTCCTTGGCTCAGAAAGAGAAGAATAAGGATCTTGGGGTATCAGAGACACTAATGAAGTAGGGAGTGATCCTTTTAAAATTCTATTTTACTATGTAATCCTTCTGCTCAAGAACCTACACTGCTCTTTTCACTGCCCATAGGATAGAGTTCCAGATAGAATACAGGACATTTAGTTAAATATGAATTTCAGATAAACAATGAGCAATTTTGTAGTGTATGTCCAAATATTGTACATATAAAAATATGTGCATATTTGAGACTTATACTAAAACACTCTTCATTATGTATCTGAAATTCAAATTTAATTGGGCATCCTATATTTTCATTTGCTAGATCTGGCAACCCTACCATAGGATTAAATACAAATTTCTATTTTATCATGGTTTAAAAATGGCTTAATTACCAGAAATATTTAGTAGAGATGGCTACCCAATGCAGTTAGCCAGGCATCACCAAAGGAACAAATACTCATAATTCTTATAAGTAGTTTTTAAAATTTTTTAAATAATTTTTCTGAGCAAAAAAGATTAGTTTTGAAGTAAATAAATAATCCAATAAATAAATAGGAAAAAAAACTTTGATGTTCAGAACTATTTTGAATCCTGATCCTGCAATTAAGTTACCATATACCGTTGGAAAGCCGGTTATCCACTTCAACTTTATGAAATGATTCTAATTACTTTCCTGTCATGTTGAGAAGAAAACAAAGAACTAGATTAAACTATAAAAGTTCCTTTATATCCATTTCTTCTCATTTCTCCACAGAAGTAATCATTGTTAACTGCTATAGTTTGAACGTTTGTGTCCCTTCAAAATTCATGTGTTGAAACAAAATCCCCAAAGTTATGGCATTAGGAGTTAGGGCCTTTGGGGAGGTGCTTAGGTCATAAGGGTGGAGCCCTCATGAATGGGATTAGTGCCTTTGTAAGAGATCCCAGAGAGCTCCCTCACCCCTGTCACTATGTGAGGACATAGCAAGAAAATGGCTGTGTGTGAAATAGGAAGTGGGTGCTCACCGGATATCAGATTTGCCAATGCCTTGATCTTGGACTTCCCAGCAACCAGAACTGTGAGAAATAAATATTTGTTATTCATGGAGTGTGCTTGTTGTGATGAGCACAAGGTATTGTATGTAAGTGTTGAATCACTAAACTGTATACCCGAAACTAATATTACAGTGTATGTTAACAAACTGGAATTTAAATTAAAACTTTAAAAAAATATTTATTACTCATAAACCATCTATCCACTCTATGGTATTCTATTACAGCAGCCTGAATGGATAAAGACACTAACCACTTGATTTGTATCATTCCTATCATTTTGTATGCATTTATACACACATATATATGTATATATGCACATGCTATTTCTTATTTACAAAAATGAATCATATTTCACCTATTACACTGAGACTTTCATTTTCATTTAGTCTTGGATGTCTACACACACTTTTATTTGTTTAATTTCACTAAATAGGTAATACACACGCACATTGTGGCAGGCAGACTCTAAAATGTACCCGCTATGATCTCCAACTCCTGATACTCATGCCCTTGTGTAATATCCTCCCTTGAACTGTGGGATGGCCTAAAGACTTGTTCTAACAAACAGAATAGGACAAAAGTGATATGATGTCACTTTCATGATGAGGTTACATAAAATTTGACTTCCATTTTGCTAGCAGACTTTTATTGCCTTTTCGGCTTTCTGGCTTTGATGAAGCTAGCTGTCATGTTGGAGAGGAACTGGGGAGCCCTCCAGCCAACAAACAACTAGGAACTGAGGTTCTCAGCCCAACGGTCCTCAAGGAACTGAATCCTGACAATAACCATGTAGCTTGGAAGCAGATTCTTCCCCAATCAAGCCTTTAGGGGAGACTCCAGCCTTGGCCAACACCTCACTTACAGCTGTATGAAGATTCTGATGCAGAGGACCCAGCCAACCATGCCTGGATCCCTGACCCACAGAAACTCTGAGTCAACAAATGTGTGTTGTTTTAGGCTGCTAAAGTTTTTGGTAACCCTGCTCTACAGTAATAGATAACAAATGCATACACGATGCAAAATTTAAAAGCCAATAAATTTAAGTCTCCTTCCCATCCTTATCTCTAGCCAATCAGATCCCTTTCCCAGAGGAAAACAGTGTTACAAGTATCAATTAAGATCATCAATCTCAAAGCACTTTAAATGCTTAAAAGATATAAATAAAAGGTATTAGTATCACTATTCATACTAAAATTCCCAGATTTACAAATGACTCCTCAAAAGATCTTTGAGGAAGGTGAGAACAATAGGAATAATTAGAGAATTCTCTCACAGGGGACTAAATGGAAACAGCAGAAAAAGTGACAGATAAATGTCAGATGAGCCCATATAAAAAGGGATATTTATATCTGGCAGAAATTCCAAGTACATTTACAAAACTCTATCTAATGAGCTATTGCTTATAATCAGAAAGAGATCCCAGAGTCATTAACCACTTATCCTTAATATCATTGATTCAGTGTCCTATGCTGACCGTAAAGCAGAGCGTTATCAGGATGAATGAAAACAAAACAAAACATTGTATTGCATGGTTCAAACCCAGGTCCATAGATGGAATACTGTTCATCACACCGCAAAAATGACTTGATATAGCCAGAAATGACAGAGTGGGAACTAGGGTGAGAGTCTGACTCATATGCTTGAGTTAAAGAATAGACCAAAATAAGAAAGATCTTTCATCTGGAACAGGTGTGGGCCCTTTTCTGTAAATGGGCCAAATAATAAATATTCTAGGCTTTTCAGGCTATATGGTCTCTGACCCAGCAACTCAACTCTAGTGTTGTAGCACTATATAAATAAATGGGCAAGGCCATGTTCTTTTTTTTTTTTTTAAGATTTTATTTATTTATTTGACAGAGAGAGAGAGAGCAAAAGCAAGGAGAGGAGCAGGCAGAGGAAGAGGGGGGTAGGGAGAAGCAGGCTCCCTACGGAGAAGGGAGCCCGATGTGGAGCTCCATGTGGAGCTCCATCCCAGGACCCTGGGATCATGACCTGAGCTGAAGGCAGACGCTAAACTGACTGAGCCACCCAGGCGCCCCAAGGCCATGTTCTAATAAGACTTTATTTACAAAAATAAACTTTGGATGGATTTGGTCCAAGAGCTTACTGACCCCTTGTCTAGAAAATTAAAACAAAGGATATCCAAGACAGCAGTTTGGCACTCGATTAAAAGACCCAAGAAGAAATCCCCTAGCTCATAATGCCAATTCCGGTGCTGCTTTCTGAATACACTGATTTGACTACTATTGAAGACATTGATTTTTTTTATTATGTTATGTTAATCACCATACATTACATCATTAGTTTTTGATGTAGTGTTCCATGATTCATTGTTTGCATATAACACCCAGTGCTCCATGCAGAACGTGCCCTCTTTAATACCCATCACCAGGCTAACATCCTGAAGACATTGATTTTTATTTGAACCAAAACTTCTGCTCTGATCTCCAGTCTTACTGATTTTCTGCCCTGAGTTGCCTTAGAGCTAAAATAAAACCCAGTTCAAGAACACCCCTCCTTTTCTCCATGCCTGCCTTCTTGCTATCTCTCCTCCAGGTTCTTGGGACATTCTAGAACTAAAACAATAGTACCAAATTGGGAAATGTCATCCTTAATAGCCAACCAGATACATACAATCTATATTTTTAATTATATTGACTGAAATTAATGTTTTTAAGCATTTGATACTAAATTATGTTGTTTCAAAGCAACTAAATTAACATTTATAAGCCAATGTATAGAACTAGGCATTTTATAGTTTATTCTAAATTTATCCCAACACTTAATAAATTTTATTGATTTCTTAGCATTCTTCCCCAAGTGTCTCAACTATTTATTATATACCTTTGTGTTTCATGGATTTTTGTTAAAAAAAACAAACAAAACAAAGAAAAAACCTCAAATCTTCGTGTGAGAAAAAGATCTACATACAGCTAGCCATGTGTTCACACATACCTGGCATGATGGGGTAAAAGTTTAACAGATTTTATGTCCCAGTTCTTATCCGGCCCCCATGGATAAAACTTGGGATAGAAGATAGAACCCCAAGAAAGAAATCAATTGTCCAATTTTATACAAATACTATGAAAATAAAATGTTTTAGGAAAATTAACTTCCTGTGTATGGGATTCTTATCCTTCTTCTTAAAAAGAAAAATAAAACATTTTTCAGTAATTTACACTCCCAAACAGTCAGATTGGGAGATTTAAATGAAAGTTTGTCAGTTTTATCCTTCTAAATTCAGACTACCATCATCTCTGAGATACAAATTTCATTCTTAAAAGACCAACCTTGATGAAGCAAGATGTGTTTGAAACCTTACTAGAGGTTAAGACACTGCAATTTTACTTGTGTCTGAACCAACTCCACATGAACAAAAATAAAATGAAACCCCAGTCTGAGATGCTTTGCCACGGTCTAAAAGCAGAAAAAGGTCCCTTGCCTGACCCCAGCCTCCACTTCCTCCCCAACCCAGACGAGTGGGTGGACCAGCTCTGCTGATATGTCATACGTGACCTCTTTACTTCACTAAGAACTCTGCTCACCCCCTGGCCAAGCTATGACCCACAGACCAAAAGACCACCACAGGTTGGGGAAAGTGAAATATACAGGATTTCACTGATAGTGAAATATGCAAGACAGGGTCAAAACTCCAGCTCCCCACCATAAACAGTTTGTAATGTAATCTACCTTTCCTCTAATTATGGTCATCTCCATATTAGGAACCATGGTAGAAAGCTTAAAAATTCTTCAAGTGCCTCAGAATTTACCATCCTCAACATTTGAGCTGGTAAAAGTCACCTGAGAGTAAAATTAATCTATAAACACATTCCTTCCACGAAACAAAAGTCATCCAAAACCTGCAGAGAACATGACTTTAAGTATTCAGATGTAACAAGATAGGTTGATTTTAACTTTATCTCTACCTTCCCCTGTCTGGCCCCTGGTGAAAAGCAAAAGGTGCTCCAAAAAACAAGTGGCCTAATTAAGAGATAAAGTAAATGATGCTGTGTGAATAATGAGAAGTTGCAAGATGAGTTTATTATTTATTGGGAGATAGCTTAGCCTCTCTCTTCTCAGAGGCAAGCTAATTTGACAATATTTAGTGGAGTTTGTAGTAGACTCAAGATAAAGTCAGGCTCCCTGATTTCCAGCATTAGACACTGTCCACAAAAACCTGTACCAAGGTTAATTCTCTTCTGGTAAAAGTGAGAAAAACAAAAACAGAGGACCAAGAGTAACCTGCTATCCTAATTATTTAAAATACCTACTGCTACTCCTTTTGGAATTAAATGAGATGATACACCATCTCCTTTTGGAGTTAAATGAGTCACATACTTATTGTATAAAACAATCAACTACAATTTTAACATATTAGTAATTTCACATGGACTAATTCAGGGTTTTAGGAATGAGGAAGCAAAAATGAATAGAAAATTCTCTATCTAGGTAGAAATTATAATACAGAAATTTTAAGTTATGGGACCATAATGTAAATCCAGTCTCATGAGTTTAGAATCTGGAGCCTACTTGCTAACATTCAAAAATTATGGATTGAACATGTAATGTCAGGGGTTGCCTTCATTAAGGTAACAGCAGCTATTGTAAGAGCTATCAGGGACTTGAAGCCACAGAGCACATCTCTGGTTCATATAATATTCAATACCAGGGCTCCTAGTCAGCAGACAGCTCAAGCTCTCCTCCTTGGGTCTTTGCCCTCCAAAAATGCTTCATAGTCCTCTTCATTCAGCCAACAGATGAGAAATAAGACTATGGAGGAGGCACAATTAATGTTTTAGGCACTATCGCCTGGAAGTAAAAACACATCACTTTGTTTATATTCTGTTGGCAAGAATTAGTCACATGGCCATGCCCAGATGTAAAAAAAAAAAGCTGGAAAATGTAGTTTCAGCTAGCAATGCCTGTCACAATTATTATGGTAGGTGTTGTAATGAATCCAAATGTAGCAAGACATAAGGCTAACTCTGAATTTGTGCCTTTGAATTGTTCTTTTCTCTAGGTATACAATGACTGTTAAAATATGACAAGCAATTCACTCAAAGCTCAGCTAATCAAGACAACTAATATTTTAGGTCATTGTATGTATTAAGCATGAAGCTAATGATATTAACCCACAATCACTAATCTGTGTATTTTGAATCGGTGATTCATTGCAGCATAAGATTAGCAAAAATGTATTAACACTCTATGACACTGTGTGGCTCATAATCATAGCATGACATTACCTGCGTGGCATGTGGATAAATAAAGCTCTGCATTTTGATTAGATTTGAGCCTATGAGAAACAAAACTATTCACTCTCAACAAAATTTCTCACCAATTTCATTGTCACTTACAGCTTTTTTTTGTATGCTTGTTTGTTTTCAACCAAGTTTGGTCAAAGTTGGATGCTTATTCTTTCAATTCACATCTTAGAGGTTAGTCTCTAAAAACCAGTTCCTCCTCTGTATTGCATTTAGACAGTTTTTCTAGACAGGTGGAACCAGTCACTCCCTTCTCTGGGCCTCTACTGACCCTGTAAATATATACTCAAAGGTTTTTGCAAGGAGTGAATAAAATCATGTGTACAGACATGACTGCACAGGAAATGGCTTCCATTTAATTACCTGAAAAATTGAGATCCTAATACTAAATTAATGTAGTTGTTAGGAATATTAGACATAATGTATATTTTTAAATCTAGAATATTATAGGTTTTCCATGAAAATGTATAACTACTATTGTTATTATTAGTAGTATCATTATCATTATTATTTTGAATATCTCTCCTTTTAACAGTAAAGGCAGAAGTTCTGTGTTCACTCTTTGTTACCATAGAAAAGGTAAAGGCAGAGGTCATAATAGTTATGAGGAAGTGTTTGGTTTTTTTTTAAGATTTTATTTATTTATTTGAGAGAGAGAGAGAGAGCATGAGAGCGGGGTGAGGGGCAGAAGGAGATGCAGGCTCCCCGCTCAGTGGGGAGTCCGATGTAGGGCTCGATCCCAGGACTCTAGGATCATGATCTGAGCCAAAGGCAGATGCTTAAGTGACTGAGCCACCCAGGCGCCCCTTGAGGAAGTGTTTCTTGGGGAAAAAACAAGCAGTAGAAATTTGTTACACATGAATGGGTAAAAAGAGAACAGAATTTTATCACAAACTTTGATTTTAGATAACTCTTGAATGATTTCGTCTCACACAAAGTGAAATTAATAGGTTGCCTAGACCAGTCACATCTGCAGATGCTTGGAAATAAAGAGGATGTGAATACGGGAAAGAAAAATCTAAAAACATCTCCAGATTATGGAGAAGCCTGATATTCTTGATCTCTTTGGCAACGAAATTGCCTCCTAAAAACCACAGGCAGCATTTTCCAGGAAAGAAACAAGCCAACCTCTTCAGTCACTTTCTCTTCAATCTCCCACTCTTGGTATAACAGAATCCAAAAGAAATTCATGTGACCCAGGGTGAGAAACACCTCTAGAAAACCCATGTTTGGGGAGGTAAGGATAAAAAATTCTCAGAACCTTTAAGATTGACTCATTAGAGTTTTATGTTGGAAGTGATTCGTCTCTTAAAAAAAAAAAGTTTTATTTTTACTAATATTATTATAATAATATTCATTTTTTATCTATGATTTAAAATATAGAAAAAAAACCACATGATAGTTTACTTTGAAACATCTTAAAGACTCTTCAACTCTTACCTGACTGCCAGCCTATTAGAGAATTTTTGCGTCAAAATCTTCCCTTTCTGGTTTTTAATCTGAACTTCTCTTTTCTCTTACAATCTCAATGCCATCTCTATTTCTATAACTTGCTTGCTCTTCCTATTGTAATGTCAATATTTTACTCCTCATGAATTTTAAAAAGAAACATAAAATCACAGAATTTTAGAGCCAAAAGTGACCTTAAAAATAATCCAGATTAACTCTATTAAGAAACATGAGACCCAGACAAGCTAAAGGGCTTGCCAGAACCCCATAGACAAGTGGGAAATATGCTGGCTCTTCAGATTCTGCAACGGCATTTTTAAAATGTGTATACAGTCCCTCCCTTATCTGAAGGAATACACTCCAAGACCCCCAGGGGATGCCTAAAACTACGGATAGTACTGAACCCTATATACATACTATTTTTTTCCTATACTTACATACCTATGACAAAGTTTAACTTATAAATTAGGCATTGTAGGAAAGTTATAATAATAAAATGGAACAATTATAACAAATAAAAGCTACATGAATTGGTCTCTCTTAAAGCATCTTGTACCGTACTCACCCTTCTTATGATGTGAAATGATAAAACGCCTACGTGAGGAGAATGACGCGGCATTATGACGTAGAGTTAGGCTACTATTGACCTTCTGACGATTCAGCAAAAGGATTATCTGCGTTCGGACGCAACTGTTAGCCGGTAAATGAAACTGCGGAAAGGGAAACTGCAGATAAACGGGGGATTACTGTTCAAATTATTCTGAGAACCCAGCAGTTAGTTGTTCTCACTCCCTGGAGCGGATGCTAAATGCTAGTGTTATATGTAGCATCCATAGGATTAAGCATTAATAAAGGTGTGCCCCTTCACTCACTTGTCCCTCAAACATTTACTGATTTGCTACCAGGAAATGGTTAAGACCGAGTCCCTGCCTGGAGGGAGTTTACTTGTTAGTGTAAGGAGACAAGTATGTAATGGCAATAAAGCATCAGAGGTGGGCTAAATCATGGGCAAGGTGCATTAGGCCTACAAAAAGTGGAAATGGCTCTTTCTATTTAGGTCAAAAAAGGCTTTATAAGGGATGCCTTGACGCTTAATGTGAATTAAGTCTGGAAAGAAAATATTTCACAGGCAGGTGTGGATGGGACTGGAGGGATATTCTAGGCACGAGTGTCACGCAGTGTGAGCAAAGGCGTGGAGACTTAAACTAGCATGGCACTTTGGGGAGCTTCAACTGGCTCCGTGTACTTGTTGCATGGACTACAAGAAAGGAAATCAGTGAAAGATGAGGCTGTAGAGACAGGAGAATGTCAGACCTCAGAGGACCTCATGTTCTGTAAAAAATAGCATTCACCTGGCCAGCCCTCTCTGGACACAGGAATCTTGCCTAAAGTTCTCAGGTGTAATCCATTCTGCCTGATAGTGACTTCTAATAGGAACCAGAGAGATGGTCAATTTGAGACTTTAAGAAAGCATCAGAAAATAATCAGAAATGACTCAATTTACATAAGAATTATATACATTTTGCAATAGAGTTAATTTTTTTCATTCACTGCATAAATATTTGTTGACACATAAACTATGGGATGAGCATATCATGGGCTTTCTTTTTATTAAAAAATTCAAACATTAAAGGACTCAAATTTTAATTACTAATTATTTAATTATATTTTTTAAAACATAAATGTTATTCCATGGAATAGAGACATTAATGTGAGTTCTTCCTTAATAGGAACTGGCAAAACAAACAAAACAAAAAAACAGCCAAACGTGGCTAGAAAAATAATGGATTTAGCTGCTGCTTTTGTTGTCCAGTTTTTGTCCCCTTTCTTCAGATTTTCTTCTGTTCTGTATTGAAGTGGTCACTTTTTCATAGTAACCTTATAACGGATTTTCTACCAAAAATTATTCAAACATCAGATTTTTTTTAAAGATTTTATTTATTTATTTGAGAGAGAGAGAGAGAGCACAGAGGGAGAGTAAGAGAGAGAAGCAGACTCCCTGCTGAACAGGGAGCCCAATGCAGGGGCTCAATCCCAGGACCCTGGGATCATGACCCAAGCCGAAGGCAGACGCTCAACCAACTGAGCCCCGCAGGCGTCCCTCAAACATCAGATTTTAAATAAGAATTCTCATAATCCAGTTTCGAAGAATGCTTTTCTCCCCTCAAATACATTCTGCAGAATGCTGATCACTGATTGCTTATTGTGGCAAAATGCCTTTTCTGTATTGACAGGGGCCTGAGCTGCTAGACTTTCTATTTGTACATTTCTGCAGCTTTGCCCCCCCCCCCCAACCTCCTTCAGGAACTCTGATGACAAGCTTCTGTATTGTTCCCCATACTGCTGCAGGTATAGGATTCTATGCTGCTGTGATTGATGTTGGGTGGAAAAAGAGACTTCCTGTCTGAGCCCAATCCCAAAATACCCACCCTACTCCAGTGTAGACACAGGGTCTCCACCATATGCCTCTCCCTATCCATAGTCCCACTGAGTTTACTATTTAACTGCACCCCCTTAACCTCATTGGCTCTACAAGTTCCAAATTTCTTATGGTTGATTTTCATGAATAAAAGTCTCCATGAGATTCCATGAGGGTAAGAATGGTGTCCTTTTAAGAAAAAAAATTAATAAGTCCACTTTAAAGAATCTATCACTTAAAGAGTGTTAGAATGCCCTCAGAGTTGGTAATAATACTTTAATAGAAAAACACTATCTGATTCTTGAGTACCAGCAAATATTAGATATCCACATATGATATTCTATGAATTCAAGCCTAATGTATTAAACTGATAAGCACAAACTATGTGCTCAAAATTTGTTAAGGATGGAGAGTTGAGTGGTTAATCACTAACAACTTATTGAATATTTATTTACTCTATAACAATTCTATGTGTCTAAAATGAAACTTTTCTCTTTTGTTTTAAGTGGAAGTAATGTTTACCAATAGTAAGGCCACTTTTTTCAGGAGCTGAATTTCATTATTTAAGTTATTGAGCAATAGGATAAAAGTTTTACGGTGTTTGTTTTTTCTATTTCTGAAATGTTCTAATTTCATGTCTGAACTTAAAAATAGCACCCTCTTACCTTCCACCCTTGTTTCCTTTCCTCTAATAAATAATGCCCCTCTTCCTTAGACTACAAATGATGAATACTGTGGTAGGTTTCTGCTTAGTTACAGCTCCAACTTCTCTATGACAGATTAGTGATAGTACCAAGATATCAGATTTTTATCTGAACATTGTTTCAGGGGAAAAAAATAATTATTTGCAGAGCTGAAAAAGTTTAAGTAGTTGATTGTACCTTACTAAGAGTATAACTAGAAATATCCAAATAAACTGGAAGTTGGTATTAAAAAACTCCACAAAACAGGGAACTTCAATTTTTCCATTATATGAGAATTTTTATGTCATTCAAGAAAAAAATACAGTGCTTTCTATATATCCCCATATGTCCTCTTATAGTGTCTCTATTTTACAATCACAAATCCCTCTTTGCTTTCCAGCTTAACAACTAAACTTCTTCCTTTCCACATACAAGATTTACAAGGAATTGGATCGATTGGACATTTTGACTCTGAACAACCAAGTGTTAGCCTAAACAAGAATGGAAACAGATCAAGCCTCTCTGACCTCAATCATTTAACACGTTAATTCTGACAACTGAAAAATCTTATTCAGAAAAAGAAAAGCGTCAGCAACATGTTTAATTACAAAGAGCAGGAAGAACGAGCCTCTTCAAAAGTCAGAATGAACACATTATCCATTTCATTCTTTGCACAGCTGCCTCCATTACAAATCACTTTATCGTCTCATCTCTGAAACATCCCAGACACATTCTTTAACTGTGAATTCACAAGTCTTTCCCCTGAGCGAGATCTCGGAATCAGTAACCTTTTGAGTCAATGTGGGAAGTGGGGAAGGAGACAATAGTGTCTACCTGGGACTGCGGAAAGCTATGACAGAGCAGAACAGGAATGCTTTAGTTCTCTTGGCCTCTGTGTTCCTTGTTACTGTGTAGCGGAGCATTGTTGGGAAATATTTTCTCACCTGGCATTCCAAGAAATGGAAGGCCCCACAGCTGTTTTACAGTTCTGTCATTAAATATGTGAAATGTCCTATCCTTCCCCGAGTGAGAAAACAAGAGAAACCAGATTTGTGGTCTGAAATCCTTTTCAGAAATGCTGCCATCGTGTGGCACTTTGGAGCTATGACCGGAAGAGTCCTGTGGTGGGGCATACGGTTCATCTCAACATGGCTCCACTCCAGCGAAACCTATTCCTGTAACTATCTAAGTTTGTATTAAATCATTCCCGTGGGCACAGAGTAAACCATAGTGAGTCCTGTGGAAATCTTGTTTTTAGAATTTGTGAACTGCCCCCCCGCTAAATGGACAACATGACAAATTTATGTGGGTAATACGTTTAAAGGGAAAAAACAATTTTTAAAAGCAGAACTAAGAAATCTATTTTGAAAGTTTATAACCTGTGTGCTTTATGTTTTATAGAGATAGCTGCCATCTGTATTATTAAAATGTGTGATTAGATCCCACAAATCAGTAATATCAACTCATTTGGAATGCATCCAAAACAGACATACCCTCCTCCCCCACCAAATGTCCACAAAACCTATGGATTATAGTTATAGAATAACACTGCAAGAAATTATTTAATCCATATTTCTATTAAAAGCAGCATTTAGTAAATAGGGGCCAACACCTTAGATAGAACTAATAATAAATAAGATCATTTACCTTTAATCTCACACATAATTCTTATAATGGAGATGTGAGGTAAATGAATAGTGCAATCCCCATTTCACAACTGAGAAAAGTAGATGAAGAAGTTTAGTAATCTCAAAACAATATTAAATATTTAAAATGGACTCAGAGCTTTGTTACCCCTAATTTCTGTTCCAATATTCAAAATTCATCTGTAATTTTCTTTCATTTAAATACCTTTTAAATACCCAGTAAAATTTTTTTAATATAGAAAAAAATGTTTTCAATTTTATTTAAGTAACAAATTTTATATATCCTGTGAGAAAAACTAGAAAAAAGATGATTCATAAATCAGTCCATTCCTGTAGAGATGTGCAAATTACCCTCTTGATGTATGCAGTTTAAAGATCTTACATCTAGCCTCATTCTAATAACCTATTCCACTTAAAGACACTACGAATGATGACTACATGCTCTTCCTAAAAATTTCAGGAATAGTTAAGACACACAGTGCTTAAAATATACACATAATATGTGCCAAACATTGTTAGTTTTACACATACTAATTCATTTAAAACTTCTCACAACCCCCATGAGCTAGGTAATAGCATGTGCATTTGACAGATGAAGAAACAAATACAGGCAGGCTAAGTGATCTGCCCAAGGTCACACAGCTAATGGATGTCAGTGTGGGACTCAGAGCCACACTCTGGCCCCAGAAGCAGCCTTCTCAAGCAGTTAACTCTCCCAGTGAGAAGCTGCTTTACTTCTGCAGCATATAGAGTAAATTACCATTCTTCTGTCTTATATAGCAGATTATCTGATTCACCACCTCCAAACAATTTAAACGGTGCGACAAAAATTCGTGTCCTTGAACGGTCATTGTAAATCCAACTTAAGGGGCATAAACATGGAACTTAGTGTTAGTAATGTCATTTGTCTAAATGACAAGCTGCTACATACTTGAAATCACAGCATTGAGCCTGAGTAGCAAAGGATGGAGGGAGCCTCTTCCCACACCTGAACAATAGCCTTGCAGCTGTTAAACGAGTATAATTGTGAGGCAAATTTGGTTGCATATATTACCTTAATCTGTTATTTAACCCTAAAGAAACAAAAATCTATTCCATTTCCTTTTATTTAAGATGGATTTATATTAATATTTTTCTTCTAATTCAGACATTATCAATTCTCTAAAAGAACCAGTCATTCCTCCCCACTTTTTACAGGACCCCTAGATGCCCTTCCATGATGCTGAATGCCAGTCCCATAAATGAAAAAGCTAGTTAATGATATTGTACATCAGTAACGTTTTAACTGTAGAGTAGTTTTTGTGTGTTTGTTTCTTTGTTTTTTAACCACAAAAACCAGAGGGGGAAGTGTGGGAGCAAGTGGGTTGGGCAGTGGCAAAAAACCTCATGACACATTTCTCCGCCTCCCTGTGTTGGTGGAGACTGTCTGGAGCATCATTTAAATTCTGGGAGGTCCTGACTGTCAACAGCAGGAAGAGAAGGCGAGCAGTGCAGCCTCATCCGGGACTGGGCTCTCTTCTCAGACAGCCACAGAGCAAGGTAAGCCCGCACTTCGCTGTCCTATGCGTCCAAATTCATTGCTGTCCTAGGCATTCAGCTTCATTTCAGGGGGGAGGGCAAGTTGTAAGGAAAAGAGTTGAACTGTAAAGCTGTTAAGCAGACTTACACTGTTCTAGTCTTTTAATTGAGCATGCCAGATACATTGCAGATTTCCTGGAAGAAAGGTAACTGGTTATTTCGAAAGCCAGTCATTTATAGAACTCAAAAATTCCTGGAGTCCTCAAAAGAACTGAATCTATTTCTTCCAATCAGAAAAAAAAAGAGAAAAATTCTATGCCCCTTTCAAATGACTATATATACATTATTTTTAATGGGTAGATGGCTGTGGAAGCATTTAAGCGGAAAAGGATCTTTAGTGGTAATGTAAGCTAATAATTATGCTATGTTTTAATGTTTAATGTATCCATCCTATTTTCAAGGGGAAAAAAAACTCTTTCTGAATATTTCACTTCTGTATTTAGCTATTAAATTCTTCACCAAGATACCTGTATGACCCTATGCAGACTTATTATCATGAGTAGAAAAGCCATTGACTATTTTCAATATTTTGGTTTTTCTTTCAAATTTCTAGAATGCCTTTCTTAAATAACTTGAGTTTTGAGACAGCCTCATTTTGCCTAAGTAGTACCTTTTTAGTAATTTAGTTAAAAATCACACTTAAAATGCATGCTGGAAAAATGAAGAAAGCAAGCTTCTTTCTATGGTTTTATTTTCTCTCTCTGTTTTTCTTCCCTGAGAAATAAATATTCCACCAGTAGCTTATTATTTTAATTAAATTACTAATGATCTGTTTTTAGGTTGAGATAACTGGAGATATCAGGCAGTAATGATATAATCCCTGGAACTCTAAATTTTGAAGTCGAATATAGTCTTATGAAATTCCTCTCTCCCTTGCCTAATAGTGAGAGATGGAGTAAAGAGGAGGCATTACAAATAGTAACTCAAAAGACCATAGTGATTGAAACAAAAGTTTTCTCCAAAAGGTAGAAAATATTCTACAGAAAATATATTTGTAAATATTTTGTAATGTGGTAGCATAAAGAGGTATCACTGTTTTACAGTGATCAAAGAAATCAAATATTCCTTACAAAATATCTTGCAGGAAAAATCACCATGAGACTTGCAGTGATTTGCTTTTGCCTTTTAGGCATTGCCTACGCCATTCCGGTGAGTACAGCTGTATCTTAAAGGAAATTTCTCAAAATAAATGAATTGTGTGCTCCCCTGTGCTAGGAACACATTCACATTGTAATCTTGCTTCATCTTTTCTGTTTTGAAGATTAAGCAGGCCGATTCTGGGAGCTCTGAGGAAAAGCAGGTAAGCATCTTTTAGGTTTATCATGAGTTAAATTATTTATGCAGCTGCACGAGAGTCACCACAAACATATTTGTTGCCATTTTACTTATTATCATAGTCAAGCCGTTAATTGATAAGTATTTATTGACTGTCCGCTTTCAGCCTAGGCCAGTACTAAGTACAGTTACAGATGGTCTCTGACTTACGATGGTTCCATTTACAATTTTTCAACTTTACGATGGTGGGACAGCCATACGCATTTAGTAGAAACCATACTTCAGATTTTGAATTTTGACCTTTTCCTGGGCTAGCGATGCACGGTACAATACTCTTGTGAGGCTGAGCAGTGGTAGTGAGTCACAGACCCAGTCAGCCACGCCATCCCGACGGTCAACACCGATATGCTTTCAACCATTCTCTACCCATACAACCGTTCTGTTTTTCACTTTCAGTATAGTATTCAATACTTTAAATGAGATATTCATCACTTTATTATAAAATGGGCTTTGTATTAGATGCTTTTGCCCAATTGCCGGCTAATGTAAGCATTCTGAGCATGTTTAAGGTAGGCTAAGCTGTGCTATGATGCTCAGTAGGTTAGGTGTATTAAATGCATCTTTGACCTACTGTATTTTTAACATTCGATGGGTTTATTGGGACATAACCCATCGCAAGTTGAAGAAGAGTTGTATAGTCTTTAGTAAATATATGCTCTTAACGCCAAACTAGTTCTTTTGTATAATAAAATAATGCTCTGGGCCATAGAATTAAAACCTCCCTAATAGTCATAACACTCACAGATAACCAATGTTCATCTGCAGTCTAGGAAGTCATGTGAAGTCACGTGACTTTTTCTTTCCATGAGTCAACATACTGTACTAGACGTGGAAAATCCCATCCTTTGCTTTGCTGAGTTTAAAATTTGTCTCACACACTGGACAGTTTACATGACCATAATATTCATAATATCTCCTAAGATACTTGCTAAGAAACCCATTATAAAAAGAAAGGTTCTTAAGCTATTTGGATCTATTATGCTTGTCAGCTGACTTTAGATAACAACTTTCTAACCAAACATAAGACCAAATCAAACCCTTTATTATAACTCTTTGACCAGCACCGTAGATGTACATGCCCCTCCAAAATACGTGGAACTGTGCCAGCCAAACAACAAACGGGCATTGTCCTGAGAGCTCAGACTAGAAGGCACACAGAGTTCAATCCCAGATGAACAGAATAAAGGCCTGTATAGAGCTGCCTGGGGTCACTGAAAATAGATTGCTTAATGAAGACATTCGGAGAAGTATTTGCTGCATGTGTTTGGGTGCGCAAGTAGGTGGGTATAGATATGACTGGTTTCCAACTGATTTGAGAAAACAAGTATTGAAGCACAATAATAGGCCAGAAAAATTAACATTTCCAGAAAAGATAGAGGTCACACTATTTGGGCAAGAACTGGTGACTTTTTCATGAATAAATATGGCACATAAAGTTATGACAGTATAAATTATTCAGTTATATTTAGGAGATAAGTGAAGAGCTCAACCTTCCAGAATCCTAGAAATTTAGAGCTAGTCAGAAATATGTGAAAGTTATAAGGCTTTCCCTCTGCAGATGAACATTGGTTATCTGTGAGTGTTATGACTAAATGAGGTTTTAATCTGTTTGTTTTGTTCATCTATATTGTCTTCATGTTACATTGTTTTAAATCATAAATTTAACTTATAAATGCCTTCTCTCTGAGCCCATATTACATGTAGCAGCAGGAAACATATATATTAAATATATATAAATTATAACATATTTACATATCATCTTTATATATTTTTAAATAAAAAAAAAGTAGGGAAACTTGGAACTCCTCTAGAACAGTAGTTTCACATCTTTTTCAGGCAAGGAACCCTTTCCTTCAGCAAAAGCTTTCAGAGTAGCCCAATATGAAGCTGCTCTGGTTGCAGTCAGCTCTGGGAGGAAACCCCACATGCTACTGACTTGATTGCCTCCCTGCCCTTCCCCCACCCGGTGGCTGGCTGTGAAAGGGACCCATGGAACGGCCAGCGTTCTCATTCTCAATGACAGGGAAGGGAAGGGATTGGCTCTGGGTGATACAGCCCATCAGATGACACTTATTCAGAGCAATTTCCACTCCTCTGCACTAGGATAATCATTTTCCAGATAAATAACTGGGCTAAAGGAAAGACCGTTCCATTCACATCTCTGGCACCTTGGAGCAATAGAACATTTGTGTGATGATGTTAATATTATAATAATATTATATTTCTGCATGGTCCACCCAGAAAGCAACTAGACACATGTGGCTACTGAACTCACAATGTAGCTAGTGCGATTGAAGAACTGAATTTTTTATTATATTTCATTTTAATTAAATTAAGTAACCACATGTTATATGGCCAGAGGATATTATATCAGACAACGCAGTCTTAGAGAGTTCCTCCTCTTTTCATAGAGGAAACAATGAAGATCACCACTAATTAAGGGCACCTCTGCTTTAGATGTGCTTTATCTAAGGGGAAATTTCAGCTCGTAAGCATAGGACAGGAATGCACAGTATTCAGCATGCACAGCATGCATCACTGCGAAGACCCAGTCTGCCTGGATTTGAACCCCAGCTCTGCCACCTACTACCACTTAACTTCTCTGTGGCTGAGCTTCTCTTGGTCTGTAAAATGGGAATAATAATGATACCCATCTCACAGGGGGTTGAGAAGATTAAATGAATAAATATTTGTAAATCACTTTGAAAGGATGCCTGACCTAAGTAAGTGCTATGTAAGAGTATATTAAATGAATCTGCAACAAAAAGGAAATGATAAAAGAGGTATGTAAGGCTCTGGCTGACCATACAGAGGCATATTATGCTTATCCATCAAGATCAGTGAAGTATACTTGTTTTTTCAGTTGATCACTTAGAGATCCTTATGTTTCTTTTTTTAATAATGATAAATATGCAACATTTTTTGTAGCTTTACAACAAATACCCAGGTGCTGTAGCTACATGGCTAAAGCCTGACCCATCTCAGAAGCAGACTTTCCTAGCACTACAGGTATTTTTAATTTTAACTAATTTTAAGAATTAAATTTCTCTCATTTAGAGAACAACAACAAAAAGTAGCCATCATGGAGACCATTCAGGCCAATTAAATGGATCCTTCCTACCTGTTGGTAAACTTGAGCTTAGGATAGCAATTGATCTGGTTATGTTGGCTTTTCCCCACTTTAAGCCACCCACTTATGAGGCTGAAAAATAAGACCTGCTTTGGATAGAAAAGGCTAACTTTTGAATTAAAATATGAGACATATTTGATGTAAACTGATATGTGTCCCTCCTTCTTCAGAATACTGTGCTCTCTCAAGAAAATGATAACTTCCAACAGAAGGTGAGTTCTCACCGTGAATCAGAAGCTGACCATGCCTTGGAGAGATGAAAGAAGCCACTCTTTCTCCTAATGACATGGCCTGGCTTCGATTCTGACAATATTCTATTAGCAAATTTTATAGTAAATTGCCAATTTAAAACTTGCTCAGGAAGAAAACATGTATTTACTCAACGTCAGAAATACCAGGTTTCTTCAGATAAGTTTAGTGTGGCAGGAAATGTTTACTAATGTCTGTTATTTGAAATACTAAGCCTCTTAAAATTTTATTTAAGGTATTTTGTAGATGTCTTATCTAATATCTGATAAGCATCTAATAATGCCTACGAAAGCCAAGACTTTGTCTCAGGGTAACAGTTCTGTTCCTAACATAATGGTTTATGTGACAGCTATTCTTTTTATTAGGAGTATTGATATATTTGCTAAACAAAGAGATAAATTTGTTTTCCTTAAGATCTGTTTGAATGTGTTAAGAAACTCTAACTGGGAAAGTTAGATAAATAATCAAGTATATTTGCTAATCAGAAGTTTAATCAGACATTCAGTGGTTAATTTGGTTGACAGATTTGAGTTGCAGTTTATACACAAGCATAATGGAGTTATTTTTGCTTATGTATGCCGATGGGGGGGGCAGGTTTTGGTGCATGCATTAGTATATGGATGTTCCAATCTCCTGAGAATTCTCATTTCAAATAAAAAGTAATCTCACAATTATGTATCTGTATTTATTTCATCATTGAATTTGGTAAATGAAATAATGTCTAATATGAACAAGGAAGAGCACTGTTATCCATAGAAATGTTATACTCACATATATGGCTTGAAAATGTCTATGAAAGTAATTACTTATGGAAAAGCAAGAAAAATACCTCAGATTATGATTCCATTTATCCTGGTGTTAAAAAAGAGATTGGAAAATACTCACTTTTACTCCTAGAAGCCACTGAATACATTGTTGTGAATGCAAAGATTCTGAAACCAAATTAGTCTGAAAGACTAATGCACTGTAAAGACTAAGGGAAAGTAAAAACCCTTACCCAAATTTTTCTGGCCATCTTGTTTTTTAGACCCTCTCAAGCAAGTCCAATGAAAGCCATGAGGATGTGGATGAAGATGACGGAGACGATGTGGACAGCCAGGATTCCATTGATTCCAATGACGTAGATGATGACTCTAACCAGTCTGATGAATCTGATGAACTGGTCACTGATTTTCCCACTGACATTCCAGCAACCCAATTTTTCACTCCAGCTGTCCCCACAAGAGACTCAAATAATGGCCGAGGTGATAGTGTGGCTCATGGACTGAGGTCCAGATCTAAGAAGTCCCACAGATACGAAGTCCAGGTAAATCCTTAGACAGACACATCAGATATTTATGATTAGAGCCCAATTCTAGGAAACCAGAGTGTGTCTATTCACAGTCACTTATTCATTCATTCATTCATTCAGTAAGCATTATTAATTTATTACTTTTTAAGATTTTTAAAATTTATTTATTTTAGAGAGAGAAAGAACAGGGGGAGTGGTAGAGGGGGAGGGACAAGGAGACTCCATGCTGAGCTCACGACCCTGAGCTCATGGCCTGAGCCAAAATCAAGCGTCTGGCACTCAACCGACTGAGCCACCCAGGTGCCCCTAATTTATGACTATTGAACACAAAACCTTTTCTCACTTGGTGATTTTATGTTTAAGTCCATGCAATTTCTCCCTACTTTTGTCTCTCAATTACAATGATCTTTTTCCAAATCCTGGCTATAAAGCATTTATTCTATTCACTTTTTTAGATTAAAGAAAAAAACTTTGGAAAACAGCAATTATTTTCACAATATAATGGTCATGTTTTGAAGTTAAATACCTAAGACGAATTGCAGAGTTGCAAATTATGCTTAATCTGCAGTTGAAGGATCTGAATTTCACACATAGCCTTGCCACTTATGAATCATTTTACTTTTTAACTTTCAATTCACTTTCCCTTTATGTAAAACAGAGATCATCAGATCTACGTCATAGTCTTTATCATATGCATAATTGATGTATCTATTAAACTAAAGGAGATGAATATGTGAAAAGGTTCGGTAAAAAACAAAGTAACATGCTAGTCCTGTTTTTTGCTTCAGCCAAATTTAGACAATTTTCATATAAATTGGCCTAAAATTTAGAAAGCAGAATTACAATGTTCCCATCCGTGGCTCTTCATTTAATTCTTCTTCCGTTTGTTCTGTGATTCAGTATCCTGATTCTACAGAGGAGGACTTGACATCACTTGTGAAAAGTGAGAGTATGGAAGATGACTTCAATGCCGTCCTTCTTTCCCAGACTGTGCGGGGGACTTCTGATGGGGACAGCCACGCGAAAGACAGTCAGGAAACAAGTCAGCCGGATGACCACAGTATGGAAACAAAGAGCCACAAGCATGCCAGAGAGTATAAGCTGAGAGCAAGTGATGAGAGCAATAAGCATTCCCATGAGATTGGTAGTCAGGAAAATTCTGAGGTCAGCAGTGAACTCGTCAGCCAAATAGTTCAAAGCCATGAAAAGGAACGAGTCCTAGACTCCAAGAGTGTGGAAGAAGATAAACACCTGAAATTTCGCATTTCTCATGAATTAGATAGTGCATCTTCTGAGGTCAATTAAAAGGAGAAAAGGCAATTTCTTACTCTGCTTTTAGTAAAAAGAAAAAATACATTGTAGCAGGATGAGAGAGAATATGAAATGCTTATTTCTCAGCTTAGTTGGTGAATGTATATGTATATGGATCTGGAAATAGATACTGGTTTTGATCATTAGTTTAGTGTGTGGCTTCATGGTAACACCCTTGTAAACTAAAAGCTTCAGGGTTTGGTCTATGTTCTTTTCATATAAGAAATGCAAGCTATCACTGCATTGTAATGTTTGCTATTCTTTTATGAATAGAAATTATGTAGAAGCAAACAAATACTTTTACACACTTACAAAAGAGAATATAAAATTTTGTCACTGTAATCTTTTGTTTTTTAAATTAGTGTATATTTGGTTGTGATTATTTTGTGTGTGTGTGAATAAATCTTATGTCTCAAATATAATGAGTTTGGTGGTAGCTTTTTCTTTTTTTTCTTTTCTCTTTTTTTCCCCGCAGCTTTATTGAATTATATATGACATGTAATATTGTGTAAGTTGAGTTGTACCACATGATTTGATCTGCTCTTGTACTGCAAAACGATCACCACCATAGCATTAGTTAACACCTCTAGCTTGTCACCTTCTCTAGCCTATCACACAATCATCATTTCTTTTTTGTGGTGAGAGCATTCAAGATGTACTGTCTTAGCAATCAGTTGCTATTTTAACGAAACTGCTACACTTAGTAGAGAGCAATCCAGGGTCTTCTGGATCAACCGTACAGCTTCTGGTTGAGCTAAGGTTCCTAGTTAAAGAAACAGAATTCAAGCTGGGGTCGCTATTCAGCCAGAAATCCTCCAACCGTGCAGGACTCTTACACCCCGTGGGACACCTTTTTCTAATTTTCACAAAGCTGATATAAAAGCTAACAAAAGCCTAACTGCAATCACAAATCAATTTTATTATTTCTCATCACTCACCATTAATTTGTTCAGTAAATTTATTGCTTTGCTGCCCTCAGATGAAAACCTGATAGGTTCCATAGCAGTTTTTTTCCCTAGCTATTTTGATCACCCGTAGATAATAAACAGTCCCCTTGTATTGGAAAATTTTTAAATGCAGCTTCAGGTAATAACTGAGATTTTCAATTTCATTCAAAACTAAAAGTTCTGGAAGCCTGAAGTGGAGCAAGCATCTTTACTTCCATGTCTTGCTCGTCTGCTCTTTCTAAAACTAGAAATTCCATTTGGAAATTTTAATTATCTATTAAGTAACTTTTAGGACAAAAGGGGCAGTTTTTCTAAAAAAGAATTCTATTGAAAACACAAAATCAATAGAATATAGTTAAATCAGTGATCACAGAAAAGCCATAGCCTTAAATTCTTGCAGCAAAAAAACACATCAAAAAATGAAAATAAATAAATTGAGCTCCCATCTTAAAAATAAGAAAAGAACAACAAAGTAAGACAAAAGAAAGCAGAAGGAAGGAAATAATAAATTTAAAAGCAAAAGTGATGAGGTAGAGAACAGAACAATAGTAGAAACTAATAAATCAAAATGCTGGCTTCTTGTAAAAACAACAACAACAACAACAAAATAGATAAACCATTAACTCACCCAATAAAGAAAGAAAGGCAGAAAAAAACAAATAAATACAAGCAAGGAGATAACCAATGACACTGGTAAATTTTTAAATATTGAAAGAGACTACTTCACACAATCCAATACAAATAAAATGGAAAACCTAGATAAATGGAATTATTTTCTAAGAAAATACAACTTATCAAAGTTGGCCTTGCTATACATGGAAAGCATAAATAGACAGATTTCCATAGAGGAAAGAGAAAAAGTTATCAAGGAACGAACTATAAAAACTAGATCCAAATGATTTTACAGGGGAATTCTATCAAACCTTCAAAGACCAGATAAGCCTAATCCCATTTAAGTTGTAGCACAGAAGGAAAACTCTCAAATGATCTCTGTGAAACAACTATAATTCTGACACTCAAACCTGGTAAGATTACACACACACACACACACACACACCACACACACACACAAAACTATAAAGCAGTCTCACTCATGACTAGCAATGGAACAATCCTAAATAAAATGTCAGCAAACAGAATCTAAAAACATGTTTAAAGAGTGCATCATAATCAAGAGGGGTTTATTCCCGGACAATGAAGCTTCAATATTAGTAAATTCATTCCTATGGTTCATCATGTAGTTAGATCTAAGGAGAAAGATGTTATATGATTAGATGTATAGATGACACAAAGGACTTTGTGTTAGTGAGCTATTACTAGGGTGAAAATAGTGAGTAACAAACACCCCCGCTATCTCACTGGCTTACAACGTCAAATATTTTCCTTGTTCTCACTCACCAGTCTGTGGGTTGGCAGGGCTGCTTATGCTTCAGGCTGCAGGATGGATTCAGGTCTACTCCATATGCTTCTCCATTTGGGATCAGCAACTACCCAGGGTATGTCTTTCTGATGGTAGAGGCAGAAACACAAGTGGGGTGAGCTGAAACATATGATGCTTCGGACTCTGAACTTGTCACGCTACTACTGTTGATCAAATTCCATTGTTTAAAGCAAGTCACAAGCTCAAACCCAAAATCAGTGTACAGGTAAAGTATTCTCTCCCAACAATAAATCATGATAGAAGGGAAAAAAGAAGTAATTGTGAACACATAGTAAAATGTAGCATAGCCTTTGACAAATTTCAACACTCATTCTTAATTTCAGAAAAATAAAATAAAAATTAAGATATATTTTCTTAACATGATGAAATATTTTATACCTCAACTCAAAAACCAGCATCCTACTTAATGGAGAAACAACTCTCATTAGGATAAAGCAGTTATGTCCTCTGCCGTGCTACTATATAGCAAAGTATTGGAGATAAAAGCTAATAATCATAAGCATTTAGGTGCATAAGACTTGAGAAAGAATTAAATTATATCTCTATGTAGATCATGTAATACTACACCTACAAAACAAAGAATCAGTACTAAAGATAATAATTTCTGTAAAGCACCATAATATAAAATTCACCTGAAACATATATACAAAACTGCAAGCAGTAACCATTTAAAAGATACAATGTCATTTAATATAGAAACCAAAAAAGGATAAAATACTTAAGGAAATGTGCCAAAACTATATTAGAAAAACTTCAGTAAGTGGAAAACACTTCTGTAAGCTAAAAAAGGCTTGAAGAAATCAAAAGACATCATTTGTTCTCATACAGGACAACTCAACACCATAAAGACGACAATCCTCCCCCAAGTTATGTGTATAAATGTGATTCCAATTAAAATAAAGGTAAACTTTTTCCTAGAGTTATGCAAGCTAATTCTAAAGTTCATATGGAAAAATAAACATAACAATAATGGAAGGAAAATCCTGAAAAATAAAAATAAGAGAGGGCTAGCCCTAACAAGTGTTAAATAAGATTATAAAGCCTCTCTAATAAAAACACTGTGGTACTGGCAAACAGAGTGGGAAGGGAATAGAAAATCCAAAAATAGACCCAAGTACAGATGGAAATTACTAGAGGGCATCTAAGATCACCTGGGGAAAGATGGACTTTTAAATAAATGGTGTTGAGTGACTGGCCATTCATTTGGAAAAAGGTAAAACTGGATCCATATCTCACACTATACATCAGAATAATCTTCAAATAGACCAGAGATGTCAATTTAAAAGGAAACTATAAAAACATGAGACAAATACGTGAGGGAGTTACTTTTTAACTTGGGTGTGGGGAAACCTTTTCTAACTATGAGAAGACTCAATCTCATACCACCTTCTATACACTAAATGTTCGTGTCCCTCCAAAATTCGAACGTTGAAACCTAATCCTCCACACAAGGGTATTAGAGTCGGGGCCTTTGGGAGGTGACTAGGTCATGAGAGTGGGGTGCTCATGAATGGGATCAGTGTCCTTAGAAAAGAGACCCCGAGAGCTCCCTGGCCCCTTCCACCAGGGGAGGACCCAATAAGAAAATGGCGGTCTACGAACCAGGAAGCAGGCCCTCACCAACTCTACGGATGCCTTGATCTTGAATTTCCCAGCCTCCAGAACTGTGAGAAGTAAATGTCTGTTGTTTATAAGGCCCGGGTCTTTTTGGTATTTTTGTACTTGCTTCATTTGCCACTTCATCACCATCAACTGCAGGCGATAGCTTTATTAATGGTGTTGTCCCTGCCCGCCATAGAGTGCAAGCATCCCATTTCCTCCTGGCAAGCAGCTCCACACTGGGCTCAAATCCAAGAACACACCAAGTTAATCCAGTTAATCCCCAAAACTAAGGTTCAGGATTCATGAGAGAGAATGGAGTTGTAGCCCAGGGGATGGCGGAGAAGTTTGCTGCGTTATCGTGGGCCACAGCCGATCCGGAGCTGGCGGGGGCTGAAGCCGGCACACTTCCCGCTGGAGTACCAGGAGGCTGAGGCTGGCAAGCAGGAAACCATGGACCACGACTGCAGAGCAAAACCCTGCAGGCCAAGGCGCCAGGAAAGCTCACCGGAGAGGGAGGGACCCCGGGTGTTCTTGCACGGTGCTCGCCCCGGCTCCGTTGGAGAAGCAGAAAGACAGGACACAAGCCAGCAAGAGAGCCCGTTTCCTGCAGCGTCCCTCCAGTGCCCCCTACTGACAAGGCTTGCCATCGTGCCAGTCGGCCGTGGGTACGGGGTCCAATTCCAGTCCTGCAAAGCCGGACAGCAGTAAACTGAGAAAAGCTGATTGCCGCTCCTGGGGCAAAAGGAGTAAAAAATGAGCCTGGGAAATCTCTTTAAAGATAGAATGCAAGGAAGCCCTCAAACACAAAATGGGGTCATAACCAAGGGACTGAAGACGAAAATTGAAGGGGATTGCCATTCGCCAAAACTGCAGTGATTTGAGAATAAAAAGAATAATGGCAATAATGAATTATAACAAATATATATATATTTATATAATATATATGATGAATTATAACAAATTGAAATTTTTTTTGTTTCATTGGTACATAGCGATACTATAAGAGAAAGCATAAAAGAAGGAAAGGTCTTCTTTACAGATGAACGCCAGCTAATAGTAAATGTAGATGGAATGATAAAATTAGAAAATCAGTTTACAATCGCAGTGTAATATTGACTCAGGAAATGATCACTGATTAGTGTTAAAATAATTGTACAAAAGGTTATTGGCAACAGGATATTCACCTCGTCCTAGAAGATCACCTCATAAATTACTAATTCCAAAAGAAGAAGATACTTCTAACTAGAGAGTTTTGGTGGTCAACATCTTCATCCAGGAATCAAACTTAGCTTCGCAAATGGGACAACTAGACGTTTGCTTCCTAATGTCACACAATAAGAAGCACGCAACATCCCCAATGAAACATTTTTGTGAAAAGATGTTTAACAGAATCAAAAAATAGGAAAACAAGCAAACCCAGACGTTGAGTTACTCAATGATACGACTGACTTGAACTTTCCAAAAAGTAAAGTTTCCAGATGAAATACAGGACACTGTTATATTTGAATGTCAAATGAACAACAAATTCATCTTTTAGTGTAAGCACAGTATATATTATACCAAAGGATGAACCATTGTTTATCTGACACTCAAATTAACTGAGCATCCTGTATTTTTATTTTCTAAATCTTTAAACCCTAGAAAAAAAGGGTGTTATACTATTCTAGATTAAAAGCCTAAAGAGGCGTAACCAAAGGCAAAACATGAACTTTGACTGGCACCTGGATTGAAAAAGAAGACTATAAAACACATTTTAGGGACAATTATGGTAATTGGAACATACACAGTGTGTTAGATGATATTGCAGAATTACTGTTAATTTTCTTAGGTGTGACCATGGCATCATACTTATGAAATGAATGCCCTTATTCTTCAGAAATGTATATTGAAATATTTAGAAGTGATGTGCCATGGTTTTTATAATTTGCTTTCTGATGATTCAGAAAACACACACGGGTCCACGAGGAGAAAGAAACCAATGTGGCAACATGTATTATTCTTTCAACTTTTCTCAAGGTGTGGAAATGTTCCCAAAATTGGGGGTAGGAGGAAAGAGCCTGCAGAATACAAAAATGTATGATGAATTACGTCCTTAAAATAATGTCTCATCCATTGATATAAAAGTCTCAGAGCAATTCCTTCATGGTTTACTTCTTATATAAAATCAAGGAAAAGGAATTAATACATTTTTACAACTTAAAAAAAACTGTGTTTAAACTATGTTCCATCACCTATGTATCCCTAATGACCTTAGACGCTCACGTCAGATGCAATCTGACAATCTTTTCATCCTTTTTCCATGTCACTAGTATAACCTAACCATAATTTGGAGTCCTTTTTTACTGGTCCTCGGCACCGTCTCTTCCTCTCTCCCACATGCAATATTTCGGGCTTCTTAGTAACAGTGGCTCCAAGATTGTTTGATTGCAATTATAACGGTAACAACAAAACTTCCCAGCGAGTCAGTGTTGCCTGTGCAGCAGGGCAGAGGCAAATAACTAAAAGAAGCAGTTCTGTTCTTGATTTGCACTGAGCATTCAGAAAAGGACTTAAAAACCCTATTTGTGGAGATCGAAGAAAAAACTATCTTCTACTGCACAATTTCATGAGGCGGTTTTTTATGCTTCCTCAATTTAGCGAATTCCCATATTGAAGCATTATGAATTATGTTCTCCAACTTACAACACGCAGACCCAAAGAACACACTAGCATGTTACATGCTCAACTGCAGTATTGTTCCTATGCAGTCTCTTTGACTTAAGCTCTTTTATTCCAAATACCATAAAGACTTATGTCTGACTAATCTGATGTGGCTATTTTAATCCAAAGTGCAGCTACATATTGCATATAGGTCCCAATCTCCAATAATAGATGCCCCCCACCCCCAAGAAGCAAACAAATAAATCTGGGAGACCTATGTGGCTGAACATACTCATCTAGTCAAATTGAAAGCATAGGTTGGCAACCGAAAAAACAAAAGATCAGTTCCCTCTGAGGAACCACCAAAAGAATGAGGGGCAGACCTAAGGGAAAAATCCAAAAGAAGGGTCCTAAATGTGCCCTAAGTATTACCAACATTGTTTACAATATATCAAGGTGATACTTTGAAGTTATTATTTAGAAATTATTCAGTAAAAGTACAGAAGTTTTGCATGAAAATAATACATCCAATTTCTTGAAGGTGCGAAAGGGTGAGAGGAGACCTACCCCTAGTAAAGCTCAAATACCTGACTTTCCCCCCCACATCACCTTCTTCCTCATTCCAGACACTAACAGTGGAGAGGAAGGGGATTAAGTCCTGACCTGACACGTTCTTCTAAAGAAGGCCCCCATTGTCTTAGTCTGTTCGGGCTGCTATAACAAAAATACCACAAATGGGATGGTTTATAAACAACAGAAATTTATTTCTCACAGTTTTGAAGCCTGGGAAATCCAAGATCATGGCTCCAGAAGATTTGGTGTCTGGTAAGAGCTCACTTTCTGGTTCATGGACAGCCATCTTTTTGCTGTATCCTCATGTGGTGAAAGGGACTGGTGATCCCTCTGGAGCCTCTTTTATAAAGTCATTCTGGGCTGTGCCCTATTGATCTAACCATGTTCCAAAAGCCCTGCTTCTTAATACCATCACACTGGGGTTAGGATTTCAACATATGAATTTGGGCAGGATGGGGGGCACACAAACTGTTGGTCTATAGCACCTACCCTCCAGCCTCAAAGCATTTGGAGATGGGCCAAAACACAGGCTGACTCTACTTGGCAGTGCCTCCAGAGCCCCTTTGGAGGTGTCAAATCAATGATCTAATCTACCTCAAGAAACTAGACAAACAAGAGCAAAACAAACCCCATGTCCCTTCTCACCACTTTTATCCAACATAGCACTGGAAGTTCTAGTCATTACAATAAGGAAAAAATAAACTAAATTAAATTTAATTTAAAAAGAGCACACAAATTTGAAAAGAAAAAATAAAACTATTTTCAGACATCATGATATTCTATGTAGAGAATTTCAAGAAACCTACAAAACATTCCTGGAACTAAACAATGAGTCCAATAACATTGTAGGATTCAAGATCAACATACAAAAATCGATTGAATTCTTATATACTGACAATGAACAAGTTAAAACCAAAATTAAAATGATGTCATTTATACTTGCTTAAAAAATGAAATGTTTAGGTATAAATCTAAGAAAATATGTATAAGATCTGTATGATAAAAGTTACAAAATGCTGATTAAAAAAACACACAAAAAAAGACCTAAATACTTGGGGATTCACACCATGCAATAGCAAGAACCCCCAAACCATACAATTAAAAAATGGACAGGAGAATAAACAGACATTCTTCCAAAGAAGACATACACATGGTCAACTGGTACATGAAAAGGTGCTCAACATCACTAATTATCAAGGGGATTCTAATCAAAACTACAAGGAGATATTACCTCATACCTGTTAGAATGGCTATTATCAAAAAGACAAGAGATACCAAGTATTGGCAAGAATATGGAGAAAAGGGAACTCTTGTGCACTACTGGTAAAAATGTAAATTGGTGCAGTGACTAGGGAAAACAGTATGGAGGCTCCTCAAAAAATTAAAAACAGAGCTACTATATGACCCAGCAATTCCACTTCTAGGTATTTATCCAAAGGAAGTTTGGATAAGGAAGTTTGGATAAGGAAGTGATTTATCCAAAATCTTTATCAATTCATCAGAAAGATATAACAATCGTAAATATTCACTCATCATTGGAGCACCTAAACATGTAAGATAAATATGAATGGAAATGAAAGGACAAATAAACAGCATAAAACAATAGTAGAGGACTTCACACTCCACATTCAACAATGGATACATCATCAGACAGAAAATCAATAAGGAAAACGGTGGGCTTATATAACATCATAGAGCGAATGAACCTAACAGACATTTATAGAACATTACTTTCAACAGCAGCAGAATATGCCTTCTTTTCAAGCACATTCTATAGAGGGATTGTGTGTTGGGCCACAATACAAGTCTTAACAAATTTAGGAAGACTGAAATCATATCAAACGTTTCTAATCATAATGGTATAAAACTAGAAATCAGTAGCAGAAGGAAAGTTGGAATATTTACAAATATATGGAAATTAAACAACACACTCCTCACAACTTAGGAGTCAAAGAGGAAATTAAATGAGAAATCAGAAAGAATCTTGAAAAGGAATAACAACATGCCAAACTTATAGGATCCAATGAAAGCAATTCTAAGTAGGAAGTTGATAACAATAAATGCTTGGATTAAGAAAAAAGAAAGCTCTCAGATAAACAACCTAACTTTACACCTCAAAGAACTAGAAAAAAACTAAGCCAAAGTTAGCAGAATAAAAGCAATAACAAAGATTAAAGCAGAAATAAATGAAATAATGAGTGGGTGGACACTAGAAAATGTAACAAAACTGTATTGGTTCTTTGAAAAGATAAAATCAACAAACCTTTCATTAGACTAACAGAGAGAGAGAGAGAGAAGACTCAAAATTATAAATGAAGGGGGACATCACAACTACATAAATGTAAAAGATCATAAGAGACTATTATCAACAATTATATGCCAATGAATTGGATAAACTAGAAGAAATGGATAAATTCTTAGAAACATGCAACCTACCAAGGCTGACTTGTGAAGAAATAGAAAATGTGAACAGTTCAATGACAAGTAAGGACATTGAATCAGTAATCAAAAATCCCCCCCCCAAAAAAACAAAACAAACAAACAAACAAACAAACCAGGCACAGATGACTCTATGGGCAAGTTCTACCAAACACTTAAAGAAAAATTAATGCCAATCTTTCTCAAACTCTTCCAAAATATTGAAGAGAAAGGAACACTTCCAAACTCATTTTACAAGGCCAGTGTTACTATAATAATGGGTATATGTCAGTCCACATTTGTCCAAACCCACATAGGGGCAACACCAAGAGTGAACTCTAATGTAAACTGTAGACTTTGAGTGATTACGTTGTGTCCCTGTGGGTTCATCAAATATAACAAATGTACCCCCACCCCCACGCTGGTGGGAAATGTTGATAATGGGAAAAGCTATGCATGCAAGGGGGCAGAAGGCACATGGAAAACCTCTGTACCTTTCCCTCAATTTGGTGTGAACCTAAAACTGCTCTTAAAAAATAAAGTCTCTAAATATGGGGGAAAAAAACACAACAGTGGTGAAAAATGGTAGCATACCGCTTAGGGTCACTTGTATTCAATTAGGAAATAGATGGCATATTCAACTGGCTAATCTGCCTAGGAGTTATACAGAACGGACCAGCTTTTATTCTAGGCTAATTTGGCGCCACAACTGAAGCATTATCTTCCTGAGTCTTCTACTCAACACCCCATATATTACAAAGTTTCCCCACTTTGAATGTTGAGAACTAGAACGTTTTCCTGCTCTGTGAGAGCATCAGAAATTTCCCCACTTGCTCCTTTCGGGTAGTTCTTTCCCTGCAGATTTCCCAGCAGGCAGTTCTGTCCTCAGGCAGATTCTCACAGGCACACTCTGAAGACTCAAGGGCAACTCTGGAGATCTCTGGAGCTCTTTCTGCAGTTCTCTCCTCTCTGGTACTCTGTCTGCACATTGGCCTCCCTTGCACCTTGGTCTCCTTGACCACCCTGGCCTCCCCAAATTCTCAACTTAGTCTTCTCAACCCTGAGGGACTGCACTACAGCCTGGGAGCCCTCTCTAGGGAATTATTGGGAAACCATAGAACTGTCATCCTTTGTTTATCTCCTCGTTTGTTTATCTTCTTTCAAGGATTACTGTTCATCACTGCTTATTGTCTGATGTTTCAAAACCATTCTTTATAAAATTTGACTGTATTTTTTTTTTTTTTAATTGAGGGTAAGTGGGTATATCTGTCCCTGTTGTTCCATCAGGGCTGGGAACAGAAATCCTTTAAAAATAATGTTATCTTAAAAAAAAAAAAAAGAAAAAGACCAAATAAAATATATGACCACAGAGAAATAAAAAGTGAGCTGACAAAATTCACAGGAGGAATTAAGGGTTTAAAATAAATAATTAGAGAAATAAAAGCCACATTCGAAACTATAAAAATAAAAGATACAGGGGTGCCTGGGTGGCTCAGTTGTTTAAGCCTCTGCCTTCAGTGGCTCAGGTCATGATCTTGGGGTCCTGGGATGAGCCCTGCATTGGGCTACCTGCTTCTCCCTCTCCCTTTGCCCCTCCCCCTCCCCACCCTCTGCTTGTGCTCTACCCTCCCTCCTCTCAAATAAAGCAATAAGATCTTTTTTTTTTTTTTCAAGGGTGGGAGAAATAACATTTATTCCAAAAGAATTCCATATCTATATTCCAAATCAATAACAACATTTAGGTCAGTGTATACCCTTGCTTCATAGATAACATTCATTTGAGTGCCTAAGTTAAGGGATTTGAAAATTATATATATTTAATTTCTATCACCCTTCCAATCTCATTTCCTTATATAGGCAGCATCCTGTAGAATAAAAAGTCTGATTCTAAAGGCCATATTTGCATGTATAATTTAAAAAATTAATATGTGCATGGATTTTTTACACCGATCCTGTGAAACACTATGTTCCGTTTCCAGGGATAATTAACATCAACTTAGTCTGTTGCTAATTTCCGTTATTTCTCACCAAACCCATTAAAAAAAAAAATGAAAGATACAGTAACATGGAGGGCAGGATTTGTAAAAATTCTGTTAAAAAATAGAAAATGATAAAAAGAGAAATAATTAGAAAGAAGATAATACAGAAATCAAACACAGTAGCTCCAACATATGCATAATTGGTATTCCTGAATTAAGAAAGCAAAATTTAAAGTATTCCAAAATTACAAAAGAAGAAAACTTTCCTAAAATAAATGAAAAATTGAATTTGCTGATTAAACCCATATAATTTCTCCCAGAAAAATAATTATGCATAATAATCAACACAATGGTGTATTCTAGAGCAGGATAATAAAAAATTCACTAAGCAGGTAAATTTTGGGCAGAAAAATCAAGTCATCTGCCACAGCTGAGAGAAAAGAGTGGGTTTAATCTGAACTCTCCTTCTCCATGGCAACATTTAATGACAGAGGAAGGTGGAAGAATGTGTCCAGAATCTTAAAAAGAAGGAAGACAAGATTGAGCCAAGAATATTATGCCCAGCCCATTTGTTTTATGTTTATGGCAACAGAAAGGCACTCTCAATTTGGTACACACTCTGGGAGTAATGAGGCATTAATGAGTCCTTCTTTTAAAAAAAAGAAAAAAAGAACACTTAATAAAAAATCTATCCCAAAAGTATTGAATCAAGAGAACTCAGGGGAGGGGAACCTATGTTTTAAAAGTATTGGTAATAAGGGGTGCCTGGGTGGCTCAGTCGTTAAGCATCTGCCTTCAGCTCAGGTCATGGTCCCAGGGTCCTGGGATCAAGCCCCATGTCAGGCTCCCTGTTCAGCAGGAAGCCTGCTTCTCCCTCTCCCACTCCCCCTGCTTGTGTTCCCTCTCTTGCGGTCTCTCTCTCTGTCAAATAAATAAATAAAAATATTTTTTAAAAAAGTATTGGTAATAAGTACTGAATATATCTAAATATAAGATGAAATATTTATTATTTTAGAAGAAAATAAAAGTGTATAGACTTTGACAATGTCAAAGTTATTAATTTTTAAAAGTGTTGGTAGAGAGTACGTATTTGTTAATACCTTATTTTTCAGAAGAGTCAAAGCCTACTGAAAAAATTGACAAATCAAAAAAACAATTGCTTGCTTAATTTAAAAAATTGATGTTGATATTAAAAATTACATTTGTAAATAATTTCTAAATAACATTCAGACAGAAACCCAACATAGCTCACTAATCCTCTCTAGTAAATAAATTGATGAGAGGCCCTTTAGAGGTCAGGCCAAAGTAAGGACTATAACCAGACAGAGTCATTAAATAAAATTAAACCATTAAAATTTACGAATTTAAAATATGTAGTCAGTGAGCAAGAGTATGAGGGAAGCTACTGTAACCAAAGTAGGATGGTATTAGTAAAAGGTTAAAAAATAAAAGAAAAAAAAGAATACAACATGCAGAAATAAACTCACACATATACGGTCAATTGATTTTCAAAAATAGTGCAAAGATGGTTCAAGAGAGAAAGGATTGTCTTTTCAACTAATGATACTAGAACACTTGGATACTCATATGTAAGAAAAAAAAACTTGATTCATACCTCCCACCATATGTTAAAATTATCTCAAAATGGATTATATGCCTAAACATAAAACCTGAAATTATAAAACTTCTAGAAGAAAATATAGGAGAAAATGTTCATGGCCTTGGGTGAAGCAAAGATTTTTACAAATATAACACCCAATGTACAATTCATAAAAGAAAAAATTCATAAATTGAACTTTATCAAAATTAAGAACTGCTATTAAAAATTACTAAGAGAGTCCATTTTCAAAAGGATTTCTGGATTATTACAGCAAAGATTTCAAAGCTGTAATTTAATTATGTAAAAAAAAGAAAAGTAAGATTCAGGGATGCCTGGGTGGCTCAGTCGGTTAAGCGTCTACCTTTGGTTCAGGTCATGATCCCAGGGTCCTGGGATGGAGTCCCGCATCGGGCTCCCTGCTCAGCGGGAAGCCTGCTTCTCCCTCTCCCACTCCCCCTGCTTGTGCTCTCTCTCTCTCCGACAAATAAATAAATAAAATCTTAAAAAAAGAGAAAAGAAGAGTAAGGTTCAGCATCCTCTAAAGTCTCTAATCTCCTAACTCTTGCAGAGTGGGAGGCCAAACCAGCCACTCTATATGCCCAGACAAGGGGACCTGATCTTGTGATCATATTGCATATAACTAGCACAACTTTTACCAGTCTGTAGATTCACTTCTATTCAAATTTGTTAGTACTATTTTAATTGCAAGGGACAGAAACCCTAACCTAAAATAAATTAACCAGAAAGGAAATCTTAGGGTTAATGAAGTACAGGGGTAGATCTGCCTTCAATTAGTGCTGGCTTGGGAGCTCAGATGATATCATCAGAAGCTGGTCTTTCTTCATCTCCTAAGACCCACCTAAGGTATAGTAAGTCAGAATCCTCAGGAGTTAGACTCCGGAATCTTAAAACCAACAACAGAAAACCCTTTCCAGATGAGTGCCCTAAAGCATTTATCAGTTAATTGCTTTATCTGTGTATAGCTTGTCTTTGCAAGCTAATTACAAGCTTCTTGCATGCAAGGACAATTTCTTCTGCACCCTAATCATATCTAAAATTATGCTCAGTGGATATTAAACAGGTATTCTGTAAAGTCTGGTAGATGTAGGGATGCTGCAAGTTTAATGCTATAAGCATCAGAAGGCATTTGAAAAAAAATCTAATATTCTTTTGGAAAATCTGAGCTAGTGAAAATATAGTTGGAATCAAAGTTTTTGAACAACTACATCCAAATGGAATTAGTGAATAAATTTGAGTTAGTAAAGAGCAGTATTCCAAAGCCCTCTGTTCTTGGCCCTGCATTGTTCAAAATTCTTTTGAACTTGAATACAGATATAGATGATAAATATCATATCTGCAATTGACCAAACCAGGAGACGTCAAATGATAAAAATGTATTTCGCAATGTTCTTGAATAGCATGGCCACCCAAACATTACCACCAGATCAATTTTGGTATTCTTCCAGTCCTCACATTATATATATATTGTTGGCTCCCTTTTCCCCCTGAGCATCAACATTTTGGCTGCCAGCTTGTCTAGACTTACGTCCTTTGACTCCAAATCTAGCAGGAAGAAAAGCTTTTCTTTTCCACAACTTGAAAAAAGTTCTGTCCTGATTTCCATTGAACAGAACCAGATCCCATGCCTGTTCATAAATACCACTCACAGGAGCCAAGGGTTCATGATGCTCTGGTCGGCCACGCCTGCGTTCCACATCATCACTTGGGAACTAGTGGTGGTGGTGGCCACAGCTGAGGCACATAGGGACTCAGAATGGGGGGGTTCCCCCAAGAAAATCTGATTATTGTTTTGGTAAGAAAGGGGAATGGTTACAGAACTGCTAAACAACAAACCAAATAAGCCAGGGTCTCTGCCTTACATTCTACTCAGGAGGACAACTCTGTTAACAGATATTTTTAATATGAAATGATAAATGTTGGGGCACCTGGGTGGCTCCGTTGGTTAAGCGTCCAACTCTTGCTTTTGACTCAGGTCATGATCTCATGGATCATGAGATCGAGCTCCTCATAGGGCTCTACACTCAGTGGGGAGTCTGCTTGAAGATTCTCTCCCTCTGCCCCTCCTCCCACTCACTCACAAACACTCTCTCTCTCAAATAAATACATAAGTCTTTTTGAACAAAAAGATAAATGTGATAAAATTTGACAGGGTAGAGGGGCAAGTAAATTCAAGCTAGGGGCCAAGATCGTGGCCAAGTAAGTTTCCAGAAGGAGATGATGCCTGAGTCTAGAAAGATTCTAAGTCTTTAGGAGGTGTAGAAGAGGGCTTGGGGATGACTTAGAAGATTTGATCCCCTTGCAGGTAGGAATTATGTCTTATTCTTGCCCCGCTGGAATCCAACATGGAGCCTGATGTCTAGTGGACACTCTGTAAGTGTTTGATGAATTTGTTAATATTCCCTCATTATGTATTCAGCAAAAATTCTGTGGGAATTTGTAAGGTAGATATTTAGCCACATTATTCACAGAAGGAAACTGAGATACAGAGGTTAGGTCATCAGAATCACATGCCAGCCTACAACGGTGCCAAGGTAACTCCCACAGAGGCAGGGACACATCCAAACCAAATTCTAGACATAAGGTAGAATATACAAATCCTAGCCTTGCATTATTAGTGCAGTAAATTGAGAAATAAAAACAAGTAAAAATTTTAGTATGGTTAGCAGTTCTTATAAAGCCCAAAACACCAAATCTTTTTCTAATGATTTCAGATGTCAAGTGGTAAAAATTTATTTTACAATGTTCTTGAATAAATAAGGACTGGGAAAAAATCGAGAGGGAAACATGTTTGTTTGGGTGGGTTGCTAAGCAACACCACACAAGCCAGAGAGCCCTTTTGGATTTCCTTTGGAAGGTGGAATCTGCAGGACCAATGGGTCCTTCTGCTTGTGTCTGCTTCATCTGTTCACATGGGAAAATAAAAGCAAAACAGGAAACAAACAGGCAAGTCTAATAATACAGAAGCCAGAAGTGTGGCGAATACTAAGTATTAAATCAGACTGGACTGTTTTTAAGCTGCCTTTTGAAGGGCTTGTCTGAGTATCCACCATGGCACTGAGACAAAGAGGTGGGGTTTATGTAGCATGTTCCAGAAGAACTTACCACACAGATGAAATAAAACCAAATAGCATCCAGCTATGTTATCCATCCCACACAGGATTTCAGGCCTGTAGATTATCGAAACTTGCAATATGGCCATAGGATTATGGCAACCAGGTGAAGAAGAATATGAATTTTGCATCTCATTTATTTAATAAGAGAACACTTCTTATGAGAAATGGGTTTGTAAGATGAATATTAAAGGAAGGAATTCTGTGGGAAGGGAGAGAAATTTACAGCTTCAAGGCCTACTTGAGGAAAAGCGAGGCACTCCCAAGGGGGAAAACATGCCAAGGTAAAAGCACAAGAGAGAACATTAGGAAGCCAGAAAGAATGACTAGGTATTTGAACAGGAAATATATTGCGTGGCTGGTGATGGGTTTATGAAAACTAAGATTGAAACTGGTAGTGAAATTCTTGGAATGTAAGATTTAGGATGTGGTGCATTAAATACTATCCACATAATGTTACAAAAATATTTCTCTGAATTTTTTAAAAATCACATTACTTGTGAAGATTTGTAATTAAAATTTTGGGTAAGCACACATTTAATTCTGAATTATGTATGTGTGGACACATTTTTGGTCAGTCCAAATTCTTTTGGAGACAATGATATAGTCTTAAACAGAATGTTTCAGATTTTGTTTTAAAACATTGACAAAGAAGGTATATTATTATTATTATTATTATTATTATTATTATTAAATAAAGGCTATACTCTTTAACATGCATCTCAGGCCTTCCATGATCTAGCCCTACCTTCTCCTCCCGTGCCAGCCTGAGTAGTTTCTCTCCTCAACCCCTTCTTGTGTTGAAAGACTTCATACTGACTTGATGCCATAGGGGCCAAGGGCAAACCACCTCAAAAAGTGCACTTCAGCATACTGATTATTTTAAATAAAAGTTACTTAAGAAACAGTTGGTATAAGGATACTCAGAACCACCTCCATTCCCCTCCAGCAAGAAATCAATTTCCCATATGAAAGGTACCCTTCCTGTACTAAGAAGTACAAAGATATCCTTATCACCAGAGATAGGAACTTTAAAGCTGAGAAAGCTATAGAAAAAAACCCTGAGATCATAACCTGAGCTTAAGAGTCGGATGCTTAACTGACTGAGCCACCCAGGTGCCCCATGCTCTTCTATCTTAATTATGTTAAATATTTCCATCTGGGGCGCCTGGATGGCTCAGTCGTTAAGCATCTGCCTTCGGCTCAGGTCATGATCCCAGGGTCCTGGGATCGAGCCCTGCATCGGGCTCCCTGCTCGGTGGGAAGCCTGCTTCTCCCTCTCCCACTCCCCCTGCTTGTGTTCCCTCTCTCACTCTCTCTCTCTGTCAAATAAATAAATAAAATCTTTTAAATAAATAAATAAATAAATAAATATTTCCATCTATTACAATAACTTATGTGGTTTTTGTTTAGTGTCACAACTGGATTATGAGCTTCTACTTTTTTTTTTTTTTTAATTTTTGGATTATGAGCTTCTTAAGGTCAGACACTCCCCACCTAGCACAGAGGATTCTACAACAAATACTTCTTGAGCACCTGCTATGTGCTGGGCACAACACTATGAAAGAACACAATCAGTGCAACAGGCAAAAAGCCCAGCCCTTAAGGAGTCTTCATTCCCTGTGGAATTGTTGAGGGACTGCATGAGCCTAGTCAGGCGTCATAATCATACCGTTTGAGCTTTGGTTAAGACTGGGGTTTCCTAATTCTTCATGTAGAGCCCTTTTTAACCTCCACGTGCTACCATTTCTCCTCTGAGGTGCAAGGGCCTTGGAATAGCTTATGCACACAGGAAACTATTTTTTTTAAAGATTTTATTTATTTATCTGAGAGAGAGAGAGAACACGAGCAGGAGGGTGGGGCAGAGGGAGAGGGAGAAGCAGACTCCCCGCCCAGTAACTCGGGGCTCGATCTTAGGACCCGGAGATCATGACCTGAGCTGAAGGCAGATGTTTGACTGACTGAGCCCCCCAAGCTTCCCCCACATTAAACCATTATTAAGTCACTGTTCAAAATGCTATTTTCAGTTTTGTAATATTTGTTTCCCAAGGATGTTTTGATTTTCCACAGCTCAAGGTTTAGAACACAGCAGATTACTCCTTAGTTTATCCATTTCTTTTTTCTTACTTTTTTTTTTGCTAGCAAGTCTATAGTCCAGAGATATAAGGAAGAGAATACTGAATGGAAAAACAATAATACCAAGGAATAATAGAATTAATTCAATTACTATTTATTTATTGGGTTCAAGTTCTGTGCTTTCACTATGCATAGTAAGTAACATTATTATTTTAGTAAAACATACAAGATAAAACAAAATACTCTTGGGACATAACTGCAGGGAGTTATCTCATTGGTGAGATAATATATCTTAAGTCTAAATAACAACAGATGGGAGAATATAATTTAGTATTGTAGGGAAGTGAAATTGTTCCTCTACCCTTCAAGGTCTTCCAGCTGAACTTAGAATTAAATTTACACGAGACAGATTAAAAAGGGTGAAAAAACCCCAAAGTTTTCTTATGTGCACACAGAGGCCTAATAATGAAATTGAGGCCTAAACAAATGACCAAGGCAGGCAGTTTTCATATTTTTTAGACAATAAATTTGTGAGAAATTGGCATAAAGAAAACAGATGTTTGAGAACTTTAATTAATAAGAATTCTAAGTGGAATTTGGGCTGAGGTAGTAGATAAGAAAAACACACCCTGTCTTTAAGAAGCTCAAAGTTAAGGGGCGCCTGGGTGGCTCAGTTGGTTAAGCGACTGCCTTCGGCTCAGGTCATGATCCTGGAGTCCCGGATCCAGTCCCATATCGGGCTCCCTGCTCGGCAGGGAGTCTGCTTCTCCCTCTGACCCTCCCCCCTCTCATGTGCTTGCTCTCTCTCATTCTCTCTCTCTCAAATAAATAAAAAAATCTTTAAAAAAAAAAAAAAAGAAGCTCAAAGTTAGGAAAAGGATACAGGTAAGTAACAAGGTAAACTGTAGAATTGATGATAGGTGGCCATGATTACCTGAATAAAATCAGGATATTATGGGCACATTGTGTCCCCCTCAAAAATCCATATGTTGAAGTCCTAATCTCCAACAACACAGAATGTGACTGTATTTGGAGACAGGGTTGTTGTTTTGTTTTGTTTTTTAAGGTAATTAAATTAAAGTGAGGTCACTAGAATAGGCCCTAATCCAATGTGACGGGTGTCCTGATGAGAAGAGTTTAGGACACAGACACCTACAAAGAGACCACCATGTGAAGACACTAGCGGAAAACCACCATCTACAAGCCAAGGAAGGAGACCTCAGGAGAAGCCAATCCTGCCAACATCTTGATCTGACTTTCAACCTCTAGAATTGTGAAAAAATAAACTTCTGTTGTTTAAGCCACGCAGTCTGTGGTACTTCATTATGGCAGCCCTAGCAAACAAATAAATACAAGGGCAGATGAAGAAAATGTACTAACCTAACCTAAGGAAATTAAATTTTATGTTTTAAGTTGTAGGAAGCCCCCAGAGGTATCTAAGCATCAATGTGACAGGAGCAGTTTTGGTTCTGAATACAATTTGGGAACAAAACATAGACCAAGGGCCCTGGGCGAAATCACTGACAACAGGGATGAGAAACGGAGGTCCTATCAGAGAGATTTGTGGGGCAGAAGTAACAAGATCTGGGGAGATGAGGTGTAGGAGAAGAGCAGACAGATGAGGGTATCACGGAGAAGCATATCTTGACAAGTAAGGAGGACAGCCATGCCTCAAATTTCAACTGGGGGAACAGGAGGTGACGCAGGCTTAAAAGAGGAGGGGAACGGATATTTAATTTGGGATACGTTAAGTCTGAGACAATTGCAGATCCTCCAGTTGGATGAGCTCACCGTAGAGTGGGAATAAAGTTCTGGCCCCGGGGCTGACGTGGGATTGTGACTCGGAAGCCAGACCCTGAGCCGGCAGCGGGGGGCGGGAGGGGATAAGCTCGAGCTCAGAGCACCAGCCATCTGAATGTTCCAGGACGGAATCTTTGGGGTCCCCACAATGTGTGGAGAGAAGAGCCGACCAGAGGTTGAAGAAACCATCCAAAAAGCAGCAGAAGCTGGAACAAGGGGGCCGCCAAAAGCCAAGGAAGTCAGCATTAGTAGTTTGTTGGTAGTTTTCAAACGAAGTTTAGATTTCTTCGCCCCTGCTGCAGACTAGCGCAGGCTGGATTTCGCTAGTACACACCATCCCACAAAATGGTTTTCTCTCTCTTTCTCTCTCTGCACTTTGGGAGAGGCAGAAGGGGCAGGCGGTGAACAGTGACCCAAGCATTATGTCGGGGTCACGCAGGGAGTGACAGCTCCACAAGCCCCTTCCCCGCAGGCGAGCGGGCGGGGCAGCGAACCCCTCCCTGCCGGAGCCCCTCCACCCGAATGGAACGTGGGCGCCCGCTCCCGGGCTCCCGCTCCACTTGGAACACAAGCCTAGGCGCCGCTCGCAGACTGCGCGGTCCGCGGGGGCGGCTTCCTCGCACCTCCCCCTGCAGCGCGCGGCGGCGGCTGGGCGAGGCGAGGCTAGGCGAGGGGGAGGCGGGCCGAGGGGGCGGGCGAGGGACGCGGGACCGCGGGGAGGTCGGGGGCGGGGAGCAGGAGGCGGCGGGCCCCGGGAAGAAAAGAACATGGCTCCTGCAGCGCGCTGCGCCGAGCGCGGCGAGGGGCGAAGGCGCGCGGGGCGCCAGTGACCGCGATGGTGAACTCGAGCCGCGTGCAGCCGCAGCAGCCCGGGGCCCCGAAGCGGTTGCCCGCGTCCCGAGCGGCCGGCCCCGGCCGGCTGATGGCGGGTGGCGCGGCCGTGGGCGCCGGCCTCGGGGCTCCAGGCAGCCTCCGCGAGCAGAGGGGCCTGGAGATCGAGATGGAGCGTATCCGGCAGGCGGCCGCGCGGGACCCCCCGGCCGGAGCCTCAGCCTCCCCCTCTCCTCCGCTCTCCTCGTGCTCGCGGCAGGCTTGGAGTCGTGACAACCCAGGCTTCGAGGCCGAGGAGGAGGAGGAGGAAGAGGAGGTGGAAGGAGAGGAAGGAGGAATGGTGGTGGAGATGGACGTGGAGTGGCGCCCGGGCAGCCGGAGGTCGGCCGCCTCCTCCGCCGTGAGCTCCGTGGGCTCCCGGGGCCGGGGGCTGGGGGGTTACCACGGCACTGGCCACCCGAGCGGGAGGCGGCGCCGGCGAGAGGACCAGGGCCCGCCGAGTCCCAGCCCGGCCGGCGGCGGGGACCCGCTGCATCGCCACCTCCCCCTGGACGGGCAGCCGCCCCGAGTGGCCTGGGCCGAGAGGCTGGTTCGAGGGCTGCGAGGTAAGAGCGCGCGACCCGCAGCGGCTGATGCACAAACCAGAGCTGCGGGCGCCGGCCGGAGCTATCGCCCGCTGTGGGCAGCTTTCCGGGGCTCCCCTTCGCATCCTTCCTGTGTCCCCGCCTCCCTTGGAAGCGCGTACCCCATTCTGCTAATTGTGCTCTACTTCCGGTACCCATGCGGAATTCCACTGCGCCCTTGTTTGTGCAAATTTATGGGATACCTCCTTCTTACAACGGAAGGAGATGGGTCAGCATATTTTTACCTCTGTATATAAGTGAAAGCCGTATTAGAATGAAAGGGTACCTCTGAAGATTTTTTTTCTTGTAGGGGAAAAAAAGAAAAAATATTCTAATACAGCTGAAGGTGGTTGCACCTGTATATCGGGTCTTCCGTTGGTCTGGACGCCCTCTTACCCCTCGTTCCATTCTGGAAAGGGTAACTTATCCAAGTTGTGGGGCAAGTGTCATTGAGTTGTCACGGATGTTGTTTTGGTGATGTGTGTGGTGGTTTGGGGGAGAGCGAGCTGTTGAGAACACCACAAATAGAATAAAATAATGTCTATGAAGACAGTTATTTAGCCATTTCTAATCTAGGCGTTTTTCTAAAACAATTGCAAAGAAAAAGTTACATTGTTTAAAAAACTTGGTAGTATGGTTTTAAATAGCTAACTTAATATTCTCTGAAATTCCAACAAAACAGTGAAGTCACCAGATACCAGCTTTGTGTACATGTATCAGAGTTCAGTGCACCCAACTTTCCAGAGGCAGGAAAGGAATTTTCAAATTTGCCAGTGCCTATTTAGAGGACCCAGATTTTCCAGGAGCAGAGGAGATCCTGTTTTGCGAGGTTTTGTCAGAGGCATCCTTGGAAAAGAGTTGCATTTGCTCTCACATTCAAATTATTTTAATCTCCACTTTTTAAAGAGTTTCCATTCTCCATTCTTTTGAAAGTTTCCCTTCCCTACTCTTCCCTGTCAGTTTTGCAAATCTTGTTCAAAAAATCCAGCTGTTTTTATAGCAATGTGATTAAGACCAAGTCAGCCCTACACCCAAATTCCAGTTCTACCACACAGTGGCAAATTGCTTTATCTCTCTGATCCCCAATTTTTGCTTTTCTTAAAAAGAGATAATCATAATACTTTGTTCTTGAATGGGGAGAATTAAATGAGATGAAACGTGAAATACTTAGCATGTCTCTGACATGTTGTGAGTGCTTCATAAATATAAATTGATTCATAAATTTTCAATAGTGTGCACTTTTGTACTTCTTTTATGTAAGTGCTTATGCTGTTACTTTGATTCATGTCATGGTGGGGAACAAAAGACCCTTTTTGAACAACCTATGTGAGTAAGTTAGTAAAGCTTTTTAAGGTTCAAAACTGTATCCAAACAAATTATTTTACATTGTTTTAAGTGTGCTTTAAAAAATATTCACTGAAGTAAGAGAAGTTTTTTGCAAGTTAGTGAATAATAAATCATGATCCTTTAACCTTCTTTGAATAAACTCAATAATGGAATATAATGAAATGAAATATATATCCTTATATGAGTTTATATACAAGTGTAGTTCTTCAAAAATTTTTTCTCAAAAAAATTTACAATGTATAGGCTCATAGGGAACTTCTAGTCAAACCTTATCAATGGTCTAATTAGTAGGGCAAGAGACACAGGAAAATGTTAATCTTAGGAAATTTTAGAATAAATTTTATTTTATTAAATATATTAAAAATTAAACATACATATCACTTATTAAATAAGTGACGTTTGGGGCGCCTGGGTGGCTCAGTTGGTTAAGCGACTGCCTTCGGCTCAGGTCATGATCCCGGAGTCCCGGGATCGAGTCCCACATCGGGCTCCCTGCTCGGCGGGGAGTCTGCTTCTCCCTCTAATCCTTCCCCCTCTTGCGCTCTCTCTCTCACTCTCTCTCTCTCTAATAAATAAATTAAAAAAAAAATCTTTAAAAAAAAAAAAAATAAATAAGTGACGTTTGTTGAATAATTAGCACCTCCTATGAAATTAGTACTGAACTAGGTGCTCCCCCACCACTGCCACCAAAAAAAAAGAGGTAAAAAAAAAAAAAAAAAGAGGTAAAATAGCACCATCACCATTTTCCTATGGATAGAAACCAAGAAAAGTAAAATAACCATGAATGAGTTGTGATTTTTTTCCCTCATGGGATACCAATGACAAAAATCTTACATGCATTATGTAAGTAGTACCCTAGGATCAGAACAAAAAGTAACTTGCAATTTCTAAAGGTAGGAAAGATGACTCAAGCTTGGAGTGGTCAGGAGCTTCCCTGGAGGTCTCCTGCCTTCGTGATTTTGTACAACTCACTAAGATTCCCCGAGCCTCTGTTCCTCATTTATAAAACGGAGGAGTTGAACCTAATCTCCAGAGTCTTTTCTAGCTTCCACATACTCTGTGATGTTCTTTAATGACATGAATCCAAGATGGACAACAAATGGTCTTTTTTGCTTTTTGTACAGTAGATAGATCTATCTCCTTAGCAGGAGTAAGATGGTAAAGAAGAAATGTTTGAGGTTTGGTTGTGGGAAACATGTGTCCAACCAAGGAACTGAGAATTTATCCCTAAATATTAGGAAGCAGTTGCAAGTTGTTAACAGGATCAGAAACATGCCGAAAGGGAGTATCGGTAGGCAGTGTGCTGTGCAGAAAAGCTTGCACAGGGAGGCAGAGAGGCGGAAGGACCATGTAGCAGGCAGCCAGTGAAGAAGTGGTGAAGGTCTGGACCAAAGTGAAGGATGGCCGAAAGATGTAAAGACTGCCCTCAAACTTAAAGATATCCCCAATAATCTTGTTTGCTTTTTTCTTAGCAAACTCTCTTTAGTGCAAAAATAAAATTTGACACTTTACATGAGTTATCAAATTTTCTGAATTTCCAGAATTGAATGTGTTCTATGGATGTATCAACGTGGTAAAGTCATCTCCTGTTATTTTAAACATCTGTGCTTGGGGTTTCGGGGTTTTGTTTTCCTGGAGAAATCCTAAAGTACTGGCTGTGTTGGTCAGGGTGGGCTGGGCTGCTCTAACAAATAACTACCTTCTCTCCCATTCACTTGTATCATCACTGCCCATTTCCAGAAACTTTTCATCATTTCAAACAGAAACTCTACCCATTACCACGTTACCCTTCTCCTGGTATCTTCTATTCTACTTTCTGTCTCTGTGACTTTTTCTACTCTAGGTACATCATATTAGTGGAATCACAGTGTTTTGTCCTTTAGTGTCTGGCTTATTTCACTTAGCATAATTTTTCAAGGTTTATCCATGTTGTAGCATGTATCCAAATTTCATTCTCTTTGATAAATGGATAATATTCCATTGTATGTCTACAACACATTTTGGGTTTATCCATTCATCAGTTGACGAACACATGGGTTGTTTCCACCTTTTGGCTATTGTGACTTTCCCTTTGTTTTTAATCCAAACCTCACTCCATCAATTCTTCCTTTTCTTTTTTTGTTTGCACTATAATTTTGAACAAACAAGATTTTGTATTTCCGTAGCTGTGGGGATTTTTTTGAGGGAGCATTGCTACTGTGAGGTATGTGGTTAAGGTTATGCTAGTAACAGAATTTGTGCAGTCAGCAAACATTTGTGAGAGTCTCCTTTGTGGTGGATACTAGAGATACAGAGATGAATAATACAAGGTCCCAACTCTCAAGGAGTTCAGCTTAGTAGGGGAAGCAGGTGTAAGGAAATAATTGCAATGTGAGGTCTCAGGGATTGGAGGGACCCAAAGAAGAGAGGACCAGCTGTATGGGAGGAGGTCAGAGGAAGTGAAACTTGAGTTAACATTTTGAAGGATGAGGGGGGAATTTAAGGAGGGAAAAGTAGCAGAAGTAAGAACACGCAAGCCTATAGCTTATTGGTACTTTTTCCTCTAAAAAGTTAGAGCTCGTGGAGGCTTCAAGAAGGGGGCTGATACGGTCACATATCAATCTGAAGATGATTCTAGCAAGAATGTAGAGAATGGAGTGAGGCAGATAGTGCTGGTTGGTGGGAGAATAGGTCAGGAGAGGGCTAACCGAGAGACAGGGGTAACAATGGACTGCAACCAAGGCATGTGCGCTGGGATAGAAGGAAGCTGGACTGGAGACAGACAGAAGGCATCAGAATTGTGGACTAGCTCCATGTGAGGGTTAAGAAAAGGGCCTGTTCTAGGATGAAACCCATGTTTCTGGCTTGGTACCATTAACCCATACCGGGCAAGTAGGTTTCTAGACAAAGAAAGAAAAAATCTCAGTGTGGGGCATGCTAGTTATTAACTGTCCGTGGAATATGCTTGTAGAACTGGCTGTTAGCTGTGGCACCTGCTTCTCTGTACCTCAGCAGAGGGCCGACTGAGAATTTAAGATTCAGGGGTCAATAACATATAAGGGAGCAACTGAATATTCTATATTAAATGGGCCAATAGTAGTAAAAAGTCACTTCCCTTTTTAAAGTTGGGCCTGCAATTCAAATAAATATTTGGAAGGATTGTGTTTGTCTTCCTAAACAAGGCCCACATGTGTCTGAGCACAAAACCCCTGAATTCTTTCATGATAGAAATGCAATGAGAATTTGGTTAGGCTATTCACAGTAAAATTGAAGTTCGTATGGATTTGGGTGTTTACACTGTTCTGAAATTTAGACCAACTAGAGGTCAGAAGTAGGACATTTTTCAGAGTTGCACCTGTTTCTGGAGCTATAGACAAGTCTCTTTCAAGTACTTTATGTGCTTTACATATAATATTTCTAATTCCCAGAGCAACCCCACCAAGAGGTACTTTTATCCCATTTTCAGCTGAGGAAATGGAGGCTCATGATGTTCGATAAGGTCCCACTGTTCACATGTGACTGAGCCCTCAATTGATCACAGCTGACTCCGAAATTCCACATTGCACCTTGTCATGATCAATGAGTCATGGGGATTTAGTGTACATCAGATGGGACAGGGTTGGTATGAGGCAAATAATCCACACACAGTCTTTTGACCATGGAACTGAAATATTCAGGATGAAATGATAACGATACCTGGAATTACTTTCAAAATTGGGAAGGAGTGGGTGAGGGTTTAGATGAATCAAGGTTGTTGTTGAGTTGATAATTGTTGAAGCTGGGCAAGAGATACATAGGACTTCATTATATCATTCTCTCTGTGATGTTTTTTGTGTATTGCAAAATAGTTTTGGAAGTATTTGAATAAGATAGTTGCAAAAATGGCATTTTTCACAATTATTTATGTTTGAGACATCTTTTGTGTTTCAGGTTGTCCATCTCAGAGTCCCTCTATATTCATATTCATAAGTACCACTGCCTATGGGAATATACACTGTTTAGATGAAGTACTCCAACTTTGGGCTCTGGCATTGACCAAGCACCCTCTTAAATATGAGAGAAGCTGGATATTGTCTGGTGTCCCCCTCATATCATGTTCTCCCTAACAGCTGGAGACACTTTATGTATTCAGTGTGAGTGCCTGAAATGCTGGGCATATACTCCCTCCACGGTGAGGACAGTTGTGGGAAAAGACAACAGTTGATTTTGAAGAATGCTGCCATTTTGTAACCATTCTTATTCCATCAGCTCTGCTAAACATGGGAAGTAGTTAGCCATAGGACAGCAATTTTTTCTATTTGTGGACATAGCCATTTCTCACTCATCAGAATGTAAAGAGGTCCCCGTGTCCTAAGACAGATCCTACATACACACCCAGTGGGGAAATTGGATGAAATTTTGAAGGTGATAAATATTTGAGGAAGTAGATAATTTAGAAAGTCAATGAAATGCATAAAGTATATTATATAAAAATATAAATAAGGGAACTTTGTTTCTTTTTACTTGAAATGTTTCATTCGGGGGCTAGAATTAAATTGCCATAGACCATTGCATGTTTAGCTTGAATAAAATTTGATGGGAGTTTGGTTTTTCTATATATAGGTCAAGCAATACCATTTGTAAATATTAAGAACCATGACTACTCCTTAGTGCATAATTGCTTATAAACCATGGGAAAGAGTGAAATCACTGACTAAGTGAGGCAAGACAACAATCTTTCCTGATGATAAAGAGACCAGTCATCTCCACTTATGTGTATATTTTAGGCCTGGTCTCCAAAAGAAATATAACCAAAGAAATAGTGTGATTGCGTCCAGGGCTACTGAGCCTAATACTTGGCTGCCTCTGTGTTATTCTGATTGTAATTTTCCATGTCATCTAAATTTGTAATAATTTTTAAATATGATAGAGTTTCAGTGAACAAACATTCTGCTTGCCGCATTTCTTCTGCGTGAGTAATTCCCTGACAACTACCAGATCTTGGCAGAAGCAGACCTGGTCATAAGTCATGCTCCACTTTCCGTGTGCTGAAACCTATGATATGTAACACAGTGTCTTTGAATTCAGATGCTGATTTTTCTAAAGGAAATTTGGGAGAAAAAAAAGAAAAGGAAACGAAATACCCAAATTTAGGAGTAGTATTAATGTATTATTATAAGACTTAAAAAATACATAAACACTGGTGATGGAGTCATTTCTGTGAAGTAAAAGCCTCGATGCCATTTTCCCCTGTCCTCTGTGTGGCTTGATGGTGGCTTAAGTGGCTGTGTGAGTTTCAGTGATTGATGGCGTTAAAGTCTGTGGAATAAACGTGTGAGGCAGACTGCCGGGGCCAGGTTGGCTGCCATTCACAGCCGACCTAATCTAACTGAAAGGATTGAGAAGTTTGTCCTTTTTGGCAAACATGAAGGCTCTTCCAAGTAGCCAGCAATGTGATTTTACCACACTGTTCATTAATGGGGGTTTTGGATGGCCACCATGTCTGTCTGCTGAGCAAGTCCAAAACTGTGGTCACTGCCTCCAGCAAGCTCGCGAAGGGTTATGTCATCCCTGCTCAGCCAGCCCAACGCTTTTTCCATCTGCTAAAATATGGAACATGGCTGCTGATTTTATTCTTTCTCCAAAGAGAGAAAGAAGTTGGATGATTGTTGCTTTTAACTTAAAGATGATATGTTAATTAGCGTTTTTCAAATCTGTTAAGCTAAGCATGTTTAGAGTAGTCAGTCAGCATTGAGTTTCTTAAAGGAGAGAGATGGTACAGAGTAGCGAGATTTTGTGCCACTGGATATTTCCATAGTGAAATGATGCTCCAACCAGGCTTTCTTTTCATCAGGAGTGATCCAAAAGGTGTCATGTGCCATAGAGTTACATCATGTCCTAACTAGGTTTAGTAAGAGGATAATTGCCAGGTTGTGTCCTCCCCCACACAGGAAAAGCAGATGTGTGTGTGCACAGTTATTTAATATGTTCTTCTGGGGTGCCCTCATTTCCTGTTCTCTTTATAAGTTTTTACTAAGACATTTTCTGATGGGATTGGGAGTTTAGACAATGATCAGATTGTCGCCTTGTGTTTTGTACATCTGGGGGGGATGGTAGAGGCTGATCTATTCTTAAATAAAAGGCACTCCTGCTAAAACAATTTCTTAGTTACATTCAGAGCATGCTAAAAAAAAAAAAATACAGGAGAATCCCCCTTAAAGGTTATACTATTTATTTTATGTTTCTTCTTTGCCATTCATGAGATTTTTAAAAATAAAATGTCATACTTTTCATTATTATTTTAAAGGTCTCTGGGGAACAAGACTCATGGAAGAAAGCATCACTAACCGAGAGAAGTATCTTAAAAGTGTTTTACGGGAGCTGGCCACATACCTCCTTTTTCTCATAGTCTTGTGCATTTGTAAGTAGAACATTTCCTCCTACTAAAGGAAAAGTTTTGAAAATATTTGACCTGTCAAAACCATAATTGAAAGGAATTGTATATGCATCAGAGGGGTTCATTCAGAAGCTGTCTGTTTTCAATTTCAGTTTAGAATTTAGTAAAGCTTTCCTCTCTCCTCTGGTAAAAATTGATTAAAATTCAGCATTATCTGATTGGCCAGTTCATTGTCAGCCATGACCATTTTCACTATGAGATGCATGTGGCAACCTGCCAGATATCAAGAAACCAAGTAAAAGGATTTTTTATTAGATTTCCTGATAAAGGGGCGCCTGGGTAGCTCAGTCATTAAGCGTCTGCCTTCAACTAAGGTCATGATCCCGGGGTCCTAGGATTGAGCCCCACATTGGGCTCCCTGCTCGCGGGAAGCCTGCTTCTCCCTCTCCCACTCTCCCTGCTTGTGTTCCGTCTCTCGCTGTGTCTCTCTCTGTCAAATAAATAAATAAAATCTTTAAGAAAAAAAAGATTTCCTGATAAATACACTGTCACTATTTTTACATCAATTAACGTGAAGTTTAATGTAGGAATTATTTTCAGCAAAATGACATTCAAAGTTTAACGTTCAGGAAATACAAATAATGTCTCCTAATATTGCTTCTATGGATATATATATAAAAGTCCCATTCTTTTGGATCTGGATGTGTTTCCTGTGTGGGTTCCTTCATTCTAATTCATAATGTCTTCCAAATCTTCAGTAATCACCAGCCTTGTACTCTACAGGAAACTTATGGCAGACTCATCTCTTTCTTCTTCCTCTCTTCTTTCAGTATGTATATGCATCCCCTGGGAGGGGAGGGGACTCAAGCCTTATCCAGGACAAGTCTTAGAAACCATTTGCTTTGAAGTCCAGAAAGTCTTAGACAATGGATTGATGTTCTGATTCAAAGGGTATTGGATGATGGGAGTTCTGTCCTGTTCTCTCTAAAGGTCTTTATGAGAACAGACAAGGAAGCAGCTTTATGACAACCAGGACCTCTTACCATACTCCTGGGAAAGGACTTCCTTCATATAGTGTACACTTAGAAAGGCTTAAAAAATTAACACCAATCTTAAAAAGAGTCCTCTTCTTTGTTTATGGAGAGAATCAAAATTTATCAATGATTTAATAAGGCCATTCTTATTACATTAAAATTGACCACCTTGAATTTAATTGACTAGGCAAAAAGCTTCCTTAAAAACATTTTTAAAATTTATTAGATTTATTAAAAAAATTTTTTTAAACTTATAAGTTGAACATAAAGGATTGAGGAAACACTTAAGTTTCAATATTTATAATTTTAAGAAATTGAATATTGATTTGTTTACTATCCCCACACACAGTTTTTTATTAATACTAGTAAGTTTTAATGAGCTTTTTTTTTTTTAAAGATTTATTTATTTATTTGAGAGAGCAAGAATGAAAGAGAGTACACGAGAGGGGGGAGGGTCAGAAGGAGAAGCAGGCTCCTTGCTGAGCAGGGAGCCCGATGCGGGACTCGATCCCGGGACTCCAGGATCATGACCTGAGCCGAAGACAGTTGCTTAACCAACTGAGCCACCCAGGTGCCCCTTAATGAGCTTTAACAGGGAATGACGACTTTTTGCATTTTCTGAGACTTTGCCAATCCACGTGGGAACTTGAGAAAAAAAGGTGTTTAAGCTAGAATGTATGTATGTGTGAATAATATCCGTTTTCTTGATTTTTTTCTGTTGTTTGTTTAGGAGGGAATGGCATTACTTTTTCCAACATTCTATCTAAGATAGAAATGCTGAAAAAGTAAAAAAGATCTATTCATTATATTAAAAGTTGTAAAGCCAGAGATGTGATATTTTTAATTTTTATGTTCTAAGCTGTTAGAGCTTACAATACTGAAGTAGAGTTTGCTCCCTGCATAGGCGCTTAAATATTAAACTACACTGGCCTTAAATATTAACAGATTGATTAGAATCATTATTAAGATTTTTTCAAGCATGACACAGACACATACATACGTATATATTTTTATGCAAAATATAAGTACCCCTATAAGCACGTTTAGGTTTTCAGTGGCCCCCCAAATTGCTTGAGCATCAGAATCACCAAGAGAATTTTTTAAAAATTACAGTTTGCCCAGATCTGCTAAATCTGAGCCTTCCAGAGGTGGCCCAGGGAAGTGAGTGTTCCGATGCACTGACAAGTTTGGGAACTAGGCCAGATAAATAAACTGAAGAGCTAGAGTTCTAGGAAACATGCCTTACTTAAGTCATGTAATTAGTGTTTTCTTGTTTATTTTGGAGTTTAATGCTTTTTGTTCTTTTTCACACTAATCACTTTTTTCTTGTATCAGTAGCTGCATATTTTACATAGGCCAAGTTTTATTTTCAGAGTACTGTAGAATCTCTGGCTAGGAAGGGATCTTAGCAACCATATGATCAAACCTCCACTGAATGCTAAAATTCCCCCTGCAGCATCCCTCTCAAATGGTCAGTCCTCTTGTGTCTGATTGAGCAAGAGTTCCAGGTTAAAGGACTTACTTCTTTGAAATAGTTCATTTTGTTTCTCTATGGCTATGTTAGAAAGTTCTCCCTTATATGAAGCCAAGTCTAACCTGTCAAATTTCCTCTCCTAGCTCTCCCCTCCAAGCCCACCTGTACCAAGTACCTTTTCCATGTTCTTCTCCAATTTAGCCCATCAGAAATTTGGAGACAGACATTCAGTCTCCCTTAAGTCTTCTCTAGGTTAAACCTTTCTGGTTCCTTTAACTGTTGATCATGTAATTGGAGACATGCGTTTGAGTACCCATGTGATAGAAACTCCCTCCAGCACACGTTCTGTTTATCAGGTTCCTTTGAAGGCACAGTAGGAGCCTCATAATGAAAGAGGGGGAAAGGGGGGCCATAGGTGTCCTCAGTCAGATACACAGCTGTGGTTCATGCCTCCTCCCATCACCTGATTCTTCACATAAATGATTCCTCAGTCTCTTCACCAGAAACTATAAAGCACTGTGTCCCCCAACTAGTATATGAACACTTTTTCCTGGAACATAGTAGCGGACTTCCCTTTCAGTTGTGTTAAATTTCATCTCATTCAGTCCATCTGTTGAAATTTTTTTGGATCTGGATTCATTCATCTTATGTATCAGTTGTTCCTCTTGGCTTCACTGGATCAACAGAGTTGATATCATCCATGTCCTTATCCTGATTAATTAATAAATCAAAAAAGATTGGTCTAACAACATCATCCATTAGTCAAAGTTCTGAGTTCACTGAATTATATTATCATCTAGCTCAGAATGTTCAAGAAATAGGATAATAAGGATAATAGAATAATAAGGATAATAAATAGGAAATAACAACTGGGTGGCTCCGTCATTAAGCGTCTGCCTTCGGCTCAGGTCATGATCCCGGGATCCTGGGATGGAGCCCCGCGTCGGGCTCCCTGCCCTGCAGGAAGCCTGCTTCTCCTTCTCCCCCTCCCCCTGCTTGTGTTCCCTCTCTCGCTGTCTCTCTCTCTGTCAAATGAATAAATAAAATCTTAAAAAAAAAAAAAGAAATAGGATAATAAGAAAGACTTTTTCAAATGCCTGTCAGAATAACTCCACCATTCCTCTGCTATTAGCTGTTGACCAAATTAAAAATGAACATTATGAGGATAAGCGGACATGATTTACTCCTAACAAAGCCTTACTGGCTCCTAGTGATTGAGCCCTTTCCCATTGCTCAAAAACCATCTTTTTAACTATTAGTTTTAAAATCTTGCCAGCAATATCAATATCAAATGACCAATAATATCAAGCGTATTACTCTGTGGGTAAATGAGATAATGCACTTAACCGTATGCCTTGCATATTGGAAGCTCTTGATATGAAGTAGATAGGGTTCTGGAAGGCAGTTGGCATAGTAGGAAAAGTATAGATTTTTTTGCATCAACAGAGATCTGGGTTCAAATCCCAGCTCCACTACTTATATACTAGGTAAGCTTGAACAAGTTATTTAACCTTTCTGAACCCTTGTTTTCTCATCTGTGAAATACTTATTTTGAAAGATTTTGTGGAATGCCTGGGTGGCTCAGTCAGTTACGGGTCTGCCTTCAGCTCAGGTCATGATCTCAGGGTCCTGGGATCGAGCCCTGAGTTGTCCGGCTCCCTGCTCAGCGTGGAGTCTGCATCTCCCTCTCCCTTTGCCTCTGCTCCTCCCCCTGCCCATGCTCTCACTCATTCTCTCTCTCTCAAATAAATAAATAAAATCTTAAAAAAAAGAAAAGAAATATTTTCTGAACTTTGGGATTGATATACCAAAAAATCCTAGCATACTGTCTGTCACGTGAAGAATAGTAAGAGCAAAATTCTTCCCAGAAATAGTTGACAATGGCTGAATTGTTTCATCAGTAGGTTCTAAAAACTATAGGTTCGAATTGTTTGGACATTCATTTGAAGCAACTAAGTGCCCATCAAGACCCATTTTCTATCTTATCAGTGTTACTTCTAAGCCCTGTGTCTTTAAAATTAGTCTACTTAACCCAGAGGAGAGAAATGACATGGGAACTAGGTAATCCCACTTTCTCTATAATTTAAAATTTATTCTTACTTGAAACCTAAGGTTGCTATGAATCCACCATCAAAGTACGTGCTTATATATGGGTTACTGTTATAAAGAGCCACAGAATTTCTTTGTGTGACTTAGATGCTGAACTTAAAGAAGGGGATTAATGGTATTGTTAAAGATCTTTGGAAAAACCAAATGAAATCTTTGGTGAATCTATGATAAAAGTACATTTGCCTCTTCTTTTTTTCTGCTCTCTCCGTTAAAATTTCTCAAGTTTCCTGTTCAAACATAATAATGGAAATCATAAAGAAAAGTTTAGGTAGAGTTAGCATCATAGAAATTTGGTATTTCTGTATGTCAAAAAAAATAGACAAGATTAAAAGGCAGAAAACTCTCAAGAATACTTAGAAGAAACATTACAAAGGATTAATATTTTAACACATATATAACCCACAAAGCACTGAGAAAAATACCAAGGCCTCAGTAAATATTTTACGGAGTAGAAAATATAACATATTTCACAGAGTAGAAAATGTAATCAATTAGATTAAGAAAGTCTTTAACTTTAAACTCACCAGGGTCCAAAGAAGTAATGAAACTGGAGAAATGAACAACACAATCATAATACAGCGTGATATGTCCTGGGATAGGAAGAGCTCTTATATGAAGAAATCTATGTGTTTCCATCTCTTTATTTCTGGAAGAAGAAGGCTTTGCTTTGTATTCTAAAAAAAAAAAAAAAATGAATAGTATCAAATCAACATGTTGTATACCTTAAACTTACATAATATGACAAGTCAATTATATCTCAATAAAAAAGAAATGAATATTTTATTTTACTTGTAAAAATCTTGCAAAGATGATTAATCTAAAGATAGTTTTCCTAATTGCAAGAGAATTCATGCAGATGAACTGTTGATAACTAGGTCAGGGAAGTCAAAGTCCGTGGGTTAATCATCACATTGGTGGGAAGCTAATTCAATTTCCAGTGACATACATTCCAACAGCTGACACATTCAGTCTGAAGATCACAGCTTGCAGCCCACGGAAAGTAACTTTTAAAGACTGCCTATGGCCGGAAAGCTCTCTGTCCTTTTCAATAGAACAAAACTTGCATAAATACTAATTGCATAAATACTAATTTAAACATGGCCTGCGTTCCATGTGCATAGCTTTCTCTTCTTTATGTCTTTGTGATAACATATATAAATATTACATATCTTTCCCTCTTGTTTCAAATGACAAAAGTAATAACCTGAAGCTCAGTATGGACACTCACAAAAGCACTTGTGTCAACAGACTTTATCCCTCAAAGATTTCCATCACAGTGTTACTTACGATTTCCTTCAAATTTTAACCAAAACTAGATTAAAATATCTGGAGGTTTTAATAACTTTAATTCACCTCTCTTGTTTATTCTGCTGTCTCACTTCTACCTCTTGAAACACCTCACCAGAGTTGCTTAGGGTCCTCTTAATTGCTAAATTTTATGGGCTCTTTTCAGGCTTTCTCTGGCATTTGCTCCTATGGCATTTGGCTTTCTAGAAGCTTCTCTTTGGCTTCCAGGACTCACTCTCTTCCTGTGTTTCTTCTTGCTCTATTCACTTTCTTAGTTTTTTTCTTTATGAAATGTGTTTAGCCAGTGTATTCTCTGTGATTGGGTCTTTGGTTTTCTCTTCAGGTGATCTTTTCCACAGCTTCAACTGGTACTTGCTGCTGGTGAGTCCACGCGCCCCCTAGACCTAGCTCATGAACTACAAACCTTGTACCAACTTCTACCCGGCATCTCCACTCGTGTATCTCCCAGGCATCTCATCCTTGCTGTTCCTAATGCCACACTCATCATCCTTCCCATCCAAACTTGCTTCATTCATGTTCTCTCTCTGGGCTCATGTTAACATCACCCACATGATGCCTCTCTCCAAAGCTGGGCATCACTCTAGATGCTTTCCTTCATTCTTCTCGTGTGATCATTCCACCTACTTCTTCCTCTTTGGTGCCTCTCAAATCTGCCTTCCTTCATATATCGTTATTTTCCCTATTTTAACCTTTATCATCTCTATCCTGGATTATTCATTTATTCATTCATTCAATTGTTCAGTAAGTTAATTAAAAACAGATTTAGGCCCTGCCCTGAAATGTGGAAGTGATATGAAAGAAAACAGTTGGGGACGAGGATTCCCCTACAGAGAAGGCCTCTCTGAGGCCTAAATCAAGCGTGGGAGCCCTTCAGATGAAGAGAACTGCCTGAGTGAAGTTTCTGAGGCAGGAAAGAGCTCAGAACATTCCAGAAGCTGAGTGAAGACAGTTACTAGAGAGAGTACCATCAGATGAGGATGGAAAGGTGGTCAGGGGCCAGACCCTATAGGTCTGGTAGGCCTTGGTTAGGGGTTTAGAGGGGGAAGCTGGGATTTTAAGTAGGGGAGTGACAAGATTTATTTAAATTTTAAGATGACTCAGATGCCGTTAGACCACATATCGGTTGGAATCTTTTTAGATCTTTTAGTAGGACTCCCAGGCACTGCCTCCAGGCTGCTCTGAAACCAGATTAACCCAGGTCACTCTTCCATTTAACATACTATCATCACCTCACTTTCAAGGTTAAGTTTAAAATCATTACATAATAAAGTGCACTTCATTATTCCGTCTTTGCTTACTTCTTCAGACCTGCCACTCCCTATGAACACCTGTTATTTCAACCACATCAAGCCACCGTGAGTCTCAAAAAGGCCTTGGCCTAGGCTGTCACCTCTTCTTGGTCTGTTCAGTTCTTCCTCATCCCTCAAGATCAGCTCAAGAGGCAGATCCATCGAGAAGCCTTTATCCACTAGCCCTTCCCCAGAGCTGTGCTGAGGTCCCGGGCCCACCTCAGTCACCGCACTCCTCACCCTGGATTGTCAGACTAGTTCATGCATCCGTGTCCCTCAGCACAGGGAGGGAGAAAGGGGTGCTGTTAGGCACATCTCAGAGATGCCACATAGATGTTCTTACTAAATGCTGACAGCTTCGCCCATTCTCATTCTCTGTTTACTAGTACTTCTTGCTCACTAACCCAGAACTATTCCTAGTATGACAACACCAAGAGCTCAAGCCTAATCATTCTTTGATTTATGTGTATCGCTTTGCATTTGGCACTTTTCATTTATAGAGTCTATTCAAATACCTGATCTTATTTGATCTCTACCGTGTTTCTGTGAGGATGTGGGACAGCACAGAGCTAGCAAAGGAGTTCGGCTTCCTGGTCAGGATGATGGCTTTACTTTGTGGCAGATGGCCTTGGAATACTGGATTCTACTGTCTTTACATCTGGTATTTATATTTGTGTGGCAGCTTTGATTTCCTCTTTGGCCCAAGAGTTACGAAGAGGAAAACAATTTTTCATTTTGAGATGGCTTGGTTTTATCTGTGTTTGCTTAATCCTTTTAAAATTAATTTTCTGGGGGCGCCTGGGTGGCTCAGCCATTAAGCGTCTGCCTTCGGCTCAGGTCATGATCCCAGGGTCCTGGGATCGAGCCCCACGTCGGGCTCCCTGCTCAGCGGGAAGCCTGCTTCTCCCTCTCCCTCTCCCCCTGCTTGTGTTCCCTCTCTCGCTGTGTCTGTCAAATAAATAAATAAAATCTTTTTTAAAAATTTTAATTTTCTGCATTTGTGGTTTTTAAAATATTGCTTCTTTGTTTTTTATGGGGGATTTTTTGTTATTTTCTGTGTTTCTGTTGTCTTGTTACATTGGAAAAGTCTTCTTTACTTTTTATTCTAACGATTTGGAGTTTTTAGTACAGTCATCTTTGTTTTTAGTCTTTGAGCCTACATTTTTTCAACAATATTAAGGATAAAATAGTGTCCATTGCTATTTTATTTTATTATTATTATTTTTAAAGATTTTATTTATTTATTTGAGAGAGAGAATGAGATAGAGAGAGCATGAGATGGGGGAGGGTCAGAGGGAGAAGCAGACTCCCCGCTGAGCAGGGAGCCCGATGCGGGACTCGATCCCGGGACTCCAGGATCATGACCTGAGCCGAAGGCAGTCGCTTAACCAACTGAGCCACCCAGGCGCCC
>NC_138370.1:113816084-113865780 GCF_054177405.1 Leptonychotes weddellii | reverse complement strand
TCAGAGGGAGAAGCAGACTCCCTGCCGAGCAGGGAGCCCGATGCGGGACTCGATCCCGGGACTCCAGGATCATGACCTGAGCCGAAGGCAGTCGCTTAACCAACTGAGCCACCCAGGCGCCCCAGTACTGAAATTTTTAATACATGTGTTACAGCAAGTCGATTAAGGAGGAAAAACCATCATTATTGGGCATTTAAGTTTCAGCCACTGTACTGGGTAATTTTTAGTTACTGTTTTTTTTTAAATATTTATTTATTTGTCAGAGACAGAGAGAGCGTGCACAAGCAGGGGGAGTGGGAGAGGGAGAAGCAGGCTCCCTGCTGAGCAAGGAGCCCGATGCAGGACTCATCCCAGGACCCCAGGATCATGACCTGAGCCAAAGGCGGATGCTTAACCAATTCAGCCACCCAGGCGCCCCTAGTTACTATTTTTATGTAAGCACCAAAAACTCCTATGGGGTAGCTAATTATTCCCATCCTACAGAAAAGGAAACTGAAGCTAAGAAAGTTTAAGCAGGTTGGGGCGCCTGGGTGGCTCAGTCACTTCAGCATCTGACTCTTGATTTCAGATCAGGTCTTGATCTCAGGGTTGTGAGTTCAAGCCCCAACTTAAAAAAAGAAAAAGAGGGCGCCTGGGTGGCTCAGTCGTTAAGTGTCTGCCTTCGGCTCAGGTCATGATCCCAGGGTCCTGGAACGAGTCCCACATCGGGCTCCTTGCTCGGCAGGAAGCCTGCTTCTCCCTCTCCCACTCCCCCTGCTTGTGTTCCTGCTCTCGCTATCTCTCTCTCTGTCAAAAAAAAAAAAAATCGAAAAAAAGAAAAAGTTAGAGCAACTTGCACAGGTCACATTGTGAGTAGCAGGCATGGCCAAGATTCAACCTCTCATCTCCTATAACCTACTAAGCCTATAGATTATCTTCCCATCTCCCTCTAGGACCATTCGGAATGGGCTGATATAATCAGCAAATCTTCATGGCAGGGATGTAGCTTGGGTTTAGAGGGTTCCGTAGAAGATTTGACAGGTAGATGGGAGACAGATGGGTACATTCTGGAAGGAAAGAGATGGAAAACTCAAAACTCAAAATTTAAATTTCCACAAGTGGGGAGGGTTATGGGAACCCACAAGGGGAGTGAGGCCCTCGGAACAGGTACCACCTCCAGACCTGGGGGGACAAGGGGAGGGAATGGCATGGCATCAACCCAGTGTGGCTGTGGGAAGGGAGAGTCTCCCAGCAGCTGTGGCCAAGGTTAGAGGGTGCCCTGCCAAGCTGCCTCCAGGTGGTGAGGGAATGGAGTAAGGGTGGTGGGAGCAAACCCAACCTCTCTTTCCTCAGGCCCCCAGGTTTCCTGTTCAGCCTCCCCTGGGCCAAATGCAGGGGAAATCAAAGGGCAAGGGAGCCCATGTGGTACAGTCTGTAGAAGTCAGCCTCATGGCGCAGAGCAGAGACAGATGGAGAACCGACATGGAAGAGAGCGGCCTGCCCGTGTTACCGTAGGGAGAGTGACAGCACGTGCCCAGCCACAGGACGAGGAGTGCGGCCTGGCCTCTGTAGTGGCCTGTTCTGAGCGGCCTCACTGCGTGGAGGGACTAATCCAGGAGCGGCCTCACTGCGTGGAGGGGCTGATTGTGGGAGTGGGGTTAGGTTAAATAGGCATGTCCCAGATGTCAAGTGAAGGCGCTTGATCTTCACTTGATGCTCTGTAGTAAGTCAGTTTTGTTTCACATCAGCCAGTGTGAATTTCTTTCTTTTATAGGCCAAGAGTTAGGGAGAGATCCTAGAAGAATGGTAAAGGGAAGGAAGGCAGGGGACACAGCAGAATGTTTGTGGCTACCTGCCCATCCACTGGGAGTGTGTGAGTGAGTGCGTGGGTTCCCCCACAGGGTTCACGTGGCCTTTTCTGTGTTCCAGTGACGTATGGGATGATGAGCTCCAGTGTGTACTACTATACCCGGATAATGTCACAACTCTTCCTAGACACCCCAGTGTCCAAAACAGAGAAAACAAACTTTAAAACTCTTTCTTCAATGGAAGACTTCTGGAAGGTATTGCAAATGACTTTCAAAGTACCTCTTTACCATTGAAAATTGTTCATTTGGTTTCATAAATTCAAGTCCGCAGTATCTATAGGATCCACCTTGTGCTTGACACCGTATGAGGTGTAGGCTGTGGTGAGTTGTTAGAAGTCATGGTTCTGTTGAGAACCTTGTATGTGCCTTGCACCGTGCAGAGTTTTTCATACCTTCCCTTTTTTAATCCCATAGTAACCATACGAGGTAAGGGCTGATACTACACCCGGGTGGCAGATGAGGAGATGAAGAATCAGAATGCTTACACATGGTTAGGGAGTAAGAAAAATGGACTTGTTTCTAGCCTGACAGACACTTCCTCACCCTCGTCTATAATTCACTCAGTCATTCATGATTCATTGAATGTCTGTTGAGTATCTCCTGGGATATATGGCCCGTAAGGGCAAGATTTGGTTGTTTTGTCTTGCTTTGCTTTTCTTTTTTGTCTCCTTGTTGATGATGGCCTGCGCCCTAGAGCAGCGCCTGATACAAGGCAGGCACATTCTTTCAGAGATCTCTGATGTGAAATTCAACCCAGCCCCTTCCCAGATTGTCCCAAAGGCCAACACAGTAACTGAGGATAAGCTATGAGTGATACCACGGGAGAAATGTTAAACTGACCTGGGAGGCATGGTGCTCAGAACCTAAGAAAACTGGAAGAGGAACTGGAGAGGAAAGACTTGTTTCTTCCTGCGGAGATGCTTTCTAAAACTCTTACTAAACCCCGGAGTCAGAGTTGGTGGTTGTAAAGATAGAGGAAACTGGACCATATGAACCCGTTAATACTGATGCCTAAAAATACTTGGCATCCAAAACCATGCTTGTAAAGTAGGAATCTCTCCCCTCCTGAACAGAGCAAATCAGTCCATCTCTACTGATTATCTAATAAGCTGACACTGAGAAACAGCTTCTTCTTCCCCATAGGCAACTAATAAGAGACTTCTCCCATATACACAATTCCATGGTAATGAATGCCAAGCTCTAAAAGCAGGGGCAGTGGCAGGGGCAGGGTCAGTTACTGAGTTCACCATATGCCAAAATAATCCAGACACTTAAAAGATCCACCAGATGGCAGACTGGTGATCAAAACTAGATGTTTCCTCTCCAAACAAGTTTGGAACCATGATTATGTGGGATGCTATTTTAATAAGGGAAAGTAAAATGGATCATGGTTGTGGATTTACGTGAACCACACCCTTGACCTTTAGTCCTAGGGCAAAAATCAGAATTGCCATTTATTAAGCACCCACTGGATAACAGGGTAGCAGCCATGCAAAGGGTGGATATTATAGATGCAGGAACTTTGGCTCAAAGTTGGATCCTGCTCCAGGCCTCACAGCTAACAAGCGACGGAGCAAGATCCAACCCAAATCTTTCTGACAGCAAAACCCATGCTTGTTACTCTACCATGTTTACAGAGTTGCCAAACTTGGTCGTACAAACATTCCAGGAAAGAGCAAAGCAGCTACAAAGCTAAGCTTGGGGCTTTTAACAAATTTTTAAAAAAATGTTTCCTTCACTTTCAGTTCACAGAAGGTGCCTTATTGGATGGGCTGTACTGGAAGACACAGCCCAGCAACAGAACCGAAGCTGACAACCGAAGCTTCATCTACTACGAGAACCTCCTGTTAGGGGTGCCACGTATCCGGCAACTCAAAGTCAGAAATGGATCCTGTTCTATCCCCCAGGACTTGAGAGATGAGATTAAAGAATGCTATGATGTCTACTCAGTCAGTAGTGAAGACAGAGCTCCTTTCGGTCCAAGAAATGGAACCGCGTAAGTGTCTGTGCCCCCGGCGGCCATGCGCGCCCTGGCTTCTCATTCACTCATTCATTCATTCATTCATTCATCCTCTAACCCCTTAACCAAGGAGAAGATGCTTTAAATGAATCTTCAGTGCATAGAGTTAAGACCATGGCCAAATTGGCCTTTGGTTTCTCAAGCTTTTTCTACTTTTTACCCCCTTCAGCTTCTGCATACATATTTTTCAAAAGGCTAAATTATCGACCACATGGCCCATCAGAAGTAGCTACCTGGGCCTTTGGAGGTTTCTTTGAAGATGTCTGGATCCTTTTTTTCTAGATCCGGTGACATCATTCACTAGGTTGTTACTGAGAACTATCCTGGTACAGAAATTCTCATTTTACTAGCATTTACAAATACATTTTGGTTCAAAGTACAGGTATTTAAAGTGTGTAATAAGCTTGTGAGGCAGTTTCGTGTCTGCTTTAAAGCCTGTCCTCTCAAGTGTGTGTTTATGATTTTGAGTATGTATTGTCCATGTGCATATTTGCAGGGATTTTTGGTGTTCTTTTGTAATCATACTTAAAACATCTTATGTATTAAGGGAGGATAGTCGGGCACCTGGGTGGCTCAGATGGTTAAGCATCTGCCTTCGGCTCAGGTCATGATCCCAGGGTCCTGGGATCAAGTCCTGCGTCAGGCTCCCTCCTCGGCGGGGAGCCTGCTTCTCCCTCTCCCACTCCCCCTGCTTGTGCTTTCTCTCTCTGTCAAATAAATAAATAAAATCTTTAAAAAAAAGGGGGGGAGGATAATCATTACTTTTAGAATTACTGTAGTTATTATAAAGAAATAAGAAGAGCTCTCAAGCTGTCCCAAGGTGGGCCTCTTAGGGTCACTGCCCCTGGGTGAGTCACTATGGTTAGAATAGTCTTCTAGACTTTACTGAGCTAATTCTGTCAGTTCATCTAGATCCCTGTTTTGACCTGAGACACCCAGACTCCAGATTTGTTATATATTTATACAGTGGGGGCAGACAGCCTTCCCATGATCAGATTCTTTGTCTATCATCCAGTGCATACCTTCTTTAGTACCAGGGTCCATAAGGAACACACTAAGTAAAGGTCAGAAGATTTAGCATAAAGGGATTGAATCATCCTGAAAGACATTTTGTCTGGCTTTGATAATGACTTTGCTCTACTCCTTTTTCTAGTTCCTGCCAAGCATAAACATGCCCTTAAACTGTAGTACCTGGTTCAGTATTTTACTCTGTCTCATAGCATTAATAAGAGAAGTGGATGCAGCCACTACCAGATGGTATTTAAGAAGTGATTTCATGCACTATCTCATCTGCTTTCACAAAACAACCTGAAATACATGTCATCTCCATTTTGTTGATGAAAAAACTGAGGCTCACTTACCCAGAGCATCACAGCTCGTAAATGGAACCATGCTGGGATTTAACCAGCCTGACTCCAACACCCATGTTTCTTCACTAAACCACATCGCTTCTTCCATATTAATTACGCTGTTGGGTGGCTCCTGGCCGCCCTCAGCTCCTTATCAGTATTCAGGCTTCTGGAGCGCAGGGACTGTATTTTGTTCAGTGCTGTATTCTCAAAGCCTTGACCACTGCCTGGTATCTAAAGCTGCTCAGTGAAGACCCACCAGAGGCATGGGTGAATGGGTGATTTCCACTATGGGATGGACCACCATGTGTCTAAACCACCCCTTGATGCTGCCCTATTCTCAAGTTACTCCCATTTCTCCTTCCCTTGAACTCCACAAGCTTTAGGAAAGAATAGCCTTCACTTGCCACTTCCATTCCCTTACCATTGATTCACCCCTTAAAGCTTAAGCCCTGTGCTTCTGACGTCTCTCTTGGAAGCCACCAGTGGATTTGTTGAGTTTGCCAACCCAATGACCAATTCTCGATCTTGATCCCATTCAACCTCTGCAGAAACCGGCTATGTTGATTGCTCATTCTTTTGACTTCTGAGAGAGACACTAAACTTGGGGTTCCCTTCATTCTCTAATCCTCCTCTTAACTCTCCCGCTTCTCTCTCATTCCTAGGTTCTATATTCTTCTTTCTTTACGTTCTTTCCCTCGGCATTCCAGTGGCTTCCTCTCTCATGTCTGTTTGATAATTTATCATTTCATTAACAAATATACAGAGTGTTAACATGTGCCAGCATTTTCTCAGTGAAGTCTCCCTCTTCTAGAAACGCCCTTGGTGCTGGCTGGGGTAACAAAGCAGCAGGAAACAAAACAGAAACAAACCCGCTGTCTTCACAGAGCTTATGTTCTAGTGATAGGAAACAAAAAACAAATCTGTATCCTACCTGTGTCCTACCAGCTCCTTTGCATTATCCAAAAAGAGTCTCCAATCATTTTTCAGATGTCCCTTCTCCCTCGCTCCAACTTCCAAATCAGAGGCCACGTTCTGCTGACAGTCACTGCAGTGTCCTCTGTCCATCCTTCCTGTCTGTCTTCCTGTCTTCCTATCATTGCTCTGGTTCAGGCCTCATCATCACCTCTGGGTTATTGCAGGCACTGCTAACTGAGCTGTGTCAGAGCCCGCAGGGCCACTCCCAGGTTCAGTGATGTTCTGGAAGGATTCACAAGATTCGTCACCCAGTCGCGTTCATGGCTAAGCTTCAGTGCAACGGAAGGATAAAAGCAGAAGCAGCAGAGGGTACAGGCACATGGGGTAGAGTTTGGAGGGAAAAAAAAAAAAAATGCAGGCTCCCAAAAGTGCTCTCCCAGTGAGAGTCACACAGGCCCCATGATGGGCTACAACCTATAACGGACCATAACGACATGTATGAAATGTTGTCTGTCAGAGAGGCTCGTTAGAGACTCAGTGCCCAAGGTAGTCAGTCCAGAAGGAAAGCAGGTGTTGGGCATGAGCCACTGTGTTTGTACAGACAGCCACTCTTCCCAGTCACACAACATTTTTGTTGTTTTTTTTTAAAGATGTTATTTATTTGAGAGTGCGCACATATGAGCGGGGCTGGGGGGGATGGGGGCGGGGGGAGGTGAGGCAGAGGGAGAGAGAGAAGCAGCCAGACAAGTTTTATATCAGTGTAGGGAGCTGTTTAGCAGTCAAGTTCCAGATGGCAGCCAAGGCATAACCCTGCAACCTTGCAAGCAGGCCTTCCTAAGGAAAGGCGGTCTCGGACCCGCTGTGGCCACTTTTGTCTACATGTGAGGCCCCTATTCTCGCCACTCCAGTCTTTCCTGCAGCCACCGGAGGAACCCTGTTCCATGCCTCTCAGAAACCTTCCCTCAGTGACCCCTTCCTGCTTGCTCTTCACAATCTGATCACAGTCTACCTTTCAGCCTTCTTTCTTCATCATATGTGAGCTGAACTCAGCTGCCAGCTGGGTGCGTTGTACTTCTCCGGCCCCGCCGGGCCCAGGCTTGAAAATGCCCTTCCCATCCACTGGTGCCTGCCTGAATCCTATTTACCTTTCACAGCCTGGGTCCACTGCGGCTTCTTCCAAAAGCTTTCTCTGATGCACCTTCCCTGGCACTGGACCCCTGGATGAGGATAACTCTCCTCTGATCTGCCCGAGAAAGTTCTCTTACTTCTCCATTGGATATCATCCATCTACCTTGTATTTTAATTGTTTCATGACTCTTCTCTCCCTATTTACTGTAAATTAGAGAAGGAAAGGAACTTGGTTCTTTCCTTTTATATCTTTATATCCTCATTAATGCCAAAGAAGCATCTGGTTCCTAAGAGAACCTCTGTCAGTATTTGTGGATTAAATTCCCAAATGCCCTAAGGTGCCTGGGTGGCTCAGTCAGTTGGTGTCAAACTCTTGATTTCAGCTCAGGTTATGATCTCAAGGTCCTGAGATTGAGCCCCATGTTGGGATCTGCATTGGTCATGGAGCCTGCTTAAGATTTTCTCCCTCTCTCTCCCTCTCCCTGTACTCCCCACCACTTTCTCTCTCTCCCCCTCTCAAGTTAATTAATCAGTTAATTAATTCCCAAATGCCCTGTGGAGTCTTGTTTAGTTCAGTTGCTGACAGTGGTACTTGATGAACTTGTACCTCTTGGCTGCAATTTTCTCTGAGAGCCTAGAGTCATCTAGCCCCTGAATATAGTTACCCAGGGAAGGCAACCATATAAACTAAGGGCTAATAGCACAGATTCTAGAGACAGGCAGTCCTGGTGTAGGTTCCTGACAATAACCTCAAAAGCTTTGAGACTGAGTTGACCTCACTAAGCTTCAGGGCCCTCGTTCCTAAAATGCGGATAATAAGTATATGAGAATTAAATAAGAAAACACGAAGCACCACACCAAGCACATTACCCAGCTTGATAAGACTTATATTGATTTATTACATACTCTGTCTTACCAGGAACCAACTGCCTTTGTATTTGCCATAAGAGTTCCACTGATTTTATCTGTTTGTTTTGTTTTCATTTGTTTTTTAATTAGTTGGATCTACACAAGTGAAAAAGACTTGAATGGGAGTAGCCACTGGGGAATGATTGCAACCTATAGCGGAGCTGGCTATTACCTGGATTTGTCAAGAACAAGAGAGGAGACAGCTGCCCAGGTTGCTAGCCTCAAGAAAAATGGCTGGCTGGACCGAGGAACCAGGGCAACTTTTATTGACTTTTCAGTATACAACGCCAACATTAACCTGTTCTGTGTGATCAGGTGTGTACAAAGGGCACTGATCCCTCCCACGTCTGTGTATTTGTAGGTACATCCTAGTCTTGAGAGAGACCAGGAAACCATTGCTGCAGTTAGCTAAAAGAGAGTGCCGAGGATCAGAGCCAATAGCAAGGGAAGGGTGAAAACCAAAGGCTTAGTGAGATAAATATATTTGGTGAAAGGGAGTTAGGATCCTAGAATATTATGAGTTGGGAAGAAACTTAAGTCTGGTCCAAGTTTATCCCAAAGCTGGAACCTTCCCAGAAAAAGCACCGTATTTTGCTAACATCTATTCTTACTCATTATAAAGATGATCAGTGCTATATGCTCTGTTACCAGGGCCTCTGGCCATCAAATCTTGACTCATTTCCCTGAGTTTCCCACTGTCAGATGAGGCCCATGCTATTTAAGAACACAAGCACGGCAGTCAGGGGCTATGCCTAGGTTCAGGAGAATACCCAGGCATCTGCTTACACATAAGATTCACCAAAGGCACATAAAGTTCCTTCTGAGATCCTGTGACATTGCCATCATGATCACTTGGTTAGCAGGGAGAAAACTGACAAAAATCCTATGGGCTTGTTTGGGGCCTTTTGTTCACACATTCATTTATTCAGCAAACATATATCGGACACTTAATATGTACCAGGCACTGTTCTTGGCTCTTGGGACATAAGTGAATAAAATAAAGATCCTTGCTCTTACAGAGCTTGCACTCAACCAGGAGGAGACAGATGATAGACAATAAACAATAAATGAAAGAAACAAATTAATTAAATAGTATATTAGAAGGTAATATGTACTATAAAAAAGAAAAAGTAAAACAAGGCAAGGGGGATCCAGAGTTCACCCCCTTTAATCCTCCTGGTGAACATGTCAGCAACACCCAGACATCGCTGGCATGAATTACTTGCATATATATTTACCAACCAAATAAGAAGGATAAATTCTCATAATATCCTTATTTTGTGATCATTTTTGAGGCTAAATGCATGCCAGCTTTACATGGCCAGTTGGATTCTTCCAGACCATGTATTTAACAACTTTTGAAGGAAATAATATCCCATGAAGTCAAATGAGTTATTACTAGAAATGAATGAAAATCGATGGCAATTATTATTGAACTTTTCCTAACGATTTCAGTGCGGATAGAGAGAGGATAAAAACAGGCACTCAACTCTGATTGAAATTGAAGGGAATATCTATAGAAGGCCTTGAGTATGTCTTCTACTTCCTCCCCATACTTGACAAGTGAATATTGTCAAGGCGATTATTTCATTTCTCTCTGCTGCTGTCTACGTTTCTGGAGGGGTTGACAGACGCAGGGCCAGAGCAGGATAGAGAGCACAGAGGCTACTTTCTGCCCTTCCAAGTTCACACTGAACCTATGACGAGGCGCTTCATTTCAGTATTGCTCTCCTGGGTTTTTGGTTCTTACCCATACTCTCCAACACATCGAATAGGAAGAAAACAAAAAACAGGAGATTGACAGTGAAGAGGAAGGAAGAATTTTCACTCTTCTTTGACCAATTCTAATTTGCTGTAGTCTCTGCCTGGACCTGATTATTGCTCTTGCTTGAGTCCTAGACACTCAGGCTCTAGGTGTGGCTACCCATCCTGGAAAGGGAGAGATAGTTATACCTAATAGTTGACTGAAGGTTTTTTAAAAGTCTTAAGGAGCTAGGTATTCTATTTCTAGTTTGATAGGGAAGTTGTACCATTAAACGAATCATTTAATTTTCTCACTGTGACACCTATGAAATGGGAGTTAGGCAAAAAACATCCTCACTTCAGTTATGCTAAAACACTAAACATCAGTGCCATCAGTGTGACTGTAAAAAAATACATGTTACTGTTTTAGACTGTCAGACATTTACTGAACACCTATTAACTGTAGGCTCTGAGAAGGGTAGCAAGCATAGCCCCTAGGGCAAATTATTAGTGCTAGTTAGGTGATACCAAATGAATGAATGAGAAACCCAGTTTGTGTATATATACACATACACACATATATGTACTTACACACACATCCTACTTCTCAACAGGCCATACATGTTTGAATGCATGAGTTATATTTCTTACGTTCTTCATTGCCTAGTTGAATTACTTGGATTTAATAGAAGTCCTAGAAAGGCTTATTTGTTGATTAACTTCTACATTAAACAAAACAAAACTATAGAGCATTTTGAGGAGTACAAATACCGAAAAAGTAAAGGGGAGACTGAGGAGGAGTAATCTCTTTAGGAGGACTTGGGAAGTCTTGTTCCTTTTGGGGGCACAGAATTGTACAAGTATGTAGTTACTAGCTGTGATTAAAAATACTCTGCCACGACTTTGGGGTGACTTGTAGCTGCCGTTTCAATCCCTTATTAGTACAGGGACAGAATAGATGGATGTCCTTCCTGGCTGCATCCATGTGTTGTTGTTGTTACTGTTTTAATTGTTCTTATTGCAACGCAGGTTATTGGTTGAATTCCCAGCAACAGGCGGTGTGATTCCATCTTGGCAATTTCAGCCTGTAAAGCTGATCCGATATGTCACAACTTTTGATTTCTTCCTGGCAGCCTGTGAGATTATCTTTTGTTTTTTTATCCTTTACTATGTGGTGGAAGAGATATTGGAAATTCGCATTCACAAGCTACACTATTTCAGGAGTTTCTGGAATTGTCTGGATGTTGTGATCATTGTGGTAGGTTTGAGAACAACACCAAATTCCCTACTCTGTTATAAAAACATGTTAATTAGAGTCCTTGATCTATCTCCTCAGTATTGTGGATTCTGATATTCCTGAAGGAGAATCTAAACGTTCTCCTCTGCTATTTCAACTTCAGTGTTACTAATCAATATCTCATTTTGCATGAGTAACCCTTCTGAATATAGAAGTAGAGAGGTATTTACGATAAGCTATCAATTAGCCACACTAATAACAAGAAAAACTTAGTGGGGCACCTGGCTGGCTCAGTTGGAAGTGCATGTGACTCTTGATCTCGGGGTCCTGAGTTTGAGCCCCACGTTGGGTATAGAGATTACTTAAATAAATACTTTTTTTAAAAAATGAAAGATCCGTATGTGCTGATACAGCAAGAGTTCCAAGACATAAAAAAAAAAAAAAAAGAATAACTTAGTAATTCATATTTGGCTTTGGCATGCCATATGAGACATGAGGGAGAAAAGAATGTTTTGTTTATTCTTTTTTTGTTATTGTTAATGATATTTGTCTTCAACTACTAGCAAAAATTATTTTGTATTTTTCTGCACATGTGTAAAGTTACAGCAAGAAGAAACATCTTGAAAATATTTGGGGTAGCAGTTTAAAATTTCCTACAAACAGTTCAGCGTACAAAATACTAGTGAGGGGGTACCTGGGTGGCTCAGTCAGTTAATCGTCTGCCTTTGGCTCAGGTCGTGATCCCAGGACTCCTGGAATGGAGCCCTGCATTGGGTTCCCTGCTCAGTGGGGAGCCTGCTTCTCCCTCTACCCCTGCTTGTGATCTCTCTCTCTCTCTCTCTCTCTCTTTCTTTCTCTCTCTCTCGGATAAATAAAATCTTAAAAAAAAAAAAAAAAAGACAAAATACCAGTGAGGGACCATCCACGTTTTCTGTATCAGGTTCAAGAAAATCAGAAGGCAGTGAGGATAGAGTCGAGACTATGACACCTTGTAGACCCCCTGCCTGCCCTTGACTATTATAATTTTTACACTTGTTCAACATGGTTTCCCTTCCACATCATCCTCATCACTTCCTGCCAGGGGCCTCCCTGGAGAAATGCATTTTGACCAACTTTTCCCCCTTCAGCAAGAACACATGATCTTTTGCTGAGTCCTGTTACACATCGAAGCATGTAAGAGCAGGCTTAATTGTTACGTGCCTAAAAGCCCGTCCTTTCCACTGCCCATTGCCCGCTGACAGAGCCCCCCTGAAGTCTCAGTAGGTGGTGCATTACCCTATCAGCGTTCTCTCTTCCGTTACCCTACTTCTTGGCCATTATTCTCCCCCTGCCCATAACAACCAAAAGTTCATTTGGGCTTCGTGAAGCATTTACATCAAGCCATTATCAGATCATCACTACAATTAGTTGGCAAAATATAGAAAATATTATTAAGATGTTTTAAATATAGAAAAATGTTATTCATATGTGAGTAAAAGAATGCTTAAGACATTGAAAAGAACTATATAGATCTGTATTGCATGACAATAATATTAACTGGAGCAATAACAGTAATAATCGCTAAAGCTTTAGAAGTCATGTGTGTCAGACACAGTTCCGAGTGCTTTTCATATCCAGACGTACACTCAGTTCTCATGGTAACCTTAGCTAACCTTAGCCACTCTGCCGTTGCCTCTCAGGCTACATGCATCTGTAATTCAGAAAGAGCTTTTACTTCAAATAAAAATTCCTGTAGAATTCGGGGTGGAACCCGTTCGACCCTGATGCATTTAGAAGTGCATCCCTTCTTTCACGATGACTATGTAACATCACACAATTCCTGTAGGCAAACTGTGGATCCCCAAATTCTCGGTATATTAATAACAGTAACAAAGGAATTTCACCATTTAAGGAGGCAGGAAAGGCAAGGATACTGGAAGTAATTTTTCAACATATTTCTGAACTGCATGATGGAAGAGTGTGGGTCCATATACATTGAAAATTATTCTAGAAAACAATTATTGTTTGGAACCCTAAGATTGCAAACCCTGCCTTTTTAGTTTATATGGATATATTTATAGTTAAGTCATTGAGAATAAAGGTAAAAAGGTGAGTGTGAGTGTGATATTATGCTCATTAATGGCAGGTTTGTTTGGATTTTAACCAAATACCTTCAGTATCAGCAAAAGAATAGTTAGTGGCAATCAACCTCTTCGATTATGTACACCTATCAGTGAAAACTTTAACAACACATCCTAATATATTCCATTTATTTATAAACTCTGCGTGAGTGTGTGGGGAGGCATAATAGGTACATTTGTAAAAACATAGACAACAGAGAATTTGAAGGATTGGGTTAAAAAAATACAAATAGAATTCTAATACTTTCTTTTCACTTGGATAGAAATTTTCATATTTTTATTTCCACACCCCAGGGAATTGCCTTGTACCCACTTTGGAGAAAATAGCTGTTGATATCATGGAAATTGAGGATAGTTTCTTTGGCTCAGCAGCCACAACATTTTGCAAGTATTTCTTTGAAAACTTGCTTCATTGTGCTATTCTTGTTTTTTTGAACTCTAAGTACTGCCAAGACAACAATTCAGACAGTGTGCTTTTGTAAAGAATAAGGAAGGGCTACTGGAATCGTTCTTCTCCTTTGAAACTTTCTCTGACCTAGCAGAAATGAGGGCACACCTTCTGCTCACCCTCCAAAATAAGCCCAGTGCTACACAGGACCTTCAACCCCATGAAAAAAAGCAAAGGCATTTTTATCAGACTAAGGCACACCTGAAACTTGAGAAGTAATTCTACCCTAAATATAAATATAACATCTTGGAATCATTTTGAAATTATTTTCCCTGTTTTCCTTTTGTTTCTTTAACAAAGACTCTGAAATCTATGGGCTTACTTTAGTCAACCTATTTGACCTAAACAGTCTTTCTAGCAGAATTACTGATAAAAAGAAGACTATTAAGGAGTCTAAATTCGGGGCGCCTGGTGGCTCAGTCGGTTGAGCGTCTGCCTTCGGCTCAGGTTATGATCCCAGAGTCCAGGGATCAAGCCCCGTATCAGGCTCCCTGCTCAGTGGGGAACCTGCTTCTCCCTCTCCCTCTGCTCCTCTCCCCACTCGTGCTCTAGCTCTCTTGCTCTCACTCTCTCAAATAAATAAAATCTTAAAAGAAAAAGAAGTCTGAATTCAAGTAATTTTGTTGATTGGTAGGTTTCAAGGGTGAAAATGATTATTTATTCAAGAAATATTTTCTGAGCACCTACTATGTGCCTGGCATTGTTCTAGGCATTGGGGAATATAGGACTGAACAAAACAACCCAAACCCCTGCCTTTATGAAGCTTACATTAGGGAAGGAAAGTTCTTTTGTAGATGGGGATGAGAATCCCAAAGAAAACTCAGGAGAACATAACTCAAGTGCTTACAAAATCTCTTTCCCTCATCTCTTTTCTCTCATTCAAGAAAAATTCTCTGGGAAATTCAGTGTACTGATATGATATTGACATTATATAAACGACTACACCCTGGGTACAAAGCAATGGTCCCTAGGGAGAGTTGGGTAAAGAGTTATTGTTCAGTCAGTTAACCCTTCCCTCTCAACTAAGTCAACATAGAGACATATTTTCAGTGTATTCCAGAGAACTCAAGGAAAATATTCCCACCACCAGCACAAAAATACAAGATTTGTTCTGGGAATCCTTCACAGACAAAGAAAAGGTGGTGATGTTGGCTTTTTCAGCTGTGGTTGGTAGCCAGGAAGGTCTTTGCTATGATAATCACCTTGAGCCATGATCAAGACAGCCATCTTAAGAAGGGCTAATGAAGTGGTCTTTGACTATCATGCATGAGAAGAGAAAGGGAATGGACAGCAAAGGTCTCAGCACCTGTGACAACCCACCTGCTGTGGCTTCAGACCCCACAGGAGGCCCAGGTTGTAGTGGTTAACCTCTGGCATTTTCCACACCTACACCTTAATCTAGTGGTGATGGATGCAAGTAGGGCCCAATGTTCTCCTCAGATCTGGTTTTAGAGCCCAGAACTGAAGCCGGTGTGAAAAGTTGCATGGTCATGAGTTAAGGGACAGAGACGAGCAGGAGGGAAGCCCTTGGCTCACATATATTCCCACTGCAAGTCTTCTTGAGCCCACTCTGACCCTCATCCACACCATCTTTGAAGACCAAGCATCTTCTTTCCTCTTAAGAGCACTCTTTTTAGATACGTCTTGTTCATCCTTCACCTTGTGTTGTGTGATGCCAACTCCTTACTAGGTTTTTGTGTTACTGGTTATTTTTGTGTGTATATCTGGTCTTGAACCAGAGTATAAGTTTCTTGAGAACAGAGTTTGTGCATTTTACTTCTACTGTTCCTCTTAGCCCCTGGCACAGTACTGTATACATAAATATCCACTTGTATTTGTTGAATAGTAGAAAAAATGTATGGCTGGCAATTGAAAACAAAAACAAAAACAAAGCAAGATGAGGCTGAGAAGGGGGGGAAAGTGATTTCAATGAGGGTGGCAGAAAAAACAAGGCATTCCTGTTTGAGTTTGAGTTTGTAATATAGCAACATGTCGTGTGTGTGTGTGTACGCACGCACGTGTGCACACGTACACGTGTCCTCAGTGGGTTTCTCTTCCTAGCTAAGGGAATGCCCGCTGGCTTATTGTTACACCTGTTTCGTGGCTGTGCTCAACACTTGTCATTCGTATGAGTGATTTAGATAAGTAGTTGGGGAGCCCTAGGAGTAATACATGGGTAAGGAAAAATAGTCATTTTAAGGTAAGTTACATGTTTCTAAAACACTGTAATAATATATAAATCTTTTGTTTTCCAGCTGTCAGTGGTAGCTATAGGAATGAACATATATAGAACATCCAACGTGGAGGTGCTACTACAGTTTCGAGAAGATCAAAATACTTTCCCCAACTTTGAGCATCTGGCATACTGGCAAATACAGTTCAACAATATAGCTGCTGTCATCGTATTTTTTGTCTGGATTAAGGTAATCTGCAGAGTTCATGGTCTGGATTTTTAATATTTTTCTCTTCTTTTTACTAACCTGAATCACACAAAATGCTGGAGGACTTGAGTTTGCTTTTTGTGGCCAAATTCAAATAGCCAGCCATAGCTGCTTCATATTTTGCAAGTAAACTAGCAGGACCCATGTGATCCTTCCTCTCAGTGTGAATGGTGCTTCCTGTGACCTGAGCTGCGCTTTTCCAAGACCTGTCCCTGCAGGTTTGTTTATCGAGTGCAATTAAGAGCCCTTTTCAACGTCAGCTGGGCGTGGGGCCCTCGGCTACACTATCACAGGGACAGGTCTGAGTTTCACCTGTTATGGTGCCACCAGGTGAAGGAAAAGGAACCAAGAATGAGGGGTGCGAATGGGAATGGATGGAAAGATGTATTGGAAATGATCTATAGAAGGATTGCCTCTTTTCTGGGTGGAGGCCGGACGGAAGCTTTACCTAGAATTGAGATTGGGACAGATCCATACTCTTCCAAGTAGTACCTTAATTATCCGTTTCCTTCTTTTCTGAAACATAGTGTACATTTCCATGTATGTGAAAGATTAGGGCATTTCATATACAAATGAGCCTCAATTCTGGAGATGCAGGAAATTGTAGTAATAATGAGGCAGCTGCCTGCAAGTCACTCTGCTATCCAGATGGTAGCTACCAGCCTCAAGTGGCTACTGAAATGGAAATTTTAATTAATCAAATTACATACCATTGAACATTCAGTTTCTCTGTCCCTCTAGCCACATTTTAAGGCCTCAATGTCTGTATGTGGCTGATGGCTACTGTGCTGGACAGTGGAAATAAAGAACATTCCCTGCGTCACGTAAAGTTTTATTAAACAGCACTGTTCTAGAAGCTACTCACCAACAGTTATTTTTTTTCCTGAATTGGTACTCACACCTGGAAGGCCTGAGATTTATCGGAGGGTGTAGGCCTCATCCTATATCTGTCTTGCTGTTTATTTAGTTACATGCTTGTTCAGGAAAAACCACCACTCACACACCAAACCTTTATCATAAAATAGTAATAAATAATCCAAATCCAATAGGAATTAAGTAATGTGATTACAACAACCTTCAAAAAATGTTTATTGTGGCCCAAAACAGTGTATAAGAGTAAATTCTAGAGATTTCCTTTCAATTTGTGCCTCAGGCTGAGTGTTTTATTTAGTGTTTTGCTTGTAACTATTCTGCTTCCGAAACTTAGAGAACCATTAAAGTTCTTTAGGGCAGGGACTGCGACTTGGCTTCTGATGTATCCCCCTAATGGTTTTCCATCGGGACTTTGAGCTAGAGCTATGCAGCTTGTCATGCCTCGGGGCTGGGATGAGCAACCTGAACAGCCATCCTTAGTGTTGCCTATAGAAATGTTCAGTATGGCTTTGCTGTCAGACAAAGCTGAGTTCAGCTGCTGGCTCTGAGCCCTGGCTGCCTCCTGAGGGCAGGATACCAGTATTTCAATCTCATTGCAAAGATCTGAGTCAGTATACATAGCCCCTCCCATAATGCCTGGCACATAGTCGCTAAATAATGAATGACAGTTAATAACATACAGTAAGTATCTCCTGGAGGGGGTTTTTTTGTTTTTCTTCACTAGTTTTCATTTGTGGCTTTTTTTTCCCCCCCTCTTTTAATCTTTCTTAGGGGGAAGAATATCCCTAATCCTCTTAATTATGATTTGAACCTGTTTTTACTATATTGCAACCATCACGTAAAATTTTAGCAACATCAGAACAGGAGCTTTGTTCTGTTCTCTGCTGTTCCCAGCTCCAGGAACAGGGCCTGGCACATGGTGGGCACTCAACAAATACTCTTCGAATGAGAAAAGAGAAGTTGCTGGGTTTAGGGGAAAAAGCAAGTCATTATTCTCTCTCTTCCAAAAATGTTGTTGTAAAATACATGTAACATAAAATTTATAACTTTCACTATTTTTAAGTGTACAAGTCAGTGACATTAATTGCATTCACATTGTTGTCCAACATTCACATATGTCCAATCACCATATGTATTTCCAGAACTTTTTCGTCAATCCAGCTGAACTCCGTATCCAGTAAACACTAACTCCAAATTCCCCCCTCACCCCAGGCCCTGATAACCTCGTCTATCTCAATGAATTTCCATAGTCTAGCTACTCCATGTTAGTGCAATCATATAATAGTTGTTTTTTGTGTGTGTGTCTGGCTTATTTCACTTAGCATAATGTTTCCAGGGTTCATCCATGTTTTGGCCTATATCAAAATTTCATTCCTTGGTAAGGCTGGATAACATTTCATTGTACGTATCTACCACGTTTTGTTCACCATTCATCTGTTGATATCTTCCCTCTGTTACAGCTCTTCAAATTCATCAACTTTAACAGGACCATGAGTCAGCTCTCCACAACCATGTCTCGGTGTGCCAAAGACCTCTTTGGCTTTGCAATTATGTTCTTCATTATTTTCTTAGCATATGCTCAGTTGGCCTACCTCGTCTTTGGCACTCAAGTTGATGACTTCAGTACTTTCCAAGAGTGTATGTAAGTATATATGAAATTAAAAAGAAAAATTTAATTAGAGATGTCACTGCCTTCTGAAGGATAAAGAAATCTTCACAGTGGCTATTTCATCAACAAGTATTTTCAAATAGTTATTTAAAAATAAGAATTAATTATCTTTCCCAGAAGCGATGACCCACCGATGCAAAGAGGGCAATGCTTAATGCTGATAAGCTTAAGACAGCAGCTCTAGAGTAATGAGACATAGTAGAACAGCTGTAGGAAAGCAATACTGTTACAAAGGCAGAGGGCTTCTCAGCACTCAATGCAGATGGCAGCTTTTAAGAGACATTTGCCTATATTTGCATTCTTATTCAATACTGTTGCCACATGTTTTAAACTTGGAGTCTTTTTCTAAGAAAAAAATAGTATTTCTAATATTCTAAGAGAAACTCAAATCAGCACAGGAATTTTCAGTCTTTTCCAAAGTTCTCAAATATGATATGAAGACTAAAAAAAAAAAATAACCGGTATTGAGATTTCCATGCCATTGAGAAAGGAGTTAGTTAGGAAAGAAGAGAATTATGATAATAGAAGTTAAAAAGGCTTTGTACTGAAGGACAGCTAATTAATGTCACTGTTTGATGGAAGTCAGGAACGGAAATGATTTTACTGATTAAGACCCAGCGTTGGCAACACACGGCCACTCAACACCACTCTGAGTGCATGTGAGGATACTGGATCTTTGAATGCATACAAGTTTGGCTAAGTCTTTTTTAAGAGGTTTTTTAAGAGGGTGACCGTGTGAAGTTTAGAGTTAACCATGTTTTAGCCAGATTATGTGTTAAATTCTTATAGCTAATTGCTTTATGTCATCTAATAATATTATTATATTTTCTTTTTAACCGAGTGGAAATAACATATTTAGCATGAAGGCATATTATTTTTATTCCAGAGGCTTCAATTGGTCATATAAGTAGCAAGAATTTTCCAAAGGGTTTGACAATTTTCTGTTATTTGGCAGCTATCTGTACTGATAAGAAGGTCCAAAAGTATGAAATCATCTTTAAGGAATGTTACATCAATGCTGGAGATTCTTTGTTTTTGTATTATGGTGTTTTGTTTTGTTTTTATAGTTTCACTCAATTCCGTATCATTTTGGGTGATATCAACTTCGCAGAGATTGAGGAAGCTAATCGAGTTTTGGGACCAATTTATTTTACTACATTTGTGTTCTTTATGTTCTTCATTCTTTTGGTATGTACACTTTTGCTTATAGTGAGGTGATTTAAACTTCATAAATCACCATCATAAAATCACCATCTTCCTTTATTTTTTAAAAGACCCAGGAATAACTGTAGATACTAGAAGACATATTTTATTTTACCTCTCACTGATTCAGTTTTAAGTCTTCACCAAATACCTTTTCCATGGTCTTTCATTAATCCATATATATGTGTCTATTCAATGTAAAAAAAAAAATTAGTTCACATGCAAATTTATAAAGTCACCTAAAATAGTGCTTTGCCGAAAAAGTAGAATGCTTACATGTTTACATGCTTTTTTAACACAGATGTCGGCACTTTTGTGATCACTTGCTAGCATGACTTTTCATTCCTCTTTCTCTTCTTTTCTTTAAAAAAAAAAAAAAATTGGAACTGACAAAGCAAGCTAGATCCAGGATGTCAAGAGTAATATTTGAGTGAATTATTGCTTGTGAAGATGAAGATATTTTTGTTTTAACTTACTCATATTTGCAGGCGTTAGCTACCAGCCATTTGGAAACTTAAAAAGACAACAGTAATTGCCTGGGTTGGGAGGGAGAAAGTGGGAGATGTTACTCCAGCTGCCCTTGGATTTGAGCATTAAGCCAGGAACTTACATGCATTTTATATTTTATTCTCATTTCTGCTACAGAATCTTAAATAGTATTCCTCCTTAATTTGTAGCAATTTAATAGCCACTAAAATAATAGAGCTCTCTTTTTGTTCATTCCCCAATCATTCAATAAATATTTACTGAGCCACTATATTCCAGGCAAGGTGCTAGGTACTGGGGGTACAGACCAGCCCTGCCCTCAGGGAGATTCCACAAACTTGTGGGGAAAACAGACATAATCAAATACATAACTCTGGGGGCGCCTGGGTAGCTCAGTCGGTTAAGCGTCTGCCTTTGGCTCAGGTCATGATCCCAGGGTCCTGGGATCGAGCCCCGCATCGGGCTCCCTGCTCAGCAGAGAGCCTGCTTCTCCCTCTCCTCCCCGTTTATGCTCTCTGTTGCTTTCTCTGTCTCTCTCTCAAATAAATAAATAAAATCTTAAAAAAAAAAAAATACATAACTGTAGTCACAAACCAGAGCTATATGCCAGAAAGGAAAAGTGAAGAAAGAGTGTGTTAAGGAAGGACCTGATCAGTTGGGTGTGGCGTTTCAAGAAAACCTGTGGGAGGGGGGGCGCCTGGGTGGCTCAGTCGTTAAGTGTCTGCCTTCAACTCAGGTCATGATCCCAGGGTCCTCTCCCTCTCCCACTCCCCCTGCTTGTGTTCCCTCTCTCACTGTGTCTCTCTGTGTCAAATAAATAAGTAAAATCTTTAAAAAAAAAAAAAAAAAAACCTGTGGGAAACAGGTGTTGGAAATACAAACCATTATCTTGGGGAGGAGAAAGTTAGGAAAATGAACTAACCATTACTGAATGATAATAGCTATAAATTATGTAGCGCTTACCATGCCTGAGGCCCTGTCCTAAGCACTTAACATAGATTATCTCATTAATTCTTACAACAAATCTGTAGGGGAGGAACTATGATTTCTCCCATTTTGTTAATGTAAGAACAAATAAATTTTAAAATAAAGATTAGAACATTTAAACAAAATAGTCTTGGCAGTGCTAAGACTGAAACCCAAGTGTGCTTGACTCCAAAGTCTGTCTTTTTCACTGAGCTGCTCTTGACTATCTTCTATGAAGCCTACTGTATTCCCATTTGCAGAGATCTTTTCAACTCTTCAAAATATGCTCTGTAAATCTCAAATAATATTGTATAACAATATTTGGAAGAAGCATAGAATTCCACTTGTCTGTATTAACTGTTGAAATTTGAAGAGCTATGTAGAGTTCTACACTTCTAATAATTTCTGTCAAATGAAAAAAGTGTAGACAAACAAAAATAATAAAATAAAATAATCCCACCATCCATTGGTAAATACATCGATATTTTGTTGTATTTCATTCTTGTCTCTTTTTGCAAAATATATCACAATATATGGTTTGTAAATAAGAAAATATATTGCATTTTCCTTTGGCATGATTTAATGAAAAAAATAATTTTCCCAAAGAGTATAGTAGCAAAACTATTAATTTATGTCTTCTTAAGAAATCAGATCATTAAAAAAAAAAAAAAAGAGAACAAAAATGCGTATGTCAAATTTAGGATTGATGTTTAGGAAGTATATTTAGGTTTCTTCTTTAATCTCAACTCTCCTTTGATTTACAAACAGAATATGTTTTTGGCCATCATCAATGATACTTACTCTGAAGTTAAATCTGATCTGGCCCAGCAGAAAGCTGAAATGGAACTCTCAGATCTTATCAAAAAGGTATGACAAGCCCTAATTCTCAGAATTGTTTTACTTTCTACATAAAGTGAGCATTGCTTCAGCCAGATTTCCACATCAACACTGATCCATTGTCATGGTGTAAAGTAAAGAGTAGATTGCTACATTTCAGGAATAATTTAAATGTTCTCTGTCTTAGAGCTAGAGATGGGTATGCTGCTAGCCTGGACTTAAATTCTGGAAATCATTTAATGCCCTAGAATTAAATTCTCCACAATCTCTTTTGACTCTTAAGAGCTGAGCTGCTGGTTTTACCTTTACTTATTTTGAGGACACCTCTAGTTGGCTGCCACTTGCAGATCCAGAGTTCAGAATAAACTGAAAGGGAAGAATATGAAGACATTTCCACTTTTTCTATCTCAAATACAATTTTAAAAAAGTTTTAGAAGCAAATATTTTGTAGTTCACCCTTTATCCTTGACCTTCCAAGGAAGTTTTAAAATAGTCAAAGGAAAAAGGCCACAGAATAAGGGCCTGAGAACTTTCACTTACGCACCTTCTCAGGAAGTTGTTAAATAAATGGAAGGGCAGGACAGGAAAGTTGGGTAGCTTTGTTCTTCTCGATGTGACTTCTTTATTTGGTTTAAAGTATAAAACTTAAGCAACAAAAAATAACTACATCTAAAGTACACCGCCTGTTCCCTAACATCATTTTACTAAGATACCCGTGGCTCCTTGACTGTGTGATCTTTTTCTGTTGGTTCAAGTCCTAAGACTGTGTTGTCTGTGAATCATGTTCGAACAGAGAACTTCCAGTTCTTAAAACAAAACCCCTTGGATGGGACCTTAAGATTTGGGTTATCCTGAATTTTGCAGAACAATTTATTACATGTTAGCAAATCTCCAAGGTGTATACAAGCAGTCCTTACTTTGCCCTTTGGTTCTGAGATGCACAGATTTCAATTATTTCATGTTAAATAACACCAGCCTCTCCACACAGTTCCTATTTCAGTTGTCACAGTATCTTGACTGAGAATAATAGTATAAAGTACAAACTTCCAGTTGTCACAGAACATTTCAGTTATCACAGTATATTAACTGTAATAGCATAACATAGAAACTTCACTGCTAGCTCTTCAGTCTACAAATCGTTACATAAATAACGAATGTGTATCCTAACCAGTGAGCGATAACATCCCTTCTTACAAAGACTAGGCTAGGTCACGGAGCACCTGCTGTTTAGTGCAGACACAAAACATGTAGTTGTGTTGCTTCTCTCTCTCCCTGTGAGAAACCCCCACGTGATGTGTTACAAGAGTGCATATCTGAAAGGGAGAATGGGCCAGCAAAGATGAAAGCCGAGCAAAGAAACAAAGACTGATAACACTGAAAGTGAAGTTCAAAACAAATGTAAGAGAGTTCTAGAATAGGTAGCTGACCATGGGAATGTTGGCACTGCTACCCTTCAAGATCTTGAATATCTGTGGAAAGATAGATATGCAGTCAAAGAACTTAGTGAAGGCAAGTTTATCAACATGAATGAGAGTAGTGGTTGTGATGGAAAGTCCCGACAGTCTCCAAGGAAGTGACGCTGGCAAACAACGTCACATTCAAGGAACTCTGGAGATACTTCACAACATTGGAAGGGCAAAGGATAAAATGTTGGGAGCTGATCCATATAAAGAAAGGATTATCAGAGTTCCTCAAGACATAGAAAAGAGGTGTCCTCCATATCCGTTATACAAGAAGAAGGGAAGCACTATTCAAACTACTCTGGATAAAATTTTTACAAATACTCATTTTACTGTTTTTTTTTAATTTCCCTGTAAATTTATAACTGATACCAAGGGAGTTTTTAATGCTTTGATGAAAAGTTTTTTTTTTTTAAGTTTATTTAAGTAATCCCTACACCTAACGTGGGGCTCCAGCTCATGACCTCGAGATCAAGAGTCACGTGCTTTTCTGACTGAGCCAGCCAGGCGCCCCTGATAAGATGTTTTAAAGGTCACGGAGCAATCATAATTTTTCCTGTTGATTATTAACATCACTTGCACAGTTCGGGCTTGCAAGGTCATTTTGACAGCCCTGCACTACCGTGCAAAATAAGGTCTACACTAGTAGTTACTAGTGTAAATGGATGGTAAAGCACATGCAAAAAGAGAGTAAACTAAACCCAATCTTTTCTTTTCAACAGGGCTACCATAAAGCCTTGGTCAAACTAAAACTGAAAAAAAATGCTGTGGATGACATTTCTGAGAGTCTGAGGCAAGGGGGAGGCAAGTTAAACTTTGATGAACTTCGACAAGATCTCAAAGGGTGAGAATCACACTTTCTGAGGCCCTGGGAAATTCCTATATAAAGATAAGTTCTTGGTGATAAGGATATTTCTGGCCCGAGTACTCAGAGAGACACTATTTTTTCAGAGGAGGTGTCTTTCTGGAACATATCCCAAGAGGAGGGATGATTCAGCAGTTTCTCCTTTCTTCCTGCATCTTGATGTCTCTGTGTTTGCACTGGACCATGTACATGAATGATTTCATCTGTAACCTCTCAATAATTTCAGGAAGGGCCATACTGATGCAGAGATAGAGGCAATATTCACAAAATATGACCAAGATGGAGATCAAGAACTGACCGAACATGAACATCAGCAGATGAGAGACGACTTGGAAAAAGAGAGGGTGGGTCTAGTGTAGGAGAACATGATTTGATTCAGCCCTCACTGTGTTTCAGACACCATGCTAAGTAGTGGATTACTGAGAGTCTCTCTGTCTTTCTGCCTCTTTCTCTGTCTCTGTCTCCGTCAATTTATGTAGTAGTACCCAGCATATTCCAAAAAGGATATATAACAACAATATGTAAAAATATATTACATATATATTGGCATAAATGTAAAAAAATCAAAATGAACAAATGAGGTAAAACAAAAGTGAAATATAAAACTAGACTATGAAGCTAAAAATGCATTCCATAAAAATATATACATGCTTGTTAAAAGACTGAGCTACAAATTTGGCCCTAAGCTTTCTGGTCATCAGCTTAAAAAGGGAAACCTAGGAGTTACACACTTCACAGTGTCCATGAGAGTGGGGAAAAGATTTCTCAGGGGATATAAAGTTAGTTGCTCTATAAATTAACATTTATAGTAAAACAAAACTAGCAGCTGCTTTCCGTTTGAATACTTACTATGAAATGGTCTTTTATAATCAGAAAGGATAATTAAAAGCTTTTAACATTAACTTTAAAAATAAATGGTTAAACAAACCAAAAAATATCCATGGTAATTGAGGTACAGAGAATATAGGTGAATACTCTATACAAAAATCCCTTTTCTATAAGGACATAGTATAGAACAGTGGTCTCTAAACTGCTCCACAGAACTGTGTCGGTAGGTGGGAAACTTTACCAGGTATAGTGAAATGTGAACAAGAAGACAGTGAGTAAAATCACCTTACACAAGGCTGTATCTCTTCTAAGATTATATCCTTCCTATTTTGTAGTTATTAAATGTGTTTTTTTATGAAAAGGTGATAATATATTTCTTCATTTACTTTTTTTGTTGTTGTTCTATTTTTAATGTTCTTCCTTGTCCAAACAAGTTAGCGATTCCTTGCTGGTCAATAAAATTTGTTTTGAAAATTTCCCAGTCCATGAATTAGAAGTGTGGGAATCACAGAATGGTGTTAAACAGTACATGCCCATTTCCCATTTGCCCAAGCCCACAGTGAAGCTCTGTGGGGACTAGGTGTTCTTGCTCCTCACTCAGTGACCCCATGTTCTTCAGGAGGACCTGGATCTGGACCACAGCTCTTTACCACGTCCCATGAGTAGCCGAAGTTTCCCACGAAGCCTGGATGACTCTGAGGAGGATGATGATGAAGACAGTGGGCATAGCTCCAGAAGGAGGGGAAGCATCTCCAGTGGGGTTTCTTATGAAGAATTTCAAGTGTAAGTATGAAGGAATTGGCAGAATTTGGGCTGACGAGCTCAAATGAGACCAAGCCGCTTCTCCTACCTCTCACAATTTGATCCTTTCCATTACTAATCATCAGTTCTTTTTTTTTTATAACTTTTAATGGTGTTTTTTTCTTTTGATAAAAGTACTGTATTCCTTATAGGAAAATCAGCAAATAAAAACAAAACATTAAGATCTCTCCCATTGCCACTAAACCAAAATGCCAATTAACATTTTGCTGTTTGTATCTCCATTTACATGTGTTTATTTTTTTTTTATGTTTTTATGGCCTTAGCACATGGTATATCCTAAGATATACCTGAGAAGAATATATGTTCTGCTGTTGTTAAGTGGAGTGTTCTATAGGTATTTATTAGGTCTGGTCTAGTGTTACTTAAATCTATTTCCTGCCGTCCTGCCTATTTGTTCTATCTGCTTTTGGAAGTGGGGTATTAAAGTCTCCAACTATTATTATTAAATTGCCTGTTCCTTCCTTTCTGTAAGGTTTTGCTTTGTGTATTTTGGCACTCTGCTGCTAGGTGTATATATGTTTATAATTGGTACATCTATCTAATAGATTGACCCTGTTTTCATTATAAAATGTCCTACTTTATCTCTGGTAAGATTTTTTTTTGTTTTAAAGTTTTCTTTTGTCTGATATTAGCAACTCCAACATTTTTATTGTTTCTTTTTGCATGATGCATCTTTTTCCATTCTTTCATTTCCAACCTGTTTGTATCCTTGAATCTCAAGTGTGTCACCTGTAGACAGCATTTAGTAGGATCTGGTCTTTTTATCCAGTCTGATAGTCTCTGCCTTTGATTAGAATGTTTACTTCATTTACATTTAATGTTATCATTGATATAGTTGGACTTACATCTACCATTTTATTTTTCATTTTCTATAGGTCTCATGTCTTTTTTTCCTCTTTTTCTCCCTTATTGCTTTCTTTTACATAAAATGGATACTTTCAGGGCGCCTGGGTGGCTTAGTCGTTAAGCGTCTGCCTTTGGCTCCCAGGGTCTTGGATTGGGCCCCACATCAGGCTCCCTGCTCAGCGGAAGCCCACTCCCCCTGCTGGTGTTCCCTCTCTTGCTGTGTCTCTCTCTGTCAAATAAATAAATAAAATCTTTAAAAAAAAAAAATGGCTATTTTCTAATGTAACATTTTAATTCCTTTAATAGTTTTTTTCATTACATTTTTCAGTTATGTTTTTAGTGGTTGCTCTAGGACTTAACATATACAAATCAATTTATCAGAATCTACCTCAGATTCATATTAACTTAATCCAAGGAGATACAGAAATATCATTCCTATATAACTGTTAACTCCTCCCCTTTTTGTGCCATTATTATATATGTTACAAATCCAGTATCACAATATTATAATGATCACTTCAATAATTTTGTCTCTTAAAAGAACCGAGACAAGAAAGAAGAGAAAGTATATATTTATAGAATTTAGCTTATTCTTTTTCTTACCATTTCTGCTTCTCCTCATTTGTTCCTGTGGATTCAAGTTACCATCTGGTGTCATTTCCGTATTCCAATACAACTTTGATCTTACCCACCTCCTTTGTCCTGCTATTGTCAAATATATTACTACATTTCTATGTGTTATAGGCCCAACAATACAATTGTGTACATATGGTCTTACACAGTTGCTTTTCATATCAGTGAAGAGAAAAAAAGAAAAAGGTATATGCATTTGTATTGTCTTTTGCAGTTACATAATAACATGTTCCAGTGCTATTTGTTTTTTCATGTGGATTCCAATTACTATCTGGATCACTTGCTTTCAGCCTGAAGAACTTCCTTTAGTATCTCTTCTAATAGAAGCAGGCCTGCTGGGGCACCTGGGTGGCTCAGTCAGTTAGGCATCTGCCTTCAGCTCAGGTCATGATCTCAGTGTTCTCGGATCAAGCCCCGTGTCAGGCTCCCTGCTCAGCAGGGAGTCTGCATCTCTCTCTCCCTCCACCCCTCCCCCCAGCCTCTGCATGCTCTCTCTCTCTCTCAAATAAATAAATAAAATCTTTAACAATAAAAATAAAAAATAAAGCAGGCCCACTAGCTTGAATTCCCTGTTTTTCTTTATCTAGGCATATTTTTATTTTTCCTTCATTTTTTTCTTGTCTCCACTATTTCTGATGAGAAGATAGCTGTTAATCTTACTGAAGTTCCCTTGTATGTGATGGGTCACTTTTCTCTTGCTGCTTGCAAGATATTTTCTTTGTCTTTGTCTTTCAGTATTTTGACCATGATCTGTCTGGATGTGGATTTCTTTGCAGTTATCCTAGCTGGAGTTCATTAAGCTGCTGGGATATATAATATTTTCATCAAATGTAGGAAGTTTTCAACTATTATGTCCTCAGATATTTTTTTTGCTGCTTTCTCTCCTTTCCTTCTGGGACTCCTATCCTAAATATGTTGGGGTGCTTACTGGTATCCCACATCTTTCTTCACTCTTTTTTCTCTCTGCTCTTCAGATTGCATAGTTTCTGTCATCTATCTTCAAGTGTGCTGATTCTTTCTCCTGCCAGCTCAAATCTACTGTTGAGACCCTGTTAGTGACTTTTTCCTTTCATTTATTGTACTTTCCAACTCCAGAATTTCTCTTAGGTTCTTTGAAATAATCTGCATCTCTTTATTGATATTCTCTATTTGATGAGACAGTGTCATCATACATACTGTCCTATATCTTTTGAAACCTGATTTCCTTTAGTTCTTTGAATATATTTATAATAGCTACTTTGAGCTTTTTGTCTACTAAATTTATCTGGGCCCCCTCAAAAGCAGTTTCTGTTGCCTCCTTTTTCTCTGCGTATTATGGGTCACATTTTTTTGTGGTGTTTTTGCATGTCTCATTTTTTTTTATTGAAAACTGGAGATATTAAATAAATATTATAGCAATTTAGAATACTAATTTTCTTCCTCCCCTACCCCCCCAGGCTTGTTCTGTTTGCTGTTTGCATGCTTGTTTTTTAATGAAGTCTGTTTCCCCCACATTGTGAAGCCTCTGATGCTGCTTCTCAGAGGCCACAGGTCTGACCACGTGACCACGTGACCACCACAGTCACTTTGAAAAGATAGTGCTCTTAGCAGGGCTCTCACTGTCTTTCCCTGATCTCTTTGGGAAGCCTTCCGCCTCTGTTGATATTACTTCCACCTCTTGGCTTCCACTAATTGTTGGCTGATGGGTCTGTTGTTTTCAGTAATGCCTTGGGATATAAACTGTTCCACACTCTGATCCAATTCAATTCAGGCCCCTTTGCGGGGGTAGTTTTTGAAGCCAGTCTTTAGCAGTCTTCTTAGCTGTCTCTTCCTGGTTCTTTCTGATAAACTAGCCGGTAGACAATTTATCTTTTTTATCTCATGAGGTGACCAACCTCGTCTTAACGGCTTATCACCACAATCCCCGTTTGTTCTGAGGAGCACTCAGGCTTAGCACTTTGTTCCAAATAAAGCCAGTTCTCTTGGGGGAAGCCTTGGAGCTCTCTGTTCTATGGCCTAACTCTCCTCCCGGCCAAAACCTCTGTGCCACTCCTTCAGAGCTAGGGTCAGGGACAGTGGTCTGCTTCCCCAAGTGATACCCCTGTTTCATGAATAAGCCACTGGGCTAGGAGGGCAGCCTTCAGTCTTCTCAGTTTTCCTCTCCTGGCATGGAAACTCCAGCCTACAGTTGGCAGTTGGGTGGAAGAAGACATCATCCCTCCCAGCCACTCTTGCCTGGATTAGATCCTCTGCAACATGGATTTGGAGGTGGAGACATAGAGATGAGAAATGCAGCAGCCCGCCCCTCCCTGGGAGATACCATAGGCCCCCACTGGGAGCTGGAGGGAGTGGGGGTCCTGTGTCCATTGCCGAACCCAACTGGAGTGACCCTTCTGTTACACTGAGCTGGGGGAGACAGAGAGGGAGCAGACCGTAGCTCACATGTCATAGACTCTCACTCTTCTTACTAAAATCCAGCGAATTTTCTTAAGTAAATGCTTCTTCATTTGCTGTATACTCTTAAGAAGATTTACAGAATTGGGGTGCCTGGCTGGCTCAGTCGGTTAAGCATCTGCCTTCAGCTCAGGTCATGATCCCAGGGTCCTGAGATTGAGCCCCGCATCGGGCTCCCTGCTCAGAGGAGAGCCTGCTTCTCCCTCTCCCTGCCGTTCCCCCTGCTTGTGCTGTCTCTCTCTCTCTCTGTCAAATATATAAATAAAATCTTTGAAAAAAAAAAAAGATTTACAGAATTTTGAAAAAAAATTTTAATTAATTTTTAACAGTTGTGGTTGTTTCTCCAGGGAGAGTGCCTACAGAGCCCTCAAACCACCATTCCAGAGGTTTTCTCCTATTTCTATGTTTTTAAAGCTTTTACATAATTTTTTATTCAAAATATTCACTCATTAGTGAACAGTGTTTTCTAACTACTTTATTTACTTAATATATTGTGAACATTACTATTTCATTAAATATTCCATCACCATATAATTTCTGGTGTCTCCTTGGAATTCCATTATATAAATGAACAGTAACATATTTGAATAATTTTCTGTTAATTATAAAAATAACCATTTTTCTTTTTTTTTTAAAGATTCATTTATTTGAGAGAGCACAGGTGGGGGGAGGGGCAGAGGGAGAAGGAGAAGCAGGCTCCCCACTGAACAAGGAGCCCAATGCGGGGCTTGACCCCAGGACCCCAAGATCATGACCTGAGTCCGAGGCGTCTGCTTAACCAACTGAGCCACCCAGGCACCCCTAATGTAACCATTTTTCTTTTTTTTTTTTTTAGTATTTTATTTATTTATTTGACAGGGAGAGACACAGCGAGAGAGGGAATACAAGCAGGGGAAGTGGGAGAGGGAGAAGCAGGCTTCCCGCTGAGCAAGGAGCCCGATGTGGGGCTCGATCCCAGGACCCTGGGATCATGACCTGAGCCAAAGGCAGACGCTTAACGACTGAGCCACCCAGGTGCCCTGTAACCATTTTTCAATGAACTGCTATTAATAAGCAGAACTCTAATGAGTATGCTGGTAGCCCAAAAATTCACACATATACATATTTCCTTTAGAAATTTTTCAAGAAATGGAATATCTGAATAAAAGCTAAGCGTATGTTTTTAAGACTTGTAATACAATGTTGACTTGCAGAGAAGTTGTGCCAGTTAGCGTTCCCATCAGCAATATATGAGTTTATAGCTGAAGTTTGAAACTACTTAGAATGTGTTTCAGATTATCATATTGTTTAAGAAAAAAAATCTTAGCACTTCCATTTGAAAAGCCACCTGGGCTGAAAAGGCAACCAACTGCACAAGGTGGCTTTGACCCCTCTCACCTGCGGTTTCCAACAGGCTGGTGAGACGAGTGGACCGCATGGAGCACTCCATCGGCAGCATCGTGTCCAAGATTGACGCTGTGATTGTGAAGCTGGAGATCATGGAGCGGGCCAAACTGAAGAGAAGGGAAGTGTTGGGCAGGCTGCTGGATGGGGTGGCGGAGGTAAGTGGTCATCTGACACAGAAACACTGACTCAGTAAAGTATCAGGGTAGTCATATTTTATAACCTTGAATCTGAGACGTTTTTTGAAAATGTCCGTGTAACTGCATATCCGTGCTGTCAGATGATAATCTGGAGGTGTTACTTAATACTGCAAGCACTGATGCTTCTGCCTTCACTGAATGGTACAACTAAGCAAAAAAGTTACTCCAGTAGCTCAGAGAATTGCTGTATACGCTATAAATCGCCAGCGTCACTTAATGACAGATAATTTGGCCCCTTCATTTCCTCGGGCAACTTCTAAGTACAGAAGTATGCCTTGCCCGACCCCCAACATCGTGGTCTCTTTTTCCTTTATTAGGACGAAAGACTGGGTCGTGACAGCGAAATCCACAGGGAGCAGATGGAACGGCTAGTTCGGGAGGAGCTGGGGCGCTGCGAATCCGATGATGCAGCTTCCCAAACAAGTCACGGTCTAGGCACACCCGTGGGACTGAATGGTCAAGCTCGCACCAGAAGCTCCCGCCCTTCTTCCTCCCAGTCTACAGAAGGAATAGAAGGTGCAGGTGCAAACGGGAGTTCCAATATCCACGTCTAGGACATGTGCTAGTATGTGTTCCTAACCGGCGAAAAAGGGGCTGACGTCCTGCATTGCCAGGGCAGGTACACTTTATATGCCCTGACCACCGTAGGATGCTGGTCTTCGTGACCAGCCATTAAGTCTTCTGCACTTTAATTTATTTTAGATAAACCTTGCCCATGGATCAAAGAAGATTTTTTTTTTCTCATGTAAGAAATCTAGGTGTAAATATTGAGTCTAGAAAAAAAGTCTTTGTAAAGTATATGGAGTGGTATGCCCACTTGCTACCATGGATGAGTCTTCTCAGTTGACAATGAAGTAGCCTTTAAAGTGAGGAGAGAAGCGTCAAAAGGCTTCTGAGTTTTATTTCCAATCACGAAAATCAGTATTGTCATTTTTGCCCAGTGTGTGAAGGGAAAGTAGGGGCATTCCTTCCCACGCAGGCTGAGCTCATGGACGTAATACATAGCTTTCTTTTAAGAAAGGAGCCTTTTGTTTCAACTACCTTCCCGGGGTAAACTTTTCTAAAAGATGAGCTGGAAAAGAACTCCAAACCATAGAATGGGTATGTAGTCATTATGCTAGAATTTCTATGAATGGTTAAGATAAATGTTGGATACTGTGCTTTTTTTTTTGGTTATTGTATCATATCTAATGTCTGTGGGAATAGCTGTTTCACTTAGTTCACACTATTTTTGCTCTGAGCTGCATAAAGCCACCGAAGATTGATTGTGGGTTAAAATGTCATCTCCAACCATAACATGGGAAAATTGGAAGGAGCCCTATCACTAAGATTGACTTACTCTGATAATTAGTTTAGTATAAAGATTTGTCCATATATTCTCTTCCCAGGTAGCCCAACTTATTTGCAACTGATTTTAATGTTGTAACTAATCTGGGAAGGCCAACTTACTAAATGTTTTAAGTATGTACTGAAGGTTTTAACTCAGCAAATATGTTCATTTTACACAAGAATTTAAAGTTTTGAAATTCATATATAAATATTGTGAGACTAAAGTTTGAGTTTTATGCTGTTTTGAGGATATAGAACTCAAATACTCTTTTTTTTTTTTTTTTTTTAATGAGACAGAGGGAGGGACAGAGGAGAGGGAGAGAGACAACCTTAAGCAGGCTCCATGCTCAGCACAGAGTCCAACATGAGGCTCCATCTCTTGACCCTGAGATCATGGCCTGAGCTGAAATCAAGAGTTGGAGACTTAACCAACTGAGCCTCCCAGGCACCCTGAGAACTCAGATACTCTTGATCCTGCATTTCAAAACTAGAATTTATAATCTAAATGGAGCTCAGTTTAATCAAAAGGAGTTTCTGGTATTGAAAATTCATTATCAGAATGTATCAGCCAAAGTTTGAATTTGCAGCAGGTTTTTTTTTTAGGAGAGGGTCTCACCAAATTTATGGAGAAGAAGTCTATTTCTCAATAAAAAATAAAGATCTTATTTTTCAAAAGTGTTGAATGAGGTAACCTTTTGAGAGCTAATGGGACGAGCAAGGGAGAATGCAGTGTTGGTGAGTTAACTCCGACTCGGAGAACAATAGAAGAGAGGCCTGTGTTTTAGTACCTTGTTCTGAATTCACATGTTGTTCATGTAATTGGTAGAACATGTCAGTCAAATCTTCAGTGAAAACACGAGCAAACGAACTTTTTAAGCTGGCTTCTATAGAAGTGATACACATTGGGTTTCTTTCACAATATTTCTCACAGCTTTCTTTCCATCTTTACTTTCTTTTGAATATGCTACACAAAGTTCTTTATTACTAGGTACTACAGTTTGCATTCCAGGGATATTGAGTGTGTATTTATGTTTGTGTACCGTGTTGTTACATGTAAACAAACTTCAATTTGAAGTGCAGCCATTATGTGGTATCCATGTGTATTGACCACGTGCCATATATCAATTATGGTCACTAGAAAGTCTTTTTGTATACTTATTATTATACTATTTCTCATTCCACCTGTAAGACTATACAACATTCTTTCTTTTTACCCTTAAGTTACAGATTTTTTTTCTCTTTAGTCATGGAGAACTCCGTTCTCATCCCTGTCCTGTCATCTTCCCCTCTATATTTGTATTATGAAGAAGATGTTACATACGCAAGGCTCTCGACAATCGAGAATTTCATTAATGTGTAATATTGAGCACTTTACTTCTCAATAAAGACTTGGGATAGTAACAGATGTTATAGTTGTCTATTTCCTAAGGAGAAGCAGCTGGGTAATTTGTATCATGAGACTCATTAGTAAAGGCTTAGACTTTGAAAAAGGCATCTTCTTTTTTTATGTCCAAAGAACAGTATGACTGACACATTACTTCGTCTGCAGTATGTACCTCTAGGAGGTGATTCTGAGGACTGTGTAGTGTTTCCTACTGTGCAACCCCCACATTTTACTTACGGTTTTCTATAGTGAAGAGTTGGCTCTCATAGTTCTGTTATCTCAAAATCTTTGAACATAATTCCCTCGTTGGCTTTTCCTGAGTTCCTCCATGGGTATATAACAGGAGTTGGAGTGCTGAATGCCAGGTTTATAAATATTTAAATTTTTTTAATTTTCTTTCTTTATTTTACAGAGAGAGTGTGTGAGCAGGGGGGAGGGGCAGAGAGAGAAGGAGAGAGAGAATCTCAAGCAGACTCCGCACTGAGCCCAGTGTGGGGCTTGATCCCAGGACCCTGAGTTCATGACCCGAGCCGAAATCAAGAGTTGGACATTTAACCGACTGAGCCACCCAGGTGCCCCTATGAATATTTAGTTTTATTCAGAACTGTCAGATTGCCCTCCGGAATGACTGCACCAGTCCACAATTCCACTACTTGCGTGAGATTACCAGTCTATGCATACCCTCACCAGCATCAGTACCATGCAGCTGCCTACTTTTTGTTAATGGCACAGCTTGAAAGTAAGGTTTCATCTTACTTTGCATTTCTCTGATTCCTAATTCCTAAGGTTGGACATCCCCTCACATAATTGTTCAACATTTGGGTTTCCCTTTTGGTAAGCTGCCTATTCAAACCTTTAAAATCTTACACTTTGATCTACTGGGAACACGTATGTTTTTGTTCATTGCTTATTTTTCTACTGGGTCATGGCCTTTTTTGTTGATTTGTGAATCAACAAATCAAGTTCCTTGTATGGTTTAAGTATTAATCCCTTATCAGTTTGGACTCTTGTTAGTACCTCTCATCTAACTGATAACTTTGTCAATATTTCCTTGGTTTTTATATAAAAGAATCCATCAATTTGTTTTGCCTTATTGTTTTGGGGGTTTTGAGACCTTTGTACGGTCAAAAATTTTATTTATTAAACTTACAGTTTTACCTTTCACATTTAATACTTTGTGTAAGAGTAACCTTGTATAAGGCCCACAGATATTTTCTCCATACCGTCAGCCAGTTTTGCCAATATTCTCTATTAAATAAGTTACTTTACCTTATTAGTTCATGATGTCATTTCCGTTTCATGTATAAATGTCTGGTTTTTTTTAACTCTTTAGCCTTTTACATACTGATCTATGAATGTTCTTGCACAACTTCTATTATTATGAATTTAGAGTACGTGTTCATATGTGGTAAGGTCTTCTTTTTTTTCCCTAAATTGACTATGCTATTTTTGTGAAACTTTATTTTTCCATGCAAGTGTCCAAACAAGTTTGGTGGGTTCCTATGGGGGCAGGAGTGGACAGAGAGAAAAAGGTCCCACCGGAATTTTATTGGAATTGCATTGAATTTACTGATGAGTTTAGGGAGAACTGACATCTTAACACTATCAGAAACAATTCTTCCTTTATTCAGAACTTCCTTAATGTCCTTTAAGTGTTTCTTAAAATTTCTTAAAGATTTATGCATTTTTTTATTATTTTTTTAATGTTATGTTAATCACCATACAGTACATCATTAGTTTTTGACGTAGTGTTCCATGATTCATTGTTTGCATATAACACCCAGTGCTCCATTCAGTACGTGCCTTCTTTAATACCCATCACTGGGCTAGCCCATCCCCCCACCCCCCTCCCCTCTAGAACCCTCAGTTTGTTTCTCAGAGTCCATAGTCTCTCATGGTTCGTCTCCCCCTCCGATTTCCCCCCCTTCATTTTACCCTTCCTATCCTTTTTTTTTTTTAGATTTTACTTGTATTTTATTTTTTATTTTATGATGTTATGTTAGTCACCATACATTACATCATTAGTTTTTGATGTAGTGTTCCTTGATTCATTGTTTGCATATAACACCCAGTGAGTGCTCCATTCAGTACGTGCCCTCCTTGATACCCATCACCGGGCTAACCCATCCCCCCACCCCCTCTTATGCATTTTTAATATAGTTTTATTGGTACTATGAACAGAATCTATTATATTTTCTAGTTGGTTATTGCTGAAATAAAGGGAAATTACAAATGTTCTATAAATTAATCTTACATATATCACACGTGTTGAACTCCTTTACTAACTCTAGTAGATTCTGTATTGGTTCTTTGCGTTTTCTGGGAAGAAGAGGAGCTCATTTGTAAGTAAGGACAGTACTGTGTTGGAGAGTAACAGTGAGAGTAGACATGCTTATTTTGTTTCTGGTATTAATGGGAATGTGTTTCAGTGTCCTAAAAGAAAAGCCAAAACAAGGACTTGAGTCCTGATAGTTTATTTGGGAGGTGATACTAGGCAACTGGAGCAGATGGAGAGTGAGCCAGGAAAGGAGGAAATGCCAGTGTACAGGTGTGTTATGGAAGGTGCCCCTGGAGGCAACGGGAGCTCAGTTCCACCTCTGAGGACAGTACAGAACGCCTCCCATAATCCCCTGTCTGAAGAACGTAAGGCCACGATTTCATCCGTCGGCCCCGGTCCCTGTTGGTGGAGGGCTAGACACCCCCACACTTTCAGTCTATGCTTGCACTCGGGCCAAGCAGGTTCTTTCAGCTTTGGAGGACCTCACAGCAGCAAAGCGAAGAGATCTGTGGTGCAGGCTTGAGGTGGGATGCTGTCAACATGATCCGAGCTCACACGGAACTGGCCACCACAGCTGCCGCCGAAATCAGAGGTGCAGAGGAGATGGGCCACAGAGCACCAAACGCATCTCCCTCATCCACCCTTGGCACCACTCAGATCCACTCATGCCCACATTAAGTCCACTCTGGACTTTTTGAGGGAGGCCAGCTAGCATCTCTAGAGAGTGTAATTCAGGAGGGTTAGTGGAACTCGCTAGTCCCCATCGCTGGGGCTGCTCACAAGGCCATAACGATTTCTTATCTCCGCTCCCACCCTTTCTAGAGTTTCCTCGATCTCGGCCAATACTTCAGCTGTGCTGAGTTGCCGGTTCCGTGCCATGCTCACACCCTCATTGCTCAGGGCTCACAGCCCTCGTCCTTTATCAGGCTCTGGTGGTTCTGACTGCCTGCTGAGGGTAACCACTGAGCGTGGAGACGCCAGGTTATTAGCTCTGTGAGTTCTCTGCCCCATTAGGCCGCAGTAGAGTCTAGCCTCTCCTAACACAGATGACCAGTGTGATACCTGCTTTCTTTCCCCAGTGTGCAAATCTCAAAGTGTGTATGTGGCAGACAGTTTCAGGCTCAGTGGAACCCTCACTGTATTCTCAGGTAGGTGTGTGTGTGTGTGTGTGTGTGTGTGTGTGTGTGTGTCATGTTCCACTCCTCCCCCATCACCCCCTCCTCCCCCCCCCCACCACCACCACTCTTGAGGATTTGGGAGCCCCACTGCAGTAGAGCTGACAGCTGTGGGCAGGACGCCTCGATTCTGCAAATGGGTTAAAGGGAATGATACTGAGAGAGGCCGAGATCACTGGCGTGTAGACCTGTATACTATAACTGTATACCGTCACTGCTGGGAACAAGAACTCTTGGTTTACTACAGGGCCCTGCAAACTTTCCGTAAGGGGCCAGATGGTAAATATTTTAGGCTTTATGGGCCATAATGGTCTCTGTCACAACTGCTCGGCCATCACAGTGCAAAAGCAGCCATAGACAATACAAATACAAATGCGTGTGACTATGTCCCAATAAAGTTTTATTTACAAAACTAGGCAGTGGGCCGGATTTGGCCTGCAGGCCATAGTTTGCCGAACTCTGGTTTGGAAGGAGGGTGCTCTCGTCCCAGCCAAGGGTGTCATCCATGAACCAGCACTAGGATGATGCTAATAACCTGTGTTCATGTCCTGTGGGATGTAGCAGTAATAGCTAAAATGTATTGAGGGCATCCTATGAGCCAGGTACTTCTAGGCACTTTACATGCGTTGCCTTATTTCATCTTCACACCTCCACCGAGGGAGATACTAATAGAGTCCCTATTTTATGCATACGAGACTAAGTAAGTTACATACAGATGAAGCTAAGTAAGTTAATCAAGGCCACAAACCTGGTGAGTGGAACATGACGAGGAGGGGAGGGGGGACATCTGCCTGAGTAACTGTAGAGATAGAAAGGCCCCGTATTTGCTTCACAGCTCCTGAAACACTTTTTTAAAGTACAACTCCCTGGTTTCTACTGGAGACCTCTGTGCCCATCTTGGCTTCTGCGCATGTGCCCAAGTGACCCGCCGCAGGTGATTTGTCAAGTTACCCTAGGAATAGTGCAGTATGTTCCAAATCTTAGCAAGAAAATAGTCTGTGTGGCCTTTGGCGGGTCACAGCCTCTGAACCTCGTTTCCTCTTCTGCAAAATGAAAAAGATGGAACAGCTTGAGGTTTTCAAAAACATTGTACCGCCAAGCCCTCTGTTCCTGAGATGACGCCTCGGCTTCTGTTGCCCGGCAAGGAAAGGAGGCCAAACCGTCACTTGAGTGGAGCGGCGACTATGCCAGCTGCCACTTCTCAGAGACCCACAGGGCTGTCGTGTGGGGCTGCCGGGGGAGAACGACCCCGCAGGTTGGAAAGGGTTTGAAGATCGGGTGATGTTAACGAGCTCACTTAGTCCTAAATGTGATTCCGATGTGTTGGTGGGTACAAAATATATGGCTTTGAATGCAGTTGTCACAGTGATCGGATCGAGATCGAATTATAATGAAATTAAAATGGCCTTACCTGGTTATTGCAATCCTAAATCAGTATATCCCAAAGAATCACCTGGAATTCCCAGGCTCAGTCCTCAGAGATTTCACAACAGATGGAGGGAAAAAATAGCCTTTCCTTGCCTTCCTTCCTCACATAAGCATCCCAGATGATCATTGATTCTTACCAGGGAAGGCTTGGGAAACCCTAGATAACAGCAAAGAAATGTGGAAGCTCACAGTCTAGAAAACAAGAGTTACTTCAACTTGGAATGTAAGTTATCTTGTGTTCATAGTGCTCGGTGGGGACAAAGTAGGCTGCAACATGTGAGTCAACTGTTTTTTTTAAATGTATATACCGTGAGACAGAAGGCCGGGAGGTACAGCAAGATGGTAGAACTAGGTTTGGTGGGGCTCCAGGTTTTCTTTCCTTGGGATCTTTAGTCCACTGAGAATAAACCCAAACCTGTGAGGGTGAGGATGGTACTGATTATCTCCTGCACCGTCTCAGTGATGATGAGCTCTTGCAACTATTCAGCTTAGCTTGACACAAATTCCTGTGGATGTAGTAGACATTATTTGAATTAATCTGAAATCCTAATTCTGTCTTTACCAAGGAATCCTCTGATCTCAGTTTCACACCTGAGAGAAGAATGTCACAAGTAAATGGCTATTAGAACACTTTACTGTTTAAATTAGTGAATCAGCGCTCTGGCTTACCAGTCCCCTTCTGAGGATGGCTGAAGTGAATTAATTCCTCAGAGCATAACAATGCCCCTTACATGCACTGGGGGAAAAAAAAAAAAAAAGTCCAATTCCTAAACATGCAAAACAGGCTCCCCCACAAACCCCATGAGGCCTGACCTCAAGTGGTAGCCAGATCTCTTAAGGAAGAGTAAAGTATTAGGAAGCAATATATTTGTTCTATTATGCAGAAACAGGGTTTCAATATAATACCTTGAAAAATATTTTAGTAAAATTACCAGCAAATTTCTTAGAAATCTGGTTCATCAACATTTTAAGTATGGTTTCACATGAAGCAGGTGCGACAGCTTCACACCAAGGGTCTCTGCAAACTGTGGCCTGTGGGCCAAATCTGGCTCACAACTGAGTTGTATAGCCTCAACTAAGAATAGTTTTTACATTTTTCAAGAACGATTTTTACATTTTTAAGAGGTCGTCTAAAAAAAAAAAAAAACAGGCAAAGACTACAAAATATTTCTTAGATCCCTTCACAGATAAAGTCTGTCAACCCCTGGTCTACAGGAATAAAGAACTCTGCTCGGTCCTACCCCTACCAACCAAAGCGGAATGTAAAAAGAAAGTACTTAAAACTAACCAGATGAACAAGTCAAAGGCCAACCTTTCAAACAGAGAGAAGGCCCTCCTTGATTTTAGCAACTTTGAGTCTAAATCTGCATAAATAAGATTCCAGTTATTTTGGTAACAATTCATATGAAAGAAATTAGAGGATTATACCAAAAGCACATAGGTGAAGTTGAAAAGTCAAGCTGGGTGGCTGCTCTTCTTGAAGCTAGTTGAAAAATGGACAATTCAATACAAACAACCATATAACCTAAAATGTTAAAGCTAGGGGCGCCTGGGTAGCTCAGTTGTCAAGCAACTGCCTTCCGCTCAGGTCATGATCCCAGAGTCCTGGGATCGAGCCCTGCATCGGGCTCCCTGCTCGGCGGGAAGCCTGCTTCTCCCTCTCCCGCTCCCCCTGCTTGTGTTCCCTCTCTCGCTGTCTCTGTCAAATAAATAAATAAAATCTTTAAAAAAAAAATGCTAAAGCTAAAAGAAATTCTCATTTTATAGATGCAAGAAGGAATTCAGAGAATGTAAGGATGTATGAAAACAAAAAAAAATGAAAAATAAGTATCAAGAATTACTTAATCTTTATGAATTCTATCTGAGGGAGGTAAAACAATATTACCATCATAAACATATAATTGCTCAAACCAGGACACTAAAAATAAGTAAAGGGCATATAAAATTGTATAACTTTGAAAATATTTATTGATTACATGGTCACTGTATTATACTGGTGGGCCTATAAAATCATTTTACTCAAACTCTATTTTCAGAAATAACTTTCGAAATGCACCCCATGAAACCTGTTTGGATTATCTGGGTGCACACAAGCAGTGCGTTGTTCAAATGAAATATACTTTTTACCATGGATACTAGCCAAAAGTTTTAACATTGCAATGACTTGGAAGTACTCTCAAGCGGATGACTTTCTAATGATTCTACTGCTACAACCATAAGGAAAATCCCTTAGACACAGTATAGCAGGAGGTATCATAGAACACCATACAGTTCTTCCATGAGGGAATGCAAAATAAAACACAAAGTACAGAATCTCTACAAATGTAAGGCCTCCAGTAGGACTCATACTCTAAGACACTGATCCTCACAGATTTCTGGGCCAACCATAAAGTTATTGTATGTTATCAACTTGTCACCAAGTGGCCTGCTGCTCTAGTCAAAGGACAGGACCATATGGAGAGCTCAGACAGCTCAGGCATCCATAGTGGCCGCTCATACATCAGTGTTGGTGAGAGCCCAAACTCTTGGACCCATGAATGGTATCTGCCCTAGCTACCTCAACTCGTCTCATCTGAGGCCCATTGAGCAGGCACTGGGGTGGTCTAAAGATGTCATATAAATATGAGTACTGCTACTTTTCACATATATGTAGATATTGAGGTACTGAGGTTAATACAGTTCAAATCTAAAGACCATGAAGAATGGCTTCCAAGATGGAGAAGGAGTTGAGTACATACGCCGCCTCTTCAACAACTCACCTCAAGCCACCACGAGAGCAATGGAAGGAATAGAGTAGTAGCTAACACTTTTCATTTATTCCTGAGGTTTCTTTTATTTTAAACCAAATTAATTCATCCTCTCCATTATCGATTGGTTCTTGTGACATCCAAGAAAATAAAAACAAAATTCAAAAGAATATAGACATAGTCTGAAGTAAATTTCTATAAATTTATATTTTCTATTTTATAGGACTTATATTTACTTATAAAAAGTGTTCCTTAACTCAAAAATGGTGAAGATGGCAAATTTTATGTTATGTGTTTCCTACCATAATAATTAAAAACAATTGTGTAAAAAAGGATATTGTAATATAAAGGGATGGTAAATATAACAAGATACATTTAAATTCTTTTCAAAAGTAGGTGTTAATATATTTGGCTGTTTTGTTTCTTCTTTAAGTGTATTTTGTATGTAAAGTATGTGTGTGTGTATATATATACACACACACTTATATATATATATATATAAATATAATATATATATGAATATTATATATATATATATAATGAGGGAAGAGTGTATACAGAGAACTCTAAGGAAGCCAGGATTATATACCAAGAACAGGAAAAACTGATTAACCCTGATGGTCACATAATAATCAGGTAAAAAGAGTGTGTGATAACATGTTACAAGATGATGCATTAATCAAATGTCATCTAAAAAAAGTTTCTTAAAAAAAAATAAAAATAAAAATAAAAAAAATAAAAAAAGTTTCTTAAAAATATAATGCTACGTCCCTGGACTGATGTCACGCCAATATGGCAGGGCACCCACTGACACTAAACGATACTCCAAGATGAGCAATCACAAGGAGTCTACACTGGTGATCCTCAGGCTCACTTAATTCCTATTAATACTGAAAAGTGTTTACTTTTATAAAAAGGGGGATTCATTGCAATGTGATCTCCTGAAATGGATCCTGGAATAAAGCATGTTAGTGTGAAAGTGGTGAAATCTGAATAAAGTGCATAGTTTAAGTATAATAATGTACAGTGTTAATCTCTTCTGACATGTACCGTGGTCTATAAATGTTAACAATTAAGGAAAGTTGGGCAAATACTGTCTTTGCAACTTCTCTGTATTAATACTTCATTAAAAGGGGGCGGGAGGGACTTAAATAAGGACGGATCTATGCACACGGGAACACAAAACTCAGCTGTTGTGATGTGTGATAACAGCAACAGAGAGGAGTATGCAAGCGTCATTTCAGAAACAACCCAGAGAGGAGGAAGTAGTGATGGGGAGCGGGCACCAGGGGGGGCTCCCATGTGCTGGTCATGTCCTGTTTCTGCCCCTAGGTCGGTAGCTGCACCAGCATGTTCCTTTTACGATAATTCCCTGGACTACACTTTCCCCTACATTACCCTTTAATAAAAAAAGAAGTTAAGAAATACTTTCCTAGTTCCGATAAAGGTTAGAATGAAGAGAAAATCTGTGAATAAGAGATGTCTATGTAGGAGCGAAGACGTCTGTATGGGGGCAGTTGTGACAGTTATGGTATCACAGATCCAAGTGTTCGGAGCCGGGAAGGACCTTGGTAGTCCCCGGGTCCTGGCGTGGCCCATTCTTTCTGAAGCAGCCCTGGAGATGCTGACGCAGCCGGGCGCACTGTGCATCTGAGCCAAGTGCCCCGGGAGGTTGTGACGCGCATCCAGACCACAGACCCCTGAATGCCCCAGCACAGCTAAGCACCCTCCACACCTCGTCTGAGGCCGGCAAACCTCCTGCGGTGTTCTGAGTCCACAACAGAGAAATCTCAGTAAGTTCTAATAACCTTAAAAGGCCCAGCAAAGCTGCTTCTCTCAGAATGGCTTTTTTTACCCTATGAATCACACTGGGTTTTTCCAACACAGTTTAGATTTCGTACTTCCACCACTGCATCTGTGTATTTGTTGTTATTATTTACTAAATAACGGCAGATCGTAGATTCTACTAAATAACGGCAGATCATAGATTCAGATGATATGGAGCTGGAAGCAACGAACCCTCCTTTTAAAGATGAGGAAACTGGTATCAGAGGTGTTCAGAACGTGTCACAAGTTCCTAGACTTCAATTATTTTTTAGGTCCATAAATTAAACTAGATGCCTCCCCCATGGTTAATGTATGACTAGATGAACTAATACGCAGTTCATAAGAGCACTAGTTTATGACTTGGATTCTTTCATGTGTAATTCAGTTCACCACGGTTTCTGTGAATGTCTTTGCTGAAAATAATTCTTGCTGAACAGTATGATGCCAAAAGAAAAGACAACAAAAACACTTCGGAATATTTAAAATAAATCAAGATGCTCCATTTTTAATGTGTGGATCAATCATGTAAATTAAAGAGGAATTTAAGAATATTTTTTAAGAAATAACAATTTTAGGTAGGCAATTGTAAGGAAGATAACAATCATACATGCCAAGGCTACGTGATTCTTCCACAAGCCCCACTGGGAGAGATCGATGCCCTGGTTTAGCAAAAATTCTTCGCCAGTACATCTGAAATTCAACAGAAAAAGAATATGACTTCATTCTTAGCATCTGTCAAATTTTACTCATTTAAATTCACTCCTCCCATAGGTTACCAAGGCTTAAATAACTATGCCTTCATGTACAACAGACAATGAGTGCTTACGAATCCATTAGATACTATGCTAAGCAATCTGCATGTAACAGTTTAGTTAATCCCTAAAACAGCCCAATGGGGGTTAGTACATACATTTAAAAGATGAAGAGGCTAAGGTTGTAAGGAACTTGTCCAAGTCCACAGACTCACACTGTGAACCAAACTGCTAGTCTCTGCAAATTCATTTGTTTCCAGATCTATGCTGCTGCTCTCTTTAAAGGGCAAAAACATTTATCAAGTAATTTTGCCCTCACTCCTGATGGGGAAAACCTCAGTTTTAACAGATGACATCAAAGGCCCTTACCGAGATGATCAAAGCTCTTTCTAGAACTCATCAGCCACAAATCAGCCATACAAACGAACACAGGCTAAGAATTTTGAAACTGGGAAAAGAGGTGAGCAAGGCCTTCCTGGCACCATCGCGTTCCATCAGCTGTTGCACCAAGACCGGTCTGAGCACTGCAGATGCTCTGCAACATGCCATCACCAGCAGGCCCACTTAATCAGGTGGAAGCCTCAGCGGCAGCCGAAGCACAACAAGGGTACAGGAGCCCTGCCACCGTTTAGAAAAGCACCTGGCACTAAAAACACCTGATACAGCCTTAATTATTACCCATTATCCCATCTTTGTGCAACTCTTGAAATCTAGCAGTGCCCCCCAAAAAAGTGTTAAGCCCAGACAAAAAAGAGAGGGAGTGGGCAGGATAAAGAAAACTCTTTATAGAGGTTTTCTAGAAATACTACAAAACAGCACTCTGTCCTGTTACTAAGAATTATTTCATGAAGGTTCATGAGATTTGGATACCAGCATTCTCTTTTCTTTCACTAGTTAATGTATCAGAATCAAACCGTTAACAACAATCATCAATAAGTAAAGTGTTACTCAATTTTTGAAACAATATCCTGATTTTATGAAAATCTGCATTTCTGTTTTATTGACATTACGCAATAAATGGGACTTGTTTCTCAGCTGACTGAAACGTGTTTCTTTCTTTAGAGGGTACATGCTTTAATAAGGATATTCCAAGTCATTTTAAAAGAAAAAAAAGATAGCCGTGTAGACTTCGATTTCATAATGTATCCCATTTAAGTGCCGGAGGAAGAGGTACGTGCCACAAATGTGCCCGGGAAATATTCCCTCCGTTCCGCTCTAGCTGCCTTTCAGTCTCTTGCTCCTGGCCGTGGCGTGGGCTTACAGGAAGCCTTAAGTTCATGGATCCATACACTTCCCATAACCCATACAATTCCAATATCCTAAGGCTTCGCTAAAATATCAAAGCGGCTCATTTCAAACTCAAATGTTCTGAAAATAAAAGCTAAAGCCCACAATCAAAACAGTGTTTTAAAAGGCCCCAAATGAACAACATATCAGAAACATTTCCCCAACTTAAGTATAACTTTGACCAGAGTAGAATGTCAAGGAGATGTGCACTGGTGTACAACAGCTCAGAGAAGTCGGTGAAAGGACCCACACCAGCCACGCGGCCCAGTGGCCTCGCTACCTGACACCACAAGAGTAAGCAAATCCATTCTGACACTGAGTACAAACTCACATCGCATAGCTACAGGTATTATTCGCTGTTACATTGACTCCTGGGCAGAAGTTTTGTCCCAAAAACTCATTATGCTGCAAAGCCTGTAACACAAGGGGGGATGAGACAAGGTAAATGATTTTATTTATTTTTTTTAAGATTTTATTTATTTATTTGACAGAGAGAGAGCGAGAGCAGGAACACAAGCAGGGGGAGTGGGAGAGGGAGAAGCAGGCTTCCCGCGGAGCAGGGAGCCCGACGCGGGGCTCGATCCCAGGACCCCGGGATCATGACCTGAGCCGAAGGCAGGTGCTTAACAGACTGAGCCACCCAGGCGCCCGGTAAATGATTTTAAATTTCAAAAAGTCTCCAAAGAATGATCATGTCCTCCTAGTTTAATCTTTACTGCTATTCCTAAAAACAAACCAAGCTTCACATTTACGGTCTCGGTCACACCAGAGCAACTAAAATTCTGCTCCCTGGCAATTGAGCGGCCTATGTTGGGATTCGGGCTTCTAAAACAAAGGAAGTAAAGTATTTGGCAAAGAGGGGAGACCTCTGGCTATCTTACCTGTAACTTCTCCCTTCTTCTCTCCCTAATTTTATAATCCCACAAACAGTGTAATTAAAATCATACAGCGGTACTCAATGACTATTGTCAATTTACAGGTAAGAATCTTTTATATTGTTCTTGTTTCTTTTCATCAAAACCAGTGCTAATTCTTGGGAGTTATAAACCCAATCATACTATATTAAGACACAGTTTTCTTTGGAGTTGATGAACTTTCTAAAGCCAACACAGTAGCTGTATTATATGTTCTTTTTCTTCTAATTTTAATATATAAAATATGTACTCTAGGCTCCCATCCTCTATTTTCGTATGGAACTGAAATGCAACTACGTGTTTTTATATCCATTAAGCAATCTTTCTCCTTCATGAGGAGTTCTCTCTCCACTCCTCACCTCCCTCAGGCAGCAGGGTGACTGGGGAAACCTCAGGTGATGATCAAGGTGAAACTCTTCTTCATCACTCTGAAAATGAAACCCCTGGGAGACTTTCACAGTTCGTGGCTGGGGCCATGAGGTTGTTAGGCTTTATTCTGGTTGGTTCTAGCTTGGGAACAATGAAGCAGTCACAAGGACATGTGAGGAAAACTTACCGCATAGCCATATCGAGGAATGCTTAAGTACTGAAGCCAGGAGAGCCAAGGCCCAACAGTTCTGAGATTTACCAACAGCCCTGAAAATATCTACAAAAAGCAAATGCCAAGAATCAGACCTGGTGAAGGGATTTCATGGAGAATTACAGAGAATAATTTCTGAGTCCCCGACAACCTTTACAAACGTTTCTTCTAAGACTTCTCCACTCTGCATACGTATGCCTCTCTAGAGCTGAGGCTGTTTATGGTTCTAAAGGAATGACAATATATCTAATAATACCTACATCATTTAATTGGAAGACCCTTCATTGTCAAGGATTTTACTTTTGGTAACTGCCCACAACGAAAGGTCAATAAAGTACTGACTGTTCTCATGACACAACCATTATATGTTCACACCACTAAACACACCAGAACAGATCCTGAACATCTCACGCCCCTCTCTATTGCCCTAACACAGTAAGATTTGTTATTTACAAGGGCTTGCGCTCTGCATGACTCCAGAAATAATCTGGGGTTCAGGATGCATGCTAAAATAACCCAAATCCTGGAACTGATATACAGTATCAGTTATCAGTATCAGATACTGATAACACGGGGAAGTACTACATAAAATATGGTGAATGCCTTCATTTAAAGCTACCAAAGAGCAGTCTTACAGTGAAGATCCCGGGGCAGATTACTCCAGCAACAGATGGCTACGTGAGAAGAGGCTCATCTAAAACTTCTAACTGGAAGGAGGTATGCTGGGATAGACATAACAATGACAATGTTGCTGGAGTGACTGCATACTTTTGAACTTGACTTAACCAGGTGCTAAACAGAGGACACACAGCATCTCTGAGTAAAATATGGTTTTATGACCAGTTATAAAGGATCTATATACAAACTTTTAAATAATAATAAGGTGAAACATCTAATATATCACACAAATATATCTATTTTTATAAATCGATGACACATTATTTATTGGATAACATGATAGAAAATATATGCAAAGTTTATCACTCTTAATAATGTTTAGATTGATAGATGTCAGACTCAGAAATGGAAGACTGGGGGCGCCGGGGTGGCTCAGTCGTTAAGTGTCTGCCTTCGGCTCGGGTCATGATCCCAGGGTCCTGGGATCGAGCCCCACATCGGGCTCCCTGCTCTGCGGGAAGCCTGCTTCTCCCTCTCCCACTCCCTCTGCTTGTGTTCCCTCTCTCACTGTATCTCTCTCTGTCAAATAAATAAAAATCTTAAAAAAAAAAAAAAAGAAAGAAATGGAAGACTTAAACTTTGGCAAAAAGTTGTGCTAATTATGCTCCTTTTAAAGACATCTTAGCAGAAAGAACACGTGTATTAAGTAAACAGGCTAAACGTTCCTGTTCACTTGATGTAGTTAAGGAGCAAGGTGGTAACTAGCTGATTCACCTACTGATTCATCTATGTACAGGTAAAATTAAGGGACATGTAAGGTTAGGCTTCAGTAACCATTAAAAAAAAAAAGGTAAGCAGAAATACATTGGTATAGGAGAATGTCAGGAACCCAGAAAGGAGGAGACGGAGTACTGTGTGAGTTTTGGAACTTTTTAAAACACCCCTTTTCAAAATATAGGAGGGACCCAGGATAGACTACCCACACTGCAAACTGTTCTATTTCTCATGGAGCTTAGCCTATTCCCTTGGGGAGGAGTAGATCCAACCAAACCATTAAGTTACTGCTTAAATAAGTCAATGGTTCTCTAACACTAGCACAGAAGTTGGGTAATTAACCTGTCATATTTATGAGGGAATCTTATAATCAAAACTTTTCTGGGTTTTGTGGGGTTTTTTTTAGAAGTTTTTGTTTAAATTCCAACTAGTTAACATACACTCTAATATTAGTTTCAGGTGTACAATTTAGTGATTCAACACTTCCATACAACACCCAGTGCTCATCACAAGTGCCCTCCTTCATCCCCATCACCTATTTAACCCAACCCCCTAACCACCTCTCCTCTGGCAACTATCAGTTTGCTCTCTATAGTTAAGTCTGTTTCTTGGTTTGCCTCTCTCTTTTTGCCCCTATGATCATTTGTTTTGTTTCTTAAGTTACACATATGAGTGAAATCATATGGTATTTTTCTTTCTCTGACTTATTTCGCTTAGCCTAAAACTGTCTAGCTCCATCCACATCACTGCAAATAGCAAGATTTCATTCTTTCTGATGGCTGAGTAATATTCCATTCTGTATATATACCACATCTTTTTTTTTTTTAAAGATTTTATTTATTTATTTGAGAGAGAGAGAATGAGAGAGCACATGAGGGGGGGGAGGGTCAGAGGGAGAAGCAGGCTCCCCGCCGAGCAGGGAGCCCGATGTGGGACTCG
>NC_138370.1:113809064-113815984 GCF_054177405.1 Leptonychotes weddellii | reverse complement strand
CTCGATCCCGGGACTCCAGGATCATGACCTGAGCCGAAGGCAGTCGCTTAACCAACTGAGCCACCCAGGCGCCCTACCACATCTTTTTTATCCATTCATCGGTCAATTGACATTTGAGCGCTTTCCATAATTTGGCTATTGTTGATAATGCTGCTATAAACATAGGGGTGCATGTATCCCTTCGAATCAGTATTTTCTCCCCTCTGGGTAAATACCTAGTAGTGCAATTACTGGATGGTTATTGTTCTTGGTGCAACTGTAAATGGGATCGATTCCTTGATTTCTCTTTCTGCTGCTTCATTATTGGTGTATAGAAATGCAACAGATTTCTATACATTGACTTTGCATCCTGTGACTTTAATGAATTCATGTGTCAGTTCTAGCAGTTTTTGGGTGGAGTGTTTTGAGTTTGCTATAGAGTATCATGTCATCTGCAAATAGTAAAAGTTTTACTTCTTCTTTACCAATTGGATGCCTTTTATTTCTTTTTGTTGTCTTGATTGCTGAGGCTAGGACTTCCAGTACTATGTTAAATAACAGTGGTGAGTGTGGTGAGTGTGGACATCCTTGTCTTGTTCCTGACCACAGAGAAAAAGCTCTGTTTTTCCCCACTGAGGATGATATTGGCTGTGGGTTTATTGTATATGGCCTTTATGATATTGAGGTATGTTCCCTCTATCTCTACTCTGTTGAGGTTTTTTATCAAGAAGCGATGCTGTACTTTGTCAAATGCTTTTTCTGCATCAACTGAGAGGATCGTATAGATCTTATCCTGGCCTTTATTAATGTGGTGAATCATGTTGACTGATGTGCAAATACTGAACCAAACTTGCAGCTCAGGAATAAATCCCATGTGATCGTGATGAATGATTCTTTTAATGTACTGTTGGATTCGGTATGCGAATATTGTACTGAGCATTTTTGCAACCATGTTCATCAGGGATATTGGCCTATAGTTCTCTTTTTCAGTGCAGTCTTTGTCTGGTTTTGGAATCAGGGTGATGCTGGCCTTGTAGAATAAGTTTGGAAGTTTTCCTTCCATTTCTATTTTTTGGAATAGTTTGAGAAGAATAAGTACTAACTCTTCTTTAAATGTTTGGTAGCATTCCCCTGTGAAGTGATCTGGCCCTCGACTTTTATTTGTTGGGAGATTTTTGATTACTGATTCAATTTCTTTACTGGTTATTGGTCTGTTCAAGTTTTCTATTTCTTCCTGTTTCAGTTTTGGTAGTTTTTATGTTTCTAGGAATTTGTCCATTCTTCCAGACTGTCCAATTTGTTGGCATATAATTTTTCATAATATTCTCTTATAATTGTTTGTATTTCTGTGGTGTTGCCTGTTATTTCTCCTCTCTCATTTGTGATTTTATTTATTTGGATCCTTTCTCTTTTCTTTTTGATAAGTCTGGCTATGGGTTTATCAATTTTACTAAATTTTTCAAAGAACCAGCTCCTGATTTCATTGATTTATTCTATTGGGATTTTTTTTTTAAGTTTCTATATCATTTATTTCTGCTCTAATCTTTAATATTTCCTTCCTTCTGCTTGCTTTAGGCTTTATTTGTTGTTCTTTTTCTAGCTCCTTTAGGTACAAGGTTAGGTTGTTTATTTGAGATTTTTCTTCCTTCTTGAGGTAGGCCTGTATTGCTATATACTTCCCTCTTGGGACTGTTTTTGCTGCACCCCATAGGTTTTGGACCATTGTGTTTTCATTTTCATTTATTTCATGTATTTTTTGAATTTATTGATTTCCTGTTGACCCATTCATTGTTTAGTAGAATGCTGTTTAACCTCCATGTATTTGTGGTCTTTCCAAATCTTTTCTTGTGGTTGACTTCAAGTTTCACAGTGTTGTGGTCAGAAAATATGTATGGTATGATCTCAACCTTTTTGTACTTATTGAGGACTGATTTGTAACCTAGTATGTGACCTATTCTGGAGAAGTCCCATGTTCACTTGAAAAGACTGTATTCTGTTGCTTTAGGATGAAATGTTCTGAATATATCTGTTGAGTCCATCTGGTCGAGTGTGTCATTCAAAGCCATTGTTTCCTTGTTGATTTTCTGATTAGATGGATCTGTCCACTGCTTCAAGTAGGGTGTTAAAGTCCCCTACTATTATTGAATTATTATCAATGAGTTCCTTTATGTCTGTTATTGTTTTATATATTTGGATGCTCCCATATTGGGGGCATAAATATTTACAATTGTTAGATCTTCTTGTTGTACTGTCCCCTTTATTATGATATAGTGCCCTTCTTCGTCTCTTGTTACAGTCTTTGGTTTAAAGTCTAGTTTGGCTTTTGAAGTTCCAGTTTATCAAGGTTTCACTATATGTCACCAAGAAGCATCTTTTAAAAACTCATTTGTAACAAAACGTTACCTGAAAAGTTATAGCAATTGTATTAGAACAGTAGCCAAAAATGCTGGGTAATGTCAAGAAAAATCTGTACATGCTCTAAGCTGTACCTCAATACATGGTCTCCTTAAAGAAGAGAATCCCATTTACAGAATCCTGAGAGCAGGTTTCAGGAAACAGGTACGTTTGTGGGAAGGAATAAGGGGAAACAATTACTTCTCAGAGAAGCACAATTCCTACTCACCATCATGAACACAAAGGAGATGGTCATGAGAAGTGTTGCTATGGATACCACACTCTGGCCTGCTGCTATGGCCAGTGCCATAGAACTGGCTGAATAAGCCACCATCATAAGGGTGAACATCATGATGAAGAAGGCCTCCACAACTGGTTTCAAGCCTTAGTTGGGAAGAAAAGAGGGGTTGAATCCAACTGCTGCGGTAACTGTGTATTTGGGACCGCTTACTGTGCAAAGCACGTAGTATTTTGAGACACTAGTACCAGAATGAGGAAAACTCATCCTCTGTCCAGCCACCTTGGGTCACCAATTTCATTACCAGTACCCCCATGTTGCTGTATAAAGTTATCATAAAGTGTCTTTTTTATACTTGAGGCATAAGCACATTTCTGTATAACACAATTTCTGAGTGCCCGAGATGGAGAGCTCCAGGCCACGCAACTGCCCCCCATCCCATCGCCTTTTCTTCTAAGAAGGAAACTTGTCAGTAGCATATTTGTTTTACCCAAATATCACCACATGACTGTTTGCTATAACCGCATTGAGTAAATAAGCTGGGAAGAAGATTACGTGACCTCTCAGTGGTTTCAGTATCCCCGGGGGAACATCTCCACAGTCCAAGTCCCCCAGGACAAAGCACCATATAATTTTGGGATTGAGGGTGGGGTTAAATAAGTTTCATAAAACTACAAACTATAATGGACTCATATTATGGGTCACACAATCTGAAGATTTTGGAACAGCCATAAGACCACCAGTCAAGAGTCTGAGGATCTAGGTTCTACACCTAATTCTTTATGACACACCTCTTATATATAACATGGAAGTTTAAACTCAATCAGTTGATGTTCCTCTATAGTGCTTTACTTATATATTTTTTTAATTAAAATATATATTTCTTTTTTTTTTTCTTTTTTTTTTTTTTTAAAGATTTTATTTATTTATTTGAGACAGAGAGAATGAGAGAGAGCATGAGAGGGAGGAGGGTCAGAGGGAGAAGCAGACTCCCTGCCGAGCAGGGAGCCCGATGCGGGACTCGATCCCGGGACTCCAGGATCATGACCTGAGCCGAAGGCAGTCGCTTAACCAACTGAGCCACCCAGGCGCCCTAAAATATATATTTCTAATGTGTGTGTGTGTTTATGTGTATCAGTAAAATATATGGAAATTCTGATACAATGAGCCTGGGGTAAAGCCTAAACACAATGCAGAAATAAATCTAACTACACCTATCAAACAAGTATTTGTATTAAAGCAGGAAGCCCTGAAAGTCACTGTCTTTCACTATGTTTACATATAAACACACAGACACACACATGAATAAAAATATAAATAGGTAGGGGCGCCTGGGTGGCTCAGTCGTTAAGTGTCTGCCTTCAGCTCAGGTCACGATCCGGGGCTCCTGGGATCGAGCCCCGCATCGGGCTCCCTGCTCTGCGGGGAGCCTGCTTCTCCCTCTCCCACTCCCCCTGCTTGTGTTCCCTCTCTCGCTGTGCCTCTCTCTGTCAAATAAATAAAAAATAAAATCTTTGGGAAAAAAAAACACAAACATAAATAGGTAGTAACTATCTCAGCTCCTCCAGCAGAGTCTCAAATAGTTTCGTGAATTCTTTCCATGTTTATAAATGACACACAGCATCTTTCAGTAAAATACAGTTTTATAAATAGTTTTAAGTTAGTTTGGAACAAGTCTTGACAAAAATGTCCTCAAAGAACAGTTATTTCATTGCACACACAATGGATAGATGTCTCCTTCTCTCACTGGCTTGGTTTAGAGTCTGAGAACCAAAACTAAGCTGGTAAAAAGAAACTGTCTTACCCTCATATCCAAGACTAAAGACAAAAACCTTTTGTCATATTGCTTACCTAACAAGAAGTATATTATACAAGTAAATATAATACTTGGTAATATCCTCATGGGTAGTAAATCAGATAACAGTTTTCCAAAGAAATAAGATGACACTCTGTAGTATCCACTGATATATTCATGTCTAAAAAAGAAAAAAATTGTCCTACATTAGTTTAGGAAGGCAGAGACCAGATTGGGCTGCTTGCTTACCTACAGACTTCGCCGCCACCAGGGGTCTAATGACTACAGCTTCTCCTATCCTTGAGGCAAACCCCCGCCACCATCCTGTCAGCATCAGGCACCATCTTGGGTGTGAGCCTTCCCTGTGATGTCACCCCCACACGAGTCTGTGCAATACCCCTCTTCTCGTTATAGAACTCCCTCTAGCTGCCATCTATTCTGCCCCCTGAGCACCCACTCTCAGTGGGCAGATCTGCATCTCCTCCCTCTCTTCCAACACTGGCTCTCCTTGGAGAACAGCGCTCCAGTAGCTGAGCTCAGTTATGGTAGAGGCTTTACTTTCTCCCCACTTCTGATTATGAAGAAGGTGGCTCTGCTATCCTCCGAGCTTCCTAATGCACCTTGGATCACTTCTTCCACTCTCATGATAAAAAAGAAAATGGCACTTCTTCCTTCAACAATCATACCTTTCAACTTTCAACCATACATCCCTGTCAGCCATCAAATCCTGTTTCCTTCCCTCTCCAGTTCTAGACCCCTTCCTCTTCCTGACATCTTCCTCCTGTAATTCCAAACTCCTCCACCAATATCTTTCTTTCCCTCTTGAATGATTCCTTTCCTCAGCATGTAAATACGGGCAAATCTCATCCAACTTTGAAAAACACAAGAAACAAAACAGCCCCTACTTTATTTTAAGGCTGCCCTTTTTGGTTCCTTCCATTCCCCTCCCATTCAGGGTTAAGCTGGGTCCACATTCTTTGTCAACTTGACCTCCACACCTTATATTTACTGCTCAACCCACCACCTTCTCTCTACCAAGCCTCTCTAACTTTTCCTGTAAGGGCCATCATGACTTCTCATTTGCTAAAAACAAAAGATCCCTTTTAGCCCCTTTATCGCTTGCTTTTTCTGCAGCATTTGGGTTTGCTGGCTCTGCCCTATTCTTGAACTCCTTTTTCCCTTGGTATCAAGCCCCAGGTGCTCATGATTGTCCTTCCAGCCTCTGGCTGCTTTTTCTCAATTAACATCGGCAATCCCCAGGAACCAAGCTGTGGCCCAATACTGGATATGACCAGTTTGACCAACAGCCCCTGATATCGGATAGCCCCCTTCCTGGAACAGAGACCTACTCACATAAAGAGCTTCTTCTCGACCACAAAGAGCTCCACAGCTGAAACACTGCTGAAACACTGGTTGGTCGTCAGGAAGAAGAGCACCCCTGCTCTGCAATGAGAGAAAGCGGGGGGAAAGCACTGCAGTCGATTAAACATTCTTAAATCAAATTTCTAACTGCAAAACTCTCTCCTCAAACGATACCTTATAACATGAAATAGAAACTGTTCTGGTTAAAACAGAGGGAAGTATGTGCCCCACCAGCTTTCTCCCCACCATCTCTGTGTATCCACAGTGGTACCCCTGGGACTCCACAGAGCACAGTTTGGAAGTCAAGGTCCTGAGTTGCTATGGATCGAACTGTGTCCTCCCCAAATTCCAATGTTGAAGCCCGAACCTTCAATGTGATGATATTTAGAGACAGTGTATTTGGGAGATAATTAGATTTAGATGAGGTCATGAGGATAGAGCCCTCACAATGGGATCAGTGCCCTTAAAAGGAAAGGGAGAGACATCAGAGTGAAGAACAAGAAGAAAGAAAGAAAGAAAGAAAGAAAGAAAGAAAGAAAGAAAGAAAGAAAGAAAGAAAGAAAGAAAGAAAAAGAAAGATGGGACATGCAACAATTCAGCTCAATTTGTTAAGCCTTATATCTAACAATACTGTTATGTTCATCATGATTCTGAACTAGTAGATACTGACATTTATAATAAATACAGTTTTATTGCTAAAGAATTTAAGGTATTCTAATTCTTTTTTTTTTTTTAAGATTTTATTTATTTATTTTGACACAGAGAGAGAGACAGCAAGAGAGGGAACACAAGCAGGGGGAGCGGGAGAGGGAGAAGCAGGCCTCCTGCTGAGCAGAGAGCCCGACGCGGGGCTAATCATTAGGGGATTGCAAATCAAAAATCACATGAGCTGGGCGCCTGGGTGGCTCAGTTGGTTAAGCGACTGCCTTCGGCTCAGGTCATGATCCTGGGGTCGCAGGATCGAGTCCCACATCGGGCTCCCTGCTCAGCAGGGAGTCTGCTTCTCCCTCTGACCCTCCTCCCTCTCATGCTCTCTGTCTCTCATTCTCTCTCTCGCAAATAAATAAAATCTTAAAAAAAAAAAAAAATCACATGAGCTATCACCTGACACCAATTGGGATGGTTATTATTATTTAAAAGAAAAAAAAAAAA
>NC_138370.1:113720693-113808964 GCF_054177405.1 Leptonychotes weddellii | reverse complement strand
ATCCACGTTCATAGCAACATTGCTCAATTAGGGGTAAAGGGCAGGCCACTCCAAGATGGGTCACTTTGACATGAAAATTATTTTGAGTTAAAAGCAATCAAGACCTGGCAGACTCAGGAAAAGCTTTTTATCTCACGGCACCTGGGTGGCTCAGTCAGTTAGGCATCTGCGTTCGGCTGAGGTCATGATCCTGGGGTCCTGGGATCAAGCCCTGTGTCGGGCTCCCTGCTTGGTGGGGAGCCTGCTTCTCCCTTTCCTTCTGTCTCCTGCTCCCCCTACTTGTGCTCTTGTTCTCCCTTTCTCTCTCTCTGTCAAATAAATAAAATTTTTAAAAAAAGCTTCTGGGTGCCTGGGTGGCTCAGTTGGTTAAGCGACTGCCTTCGACTCAGGTCATGATCCCAGGGTCCCGGGATCGAGTCCCGCATCAGCCTCCCTGCTCAGCAGGGAGCCTGCTTCTCCCTCTGACCCTCCCCCCTCTCATGCTCTCTCTCTATCTCATTCTCTCTCTCAAATAAGTAAATAAAATCTTAAAAAAAAAAAAAGCTTCTTATCTCCCCCACAACTGCCTAAATTTAAATTGGAAAGGAGAGCCTTTTAAGAAGAGAGCTATAAGAAAGATGCCTCTTGGGGCGCCTGGGTGGCGCAGTCATTAAGCGTCTGCCTTCGGCTCAGGTCATGATCCCAGGGTCCTGGGACTGAGCCCCACATCAGGCTCCCTGCTCAGCGGGAAGCCTGCTTCTCCCTCTCCCACTCCCCCTGCTTGTGTTCCCTCTCTCGCTGTGTCTCTCTCTGTCAGATAAATAAATAAAATCTTTAAAAAAAAAAAAAAAAGATGCCTCTTTGCCTAAGAAACTTATTTGCATAAGGGGGCAACCTTTGTTTTCCAAACATCATCTCCCACCTCCCTGCTAAAGTCTTTCTCCCCTTACCCTACCCAGCCTTCTCCTTAGCTCATATAAGCATCATGTTGTCTCACTGCTTTTGGAATTTGCATGTCTGTGTGGATTCCCTCTATACATGCTATTAAATTTGGTTTTTTCCTGTTAATCTGTCTCATGTCAATGTGATTCTCAGTCCTACTAGAAGGACTTTGAATGACAGAGGAAATTCTTCCTCCCCAACATTCACAACAGCCAAAAGGTAGAAATAACCCAAGTGTCCAAGGACAGAGAAATGCATAAACAAAATATGGTATATCCATGCAATGGAATATTATTCAGCCTTTAAAAGAAAAGAAATCCTGACATATGCTACAACACGGATGAACCTTGAAGATACCATGCTAAGGAAAATAAGCCAGTCACCAATGGACAAATACTGTATGATTCCACTTATATGAGTACCTTGAGTAGTCAAATTCAGAGACAGTAAGTATAATGGTGGCTTCCAGGCACTAAAGAAAGCGAGAATGAGGAATTATTGTTCAATAGGTACAGAGACACAGTTTAGGAAGATGAAGAGTTCTGGAGTTGGATGGTTGTGATAGTTGCACAATAATGTGAACGTATTGGGGAGCCTGGGTGGCTCAGTCAGTTAAATATCTGACTCTTGATTTTGGCTCAGGTCATGATCTCAGGATCATGAGATCAAGCTCCAAGTGAGGCTCTGCACTCAGCACAGAGTCGCTTGAAATTCTCTCTCTCCCTCTCCCCCTCCCCCCGTTCGCATGCGCTCTCTCTCTAAATAAATAAATAAAATCTTTAAAAAAAATGTGAATGTATTTAATGTCACTGAACTGTACGCTTAAAACTGGTTAAGAAGGTAAAAATGAATTACCTGTATAATCTGTATAAATTACCACCACACACACACACACATACACGCATTCGGCTTGCAGTTCACTGACTTATCCTACTCCTCAGTTTACCCTGTACTTGTCTCAAATTCAAATTCTTCATGGGTTTTCATTAGCTAGAAAGATGTAACAGCACTTTCTCAAAACCAAGATCCAAATTTACTTACCTATTCTGGATTCCTGTAGGATCATTTTTTAGATCATAGAAAATAGCGCCAATAACCAATCCCAGGATGACTGTTACAATTATCTTTTCAAAAAGAAAAAGAAAAACAAGTGTTAAAACTTAACACACCATTTATTATTATAAGACATAAGGCTACATAATCAAATTTCTCCATTGAGATAGATACTTCAAGTGGTTCAGACAAAGTCCTTGAGTGAATATAAAACAGTGTATGTTATTAGACTGCTTTCTAAAGTAAAAAATAATTGATTTGTGTGTTGGGGAGGCTGATAGAACACAGCAGACCCCTGGAATGCTAAGGTTCCTCCCAGTGATTCACCAGGCCAGTTCAAGGTCCAATTCAGGCCACTAGGCCTGGGAGGGCCATATACAGTAGGGTAACAATGCAAGCTCCTGGCTAGGTCATTTGAGGAATAAAGTCCAAATGGATAAGAGTTCTGACCTGAACTCTCAACCTTTTGTGCTAGTGAACATGCAGTTTTATATTTCAAGGGGTTCAAATAAAAACAGGATACCTTTACTCTTACCATTATAAATAAATAAAAATTTTCAAACACACATAAAAAAATTCTAACAATGTTATTCTGCGTGATGAGGAAGCAGGGGTAAGCTGACCGCCGACCTGACCCAGGGGGCAGGGCATGCCTGCACTGGAAAAGCGCAAGGTCACTGCCACCAAAGCATTCAACCAGCTCTTTCTGAAGGTACTCAAATGCTTCCACTACCCATTCTCTTGTCACAGCTTCTCTAGCAACCTCCGTCCAAGGGCCTACAGCCAACAGTGTACAACTAAGCTGCCAATTCTTTGCCACTCTTACTTACCTACATCTGCTTACTCCATCTGTTTGGGGACTCCTAAGAAGACTACATAAACATCACTTTTGTTTTTAAGATTGATAAAATTGTCTCTTAAGGACACTTCCAAGCAAAGGATTAAGGGTTATACTGTGATATAATTTATTTAAGAAAATTCTATTTATTGGGGCACCTGGGTCGCTCAGTCATTAAGTGTCTGCCTTCGGCTCAGGTCATGGTCCCAGGGTCCTGGGATCGAGCCCCGCATCAGGCTCCCTGTTCAGCAGAAAGCCTGCTTCTCCCTCTCCCACTTCCCCTGCTTGTGTTCCTTCTCTCGCTGTCTCTCTCTCTCTGTCAAATAAATAAAATCTTTAAAAAAGAAAATCCTACTTATTGTACTTTTATATTGCATTGAATATAAAAATAGAAGGAATGGTTATCTAAAGAAAACAAAATACCCCACCATGTACCTCGGAACCTTCAAAGTTAAAAAAAAAAATAAATAATCTCAGTACTACAACAGTGTAATGGTATTAAGACTTGAAATTTTAACAAGCCTATTTTGGCATGAAGCAAACCAAACTGGAAAAGAGGATCATGATCTGTGAAGGCTAGTTTGTGAAGACCACAGTCTGGAAAAAAGTATGATCTGAGATGTCTTCAGAATTCCTGTGCTAATAAGACAGTCAGAAATTTGGGAAAAAATCTATTACCTTGGTATAATTTTCATTACCCTCAGAATATACTGCATGTCATGCCAACAGTTCAAACTTCCAAAATAAACAATGACTCCATTACCACGTGTGCATGTGTATATATACAAGTCTACTTTCAGACAATAGAACTTTAGGAATGTTCAGACTTTTTATTTTATTTTATTTTAAAGATTTTATTTGTTTATTTGACAGAGAGAGACACAGTGAGAGAGGAAACACAAGCAGGGGGAGCAGGAGAGGGAGAAACAGGCTTCCCACTGAGCAGGGAGCCCGATGCAGGGCTCGATCCAAGGACCCAAAGATCATGACCTGAGCTGAAGGCAGACGCTTAATGACTGAGCCACGCAGGCGCCCCGGAATGTTCAGACTTTTTAAACTGGACAATCTACATGCTTGTTTCTTTAGTATTCAAATATTTGATATCCTATAGTAACAGACTGGACTGTCAGACTTATCATTAGGATGTTTACTAAAGGTTTCAAAGTTCTAAAAGAATGTTCAAGTCAGCTTTCAAACACACTGGCAAAATGACTAATCTCATAATTTTGTCATGCTTTCACAAGGGGCATCTAGGTTATTCTTTCTTGCATTACAGAAAAGAAAAAAAACAAGCAAGCTAAACACTGCTCAACAGAATGCACAAAGACACTATCTGTGAGTTCTCTACACCTGGTCTCTGAACAGAAGGGGAAAAAAATTCCCTAAATATGTTATTCTGTCATGTTCAAATGTGTTTAGCAATATTATCTCAAGGTGAGTTCTGAGGGATAATTATGGCCATCACTCAAAAAACTAATCCTTAGTCAAATGTTAAATATGCCAATGGAAAAATTAATCTCTAAGAGTTATAACAGTGTTTTCCAAATAGATTTGATCAGAAAAACCCATGGCACATTAAATGGACATTAAATCCTTTTATACAGATGATCCATTTACTCCAAGATCATCCAAATACAACCTTTGGTTAAATGGCATTCTCGGAAGCAAAGTCTGAATCACATAAATGACTAGTTGAAATCTAAGTATGGCTATAATATTACCAATACGAGACTTATCAGCAGGAAGCCGTAAAGCAGTTTAATAGCCTCACAGTCAAACACTTAAAGAAGTAAACAACATACATACAAGATTGAAAATACTAAACCGAAGGTCAGCCAGCTAGGGTCCACAGGCCAAACATCACTTGTTGCCTATTTCTGTTTAGCCCTCTAGCTAAGAACAGGTTTTACTACCTTTTTAATGGTTGGGGGAAAAAAGAGTGACAGAAGAAGACTATTTCTTGCCACATGAAATTTAAATGAAATTCTAATTTGTGTCCCTCGGTAAAGTTTTATTGGAACATAGCTATGTTCATTTGTTTATGTATTATCTATGGCTCCTTCCTTGCTAAAATGGCAGAGTTGTCTCAGAGTACCCGAGACAAAGACCACATGGCCCGCAAGGCCGGAAGTATACACTATCTAGCCCTTTACAAAAGAGGTTTGCCTGCTCCTGTCCTAAGTTAACATTCCAGTATGTACAAATATGAATAGGTAATGCTCAGAGAGATGCAATATTCTATCTTTGTTCTACAGCATTGCCATGAATGTGAGCATTATGAGGACTCCTTTTGTGGAACTGAGTTCACTGAGGAGGCAAGCAGGTTGAACATGCAGCCTGGAGGCACTAGGCCTGGGTCTGCACCTGAAGGAAGCCGAGCAACAAAAGGTGCAGAATCATGCTGTTGTATTAGAAATAGCTCCGCATTCTAGAAAGGGGAAGCCTCTTGCACTGTTGCTGGGAATGCAAACTGGTGCAGCCACTCTGGAAGACACTATGGAGGTTCCTCAAAAAGTTAAAAATAGAACTACCTTATGATCCAGCAACTGCACCATTATTATTATTATTTACCCAAAGAATACAAAAACACTAATTCAAAGGGATGCATGCACCCCTATGTTTATAGCAGCACTATCTACTATAGCCAAATTATGGAAAGAGCCCAAGTGTCCATCGACGATGAATGGATAAAGAAAATGTGGTATATATACAATGGAATATTACTCATCCTAAAAAAGAATGAAATCTTGCCATTTGCACAACATAGATGGAGCTAGAGAGTATTATGCTAAGTGAAATAAAATAGAGAAAGACAAATACCATATGATTTCACTCTTTTGTGGAATTTAAGAAACAAAAACAATCATAGGGGAAAAAAGAGAGAGGCAAACCAAGAAACAGACTCTTAACTATAGAGAACAAAGTGATGGTTACCAGAGAGAAGATGAGTGGGGAATGGGTGAAACAGGTGATGGGGATGAAGGAGGGCACTTGCGATGAGCACGGGGTGTTGTATGGAAGTGCTGAATCACTATATTGCACACTGTATATTAACTAACTAGAATTTATTTTTTTTAAAGATTTATTTATTTATTTGAGAGAGCAAGCATGAGAGGGGGAGAAGGTCAGAGGGAGAAGCAGACTCCCCACTGAGCTGGGAGCCCGATGCGGGACTCGATCCTGGGACTCTGGGATCATGACCTGAGCCAAAGGCAGTCGCTTAACCAACTGAGCCACCCAGGTGCCCTTAACTAACTAGAATTTAAATAAAAACTTAAAAAAAAAAGAAGAAAGAACTCCACATTCTAATCACATCCTGCCCAGAACTACTATATATGTGACTTGGACAAGACACTTATAAACCACTTTCAGAAAAAAAGAGAAATTTATATTATTTTCAAAGTAAAAAAATATAATGTATAAATCATGCTAAAGAATCAACTCCATTACATTATCTCACTATTGAAACAATGGGTAAACAAGGTTGACCTTATTTATCAGACTTGTTTCCAAACGATATCAAATCTACTCTAAAAGAAGAAAAATTTAACTTTGATTGATAGTATACAGAAGTGTTCATATTCTGACAGAAATACAAAATAACAGTAGCAAAAATGTTTGGAGCAATTAGCAATATGTCTCACAGAGGGATAGAGATTCTTGGTACTAATACTTAAAAGGCAACAGTACTGAAGTACAAAAATTCTGGTGCATGTGGTAAGAAGTCAGTCATATCTTTTATTTTTAAGATTTATTTATTTGAGAGAGAGAGAGATCTCACGCATGCATGGGGCGGGATGGGGGGGCAGAGGGAGAGAGAGTCTTAAGCAAACTCTACACTGAACATGTGAGCCTAACTCAGGGCTCAATCTCCCAACTGTGAGATCACAACCCAAGCTGAAACCAAGAGTCAGCCACTCAACTGACTGTGCCCCCCAGGTGCTCCAAGAAGTCAGTAGTATCTTATTAGTGCCAACAACATGCCATCTTTTGGTACTCAACAGAGATTCAATGACTGATAATAAATAAAATCAACCACCCCCAAAATAACTGGCTAACCTGATTTCCTTAGAAAGGATGGACCAATGAACTGGGAATACTAGGGTTTTGTAGGACAGAGCACCTGAGAATACAGAACAATAAAAGGGTAGTAATCAACAACTACCAACAGAGCCAGCCAAACGAGGAAAAGAACACGGTTTCCTCTTCATCTAAAGAAAGTTAATCTGACAGTGAATAGCCTTATTTAACAGGATTCAAGCCTGCTTACTACGTTATGTTAACTGCCAACTGTTTTAGGTACCTAGTGCTCTCCTAAGATGAGAACCCTAAAATGAAGAAGGTCAATGATGGGGAAGAGCACTTGCACACAGGCTCTTCCCTGAGACAGCAGCTGACCCCTGTGACCTTCAGGTGCATTCAGTGAATCTAGATGCAGGCTTCCCTGACCGCCTGACTTCAAATACAATCAACCCCTTTCTGCTCTCTCCCTCTCTCCCACTCTCCTTTCCTTCTCTCTTCTCTTCCTTTCTCCCCCACTGTGCTTAAACTTTCTCCATAGCTCCTTTTACCATATGACTTGCTATCTAGTTCATTACTGTATGAATTTGTCATCTGTCACACCTCACAGGAAAACAAGCTCTCTGAGAACAGGGGTTTTATTTTCGCCCATTTTGTTCACCACTGTATACAAGCTCCCAAAATACCACACACGGTCGACGAGAACTTGCTGAATGAGTCAGGAAACGAATGTGTGCAGCCACCAGAAAACCCTAAATGTGGCTAAACACTTCCTTTATTTCACAATTTTTGAAGAAAAGATTTTTCAGCAAAGACTACCCATTACAGCTAGTCTAAATCAACAGAAGTCTTAATTAAGTAGTCAAAAAAAAAAAAAAACCCCCACACACCAAAAAAAGTTTTCCATAAGTAAAAATTTCATGGTGTTTCACTTGTTCTGTTGGCTGTTTTTACATCCCAGATGGAGTGGGGATAAATAAATGGAAGCTTGGGCAGAAGATAAGCATAATACCAAAATAGATTATACCAGAACCTCATGTTCCCACGTGAGTATGTCCCAGCATAATCAGAAGGATCTGTCAGGTTACCTGAGCTATAGAGGCCTGGGGATTGCCCAGCAAGTTTTTGAATGAACGCTTGGAAATCCATCTGAGTTGATGACAGAAGGTGGTGGCATAGGTGATCTCCTTAAAGGCTGAGCTCTTCCTTTGATGACCCTTTACGAGTCGATCTAACTCATCTTTCGTGTTTCTGCAAAAGTCAGAGTTGCCATAAGACTCAGCTATTTTTTCTATGAGTGGAGATTCTCTCTTGGAAGGCTCTTCAGTCTCCTTGACTTGGGAACAAAAGCAGATACAGAAGGGAAACATTATTAATTAAATAACAACTGAGGGCGCCTGGGTGGCTCAGATGGTTAAGCGTCTGCCTTCGGCTCAGGTCATGATCCCAGGGTCCTGGGATCGAGCCCCACATCGGGCTCCCAGCTCAGCGGGGAGCCTGCTTCTCCCTCTGACCCTCGCCCCTCTCATGCTGTTTCTCTCTCGCTCGCTCTCTAAAAAATAAATAAAGTCTTTAAAAAAAAAAATAAAATAACAACTGATTTAGCCCATTTTTCTGTAACCCCTTTCTTAGGTTCTTCCCTGACATCTTAATTCTAACACTTGAGTATAAAAAATTATTAGATCTGTCATCGCTTTACAACATTAGAAAAATATAGTTAACTGGCCGACGGCTTCCATAAATTCATGAATACAGCAAACCTACTGACCTTTTCCTAACTATAACATTTGAACCCTAATTTTTTTTAAATAAACTTCTTACCATAGGGAGTTATAATTCCTAACATACAAACCTGGTCCTTTTTTCCTTCTATATGCAAATATACAAATTGCCAAGTTTCTTATTTCACATTATATAAACAATGGGCATTTTTAAATGAAACTTCCCCTTAGAAGTGACACTATCACATAAATACTCATTTATACATTACATAAAAAATATAGCAATCATGGAAAACAAAATCTATGTTGACCAATACTACAGAGTGAATGTTCGTGTTCCCTCAAGATTTATATGCTGAAACCCAATCCCCAAGGTGATGATATTTGAAGGGTGATTAAGTCATGAGAGTGCAGCCCTCATGAATGAGATTAGAACCCTTACAAAAGAGGCCCCTCTTCACTTCCATCATGTGAGGAGGCAGAGAAGACAGTCACCCATCTTTGAACCAGGAAGCAGGTTCTCAACAGACACCAAGTCTGTAGGTACCTTCACCCTTCACCTTGGACTTCCAGCTCCAGAACTGTGAGAAATAAATGATTATTGTTTAAGCCACCTAGTCTAAGGTATCTTTGTTACAGCAGCCCAAACAGACTAAGACAACTGTTATCAGAGTTCAGCATTAATATAAATTCACAAAGCCATGTTTTACTGAGCTGCCACATGGCTAACCTTCAGCAAATTCGGTTCGGCAATAATCTGTGACTCTCAAGAGATTCACATACCTTCGCCCTCTTGGTCCTCTCTGTTTAATATCACAGCAGAGGAGTCTCCATTAATGACATCCAGGAAGAAGTCTGCAGGGTTATTATAAGGCTCACAGTGGTAACCTACAAAAAGAAGGCAACTCAGGTATATAACCTTGATGGTCTTGGAAAGTAAAAACTCACTTTCAGGGGTGAGAGAGGTGAGGCAGAGGAAGAGAACCAACTTCTCCCTCATCTTTTTTCCTCTTCTTTTACTGATTTACCCTTTCTTTTTATGTATTCAATCACACGACATTTCAACAATGCTCTGTCTTCCAGAAAAACAACATACTCAAAACCAACCTTGAAAATTAAAAAAAAAAAAACAAAAACCAACCTTGGACTCCCAAAATATCTTAAGTTAATATCTGGTCCTTATCCATTATAATTCATGAGACCTGAAACAGCTATCAGTATGCTCTGATGCTTATCAGAACCGCTTCAAAAATCTAAATATAGGTCCAAGGGAAAAAAATTGAGTTTAAAAAAAAAAAGCTGTAGCTAGGACTAATGCTCCTCAAAGCAAGGCAAGAAGCAAAGAATGCTAAGGCACAGCAAGACGGCACTTGGGAAAGGCCAGGGGTGTATTCTGTTCTCCCAGTTCACCTGGGGACTGCCAAATGATCATTTGTTGTGCTGTCATAATTCCAATATAGAGAACAAATCCCCAGAGCAGCACTCCCAAGAGAATAAGACTGGCACCACACAAGTGAATGCTTATCTCAATTTCTTGTAGCATGATCCTCTGAACTCAACTTGGCCTGTAGTCTATTAGGTTCATCTCCTCTAAGCTCCCTAGACCTGTGTGTGCTTGTTAACTTTAAATGAGAGAGATTAAACAAAAATTTTAAAAGATGGCTAGTGAACATTTAAAACTATATTTGGAGTCATGGAGCGCCATCTATAATCCTATCCAAATATCTCTAAAATGAAACAGACTGCATGAGTCATAAAAAAAAAAAATTATATATGTCCATTCTAAATAGAACCAGGCAGCCCAAAACTGTCAGAAGTGTTAGCCCCTCAAAGTAAGACTTACAATGAGTCATCCTATTGACTGGTAAGTCACTCATACCCCCTCAAGGCCTAAATCTGTAATTTAATGTTACTAGAAAATTTTAAGTAGCATCTTCATGAACCCCCACCAAAGCAGACCAACATCCCATACAAGGGAGTAAAATGAGAAAGCCTGATCCATAATCTGGACAAGAAGACAAACTATTTGGGGATATTATTAGGCCTTTTCAAAAATGTTCGCCCGACAGATAACTGGTTATGAGGCCAACATATTTACTGAACTGTTAGGGAAAGGTTGCCAGAACTGGGAAGAGGATCAGATACAGGCCCAGTAGAAATATTCATACATACATAGGCAGGCATAGTCAAATAGGACAGGAAAGAGATCTAAAGAACAAGCTAGCACTATAAAGTGAAGAAAAACTCTAGCACCAAACTAACCAAAGATGTTTTGGAGTGGCAGAAGCCATAGTATGTCTACTCAAAGACCAAACAGCACTCCTAGAGACCTCCTTTGCTCTCTTCCAGGATTCTATTAATAAAGGATCTTACTGTGTGAAAAAGTCAAGCATACCCACTGATGCAAAGTACCCCAAGGCCTCCTGGGCAGGCCCGTGGAACATTAGTCTTCCTGAGGCCAACAAGGTGAGGCTATCAAACAACTTGAAGATAGAATAACGAGGCTGATGAATGGAGAAGATGATTGTTCGTCCCTGTTCAGACATCCTAAGTTAAAAGCGAAAAAATAAAAGTCATTAAACATCTGAAACGTGAACATCATGGCAACTTTATTCCTGCCTTCAGATCATCTGTTCTTAGTTCGACTTGATTTTCTCTTACTAGCTTCTCATTTCATATTATCTGATAGTTAGGAGACCTAAATTCAGCGCTTTTATAAAACACTAGGGTTTCTAAAGTGCGGTCCATGGGCAATCACCATCAACCAGATATTAATGAAAAATGCAGATCCCTGGACAGTCTTCTCAGACCTAGTGGGCAAGTGAATCCATATTTCTAACAAGCACCCACGTAATTTGTAAGTACACTCAAGCTTGGAAACATATCATGGACTAAATATTAAAATGATGGTTGGATGCCCCATTCTCACTGATCATTTAAATCCCCTGGCTCTTTAGGAATTGGTTTTCATTCTTTTGCCCTAACGATACAATTAACATTACTGAGTACTTACTATGCCTTTGCTATATACTTTCATACTTTTCTCAATTCTCACAATATTGTTATAAGGCAGTGCCAATATTATTACCTTTATGCTACGGATAAGACTTAGACGGCTGAGCGACCGGCCCTAAGTGTCACAGTTAGTAAGGGGCGGGGCTGATTTGATCCCTGGTCTGATTCCAAGGCCAAAACATTGCTAAACTACCTTTACACAGGAAGTACTACTCCTGGATAGAAGAAACAAAGGCCAAAATCACTGTTGAAAACCTGTCATTATTGAAAATATTTTGTGAGAAGTATCATGTCAATTTAAGCATTTTCTAAGCACTTACTACATGTTGGCAGTGGGTACAAGCTTGCTCTGCTTCAAAGGGGATCAGGCCAGCAGATCCAACCATTTCAGTACAGAGTGGAATAAAAGAAGCTGAGGGTTCCTTATAAGCAAAATGGAAGACCATAAGCCGGTCTGAAGATAACATAAGTAGTGTATCAAAGGGGCCAACCAGAGTAAGCCAAGAAGAGAAAATGTAGTCACGGGGAAGGAAGTCACGGCCACAACAAAGTGTGCAATAACAGATCTACCTAAGGAGACTACAAGTACTTCCGTGTCATTGCAGAGCCTGGATGTGTGTGCGGGGATTGGGGCGGGGGGTAGGGGAAGAAGCTAGGAAAAAGACCGCCCCAAAAATCAAGCCCATGATGAGTCCTTTCACTCAGAAGCTGCAGCTTTCATCACAGGGCAAGAAAGAGCCAGTGAAGGACTGAAAGTAGGGAAGTGCATCGTTGCAACAGCCTTGTGGTCTGAGGACCAACGTCAACAGGATCAGTATCTCCCAGGAGACACGTACACGCGGACTCCATCTCAGAGCCGTGGAAACAGAATCCGATGTTAACAAGACCCTCGTGATTAGTGTGCACAGTGGAGTGTGAGAAATTCTAGGTTAGAGCCCTCCGGTGCAAGGAAAGATGCTTGTGTGCCAACTAGTGCAAAACAGGATAAAACACGACATAGTCCAGTATTCCACATCAATCCACCATTCTCTAATGAACACTGTTAACACACTTACAGATCACCAAAGTATCATGCATTCCCTAACAGAACCTGAACCCTAGACCCATTACTTGGCATCTTCATTTAAATGTGCAACTGCCATCTCAAACTTAAGATGTCTAAAATCTTCCCATTTCTTCTTATCCTAGCACAGAGACTTGCTTATGAGGGCATGAGCATCTGAAGAAGCAAGGTAATGACAAGAAGGGGATGTCATATGCAGATGATGTGTGTGGTAGCTCTTAAGAAAATTGGGGTGGTGGGGCGCCTGGGTGGCTCAGAGGGTTAAGCATTTGTCTTCGGCTCAGGTCATGATCCCGGGGTCCTGGGATTGAGCCCCGCATCGGGCTCCCTGCTTGGCGGGAAGCCTGCTTCTCCCTCTCCCACTCCCCTTGCTTGTGTTCCCTCTCTCGCTGTGTCTCTCTCTCTCTGTCAAATAAAATCTTAAAAAAGAAAAAAATTGGGGTTGTAGGGAGCAGTCCCAGAAGTGGTGGGCAGAGAGAATGGCCAGAGTGACTAGGAGATTAGTTATATTTAACAATTAAGTTACTTGGCTTAGCAAATAAGTAAATGTACTGAAATAACGACAGCTAAGTTTTTGCCTGTCTAAAAAATCATTTACAAACATGGAAAGGGCAAAGACTAAAAAGAACATTCAGGCGTTAGACTGGACTGGAAATATGCACTCGTGGGTTTTTTAATATACACATGCTAACAGAGCGATAGTTACAGATGTATGTTTTCATGTATCATTCTATTCAAACTATATATATACATATATATAATAAACTAATATTCCAGCTATCTTCCATACAAAAATATAGAAATAGGGGCGCCTGCCTGGCTCAGTCTGTGGAGCATGCGACTCTTGATCTCAGGGTTGTGAGTTCGAGCCCCACGGTGGGTGTAGAGATTACTTAAAATCTTTGGGCGCCTGGGTGGCTCAGTTGGTTGAGCGACTGCCTTCGGCTCAGGTCATGATCCTGGAGTCCCGGGATCGAGTCCCGCATCGGGCTCCCTGCTTAGCGGGGAGTCTGCTTCTCCCTCTGACCCTCCCCCCTCTCATGTGCTCTCTCTCATTCTCTCTGTCTCAAATAAATAAATAAAATCTTTAAAAAAAAAAAAATCTTTAATAAAAAATATAGAAATATATTTGTGTTACATATGCACACACATGTACACAAGTATTTCCTAGTATGTCTGCTAAGTTGGTCTGGAAGCAACAAAACTGCAGTAGCAGCAAGTACACTAATCAGATCTTGGTTTCTAAATTCTGACTACACCAGAAGGTACCGGGACTCCCTAGAGAAATATCTGACACGGGAAAAGGACAAGATGAGCCTGGAACATCTTGTTGACCATGAAGTAAAGAACTGCTTGAAGTATGTTTAGGGCACATGTCAAAAGGACACAAAAGTCAGACTGAAGGGGCTTCCAATGGCTAAATCAGGGTTAATTTAATCATAAAAATAAATAAGAATAACATTATATAATCCATTGATCCATTGACTAAAATAAGAATATGAGAAAACATAAATGAATACAGGAGGAGGAAAAGTTTTTTACAGTAGAATGCCAACTAATATATGTAGAAAGAATGTTGTAAATAGAGAATCACTTGGCAACCATTGCACCAGTAATTGATGGAGGCAGAAATTGCTAGTATATGCTAAAACTGGTGGGTGGAAATTTGATGAGGAACAGGGTATGGACATTATATCCAATTATCTCAAATACTAACCAATTACAAAGGGACTAAGAGTTACTTCACAGCAGGTAAACCCAGCAGACACCAACATGACCAGGTGATGGTCATGAACATCACCCATGGTGGGAGAAGTCAAAATCAGGCAGCTCCTGATTTATACAGCATTACTTCTGTGGTTCCCCCGCCAAGATTTCATGGCCTGAGTCTGGTCATAAGGAAATACTGGATACATCCAAGTTGAGGGCCACTCTACGAAATGTACCCTTGAAGACAGACAAGGATGTGCAACCCAGGGAAGACTGAAAAGCTGTTCAGGATTAGAAAAGGTTTAAACAGGTGTTTCTGGAGAACATCCTGAGTGAGAAAGGAGAAAGAGACACTTCGGGTACAACTGGTGAAGTCCAACTGGAGTCTCTGGGATGGACAGTGGTGATGGCAGCAATGTAGATTTCCCGACTGGGTGGTGTAGAAGGTGGTAGTGTAGGAGGAGCATCCTCGTTTCTTGTAGTTACACTCCAGAGTATTTAGGGGTGAAGGTACATGATGTCAGGAGAAGACTATGTGGGGTGGAGGGTTGGAGAAACAGCAAATGCAGATAAATGGTAACAGCTGGGGAATCTAGGTAAGAGGACATAAGATTTCTTTGTACTAGTCTTATAACTCTTCTGTAAGGTTAAATTTTTTTTTAATTTTCTTTAGATGTCCAAAATCTACCTTCTGAAATTTCTCCTATAAACATATTCCTCCCACTGGAGGAATAAAAGTAAATGCGACTCGGGCGCCTGGGTGGCTCAGTCGGTTAAGCGACTGCCTTCGGCTCAGGTCATGGTCCTGGAGTCCCGGGATCGAGTCCCGCATCGGGCTCCCTGCTCGGCGGGGAGTCTGCTTCTCCCTCTGACCCTCCCCCCTCTCATGTGCTTGCTCTCTCTCATTCTCTCTCTCTCAAATAAATAAAATCTTTAAAAAAAACAAAAAAAAGTAAATGCAACTCTTTTCTCCATTCTTCCATTTCTCAGGCCCTAAATTTTAGAAAGTTGTTCTCTCAATAACCACACACCGCGTCCAGTTCATGAACTAATCTAATCCTGTTGGTTCTATGTTCAAAATAGATCCAGAATCCACGACTTCTCACCACCTCACCACTACCATCCTACTCAAAGCCAGCATCATATCTCAACTGAACTAATACAAATAGCCTTCTGACTGGTTTCCTTGTACTCACCTTGCCCAGTTATAGTTTTTTCTCTACACAGCTGACAGTCCTCTGTTCTAGAACTCTCTAAAAGTTCCCATGTCACCTAGAGACAATAAAAGCCATAGTTCTTACAGTGGCCTACAAAGCCTGTGTAATCTGCTACCCACTCAATTCAATCTCATGTCCTATTCTAATTGTTATGGACTGAACTGTGTCCTCCCCAAATTCATGTTGAAGTCCTAACCCCTAGTACCTCAGAATATACCTGTATTTGGGGATAGGGTCTTTAAAGAGGTAATTATGGTTAAATAAGGTCATATGAGTGGGCCTTAATCTAATAAGGACCAGTGTCCTTATAAGAAGAGGAGATGAGGACCCAGATGCACCGAGGGAAAATGAAATAAAGACACATACTGAAGACAGCTACCTGCAGGCCAAGGAGAGAGACCTCAGAAGAAATCATCCTGCTGATGCTCTTATCTTAGACTTCTAGCCCGCAAGAATGTGAAAAACTGAACTTCTATTGTTAAAGTCACCCAGTCTGTGGTACTACGTTATGGCAGCCCCAGCAAACTAATCAGTAAGCAATCTCCATTCCCCTTAGTTCACTGGGGTCCAGTCCTTCTGGCCTTTTTGATGTTTCCAAACACATCAGGCATGCTCTGCCTTAGGACCCACTGGCTCTTCCCTCCAGCTAGGACTCTCTTCCCCCAGAGATCCAGGTCTCACTCACTTGCTCCCAGCTCACATGTCACATCATTGAGGTCTTCCCTGACCATCCTGCTATATAATAGAGCACCCCTACCCCCACCACAGCCATCTTTTGCTACACCTTTACCCTGCCTCACTTTTCTTGAAACACTTATATTTGTCGGTTGACTATTTCCCTCCAACAAAGAAGGAAGAAATTTTTGTTGTGCTTACTCTTGAACTCCCCCCTGCACTGAGAATAATCCTGGTATACAGCAGGTGATCAGATACCAGATGAATGAAAGAGTAATGTTCCCATCGCATTTACCTCTTCAGGAGCAAAAGAACAGCGTTTGCCGTGCTTGAGTCTAAGCCAGTTGTGGGCTCATCCAGGAACAAGATGGCTGGATCGGTAATAAGCTCCATTCCAATACTAGTCCTTTTTCTTTCTCCTCCAGACACACCACGTATAAATTGAGTTCCAACCTAAAACACAAATATCATTATTAACAATTACAACCACAGCTACTACCATTTGTTGAGGTCCTACACTGTGCCAACCCCTTACAGGGCACTTTATCTCATTATCCTCATTTATTCCAAATAGCAAATAAATGAAAATATGGGAGAAGAGGTAGTTTTCTCTTTAGTAAGATGAGCAAACTGAAGCTCAAGTCAGGTAAGTGGCTAAGCCTGATATGAATGCCATGCTTAACGGTACTTCATGTTCCCTACCAAGTCAAATATTTAGTTTTAAGATTTAATATTTAAGTTTTAAGTCAGGTAAGTGGCTAAGCCTGATATGAATGCCATGCTTAACGGTACTTCATGTTCCCCACCAAGTCAAATATTTAGTTTTAGTTTTAGTTAAGTTAGAACCCTAAAATATATGGCCCTGGTATTGTGAAATCACAAAGCAAAAGAGAGATTAACGTGGGAGAGGAAAAGGGGAAAGCATCTATAATTTATTAGTCTTCTTAGACCCTCTCTCCCCACTCCTCCAAAAGTCCTCAGTGGGCTTGGCAAATGGGAAAGTTTACTTTCTATCAACACCACATTAGTACCTCTTCAATCACCATAAGGTTTCCCAAATTGACCCTGCCTACATCCCAACTCACTACAGAATTCCTGACTCATTCAGACAAATCCAGAAGGCAGAATATTTTACAGGGCAACTGGCCCAGTCTTTTCAACGAGTCAATGTCATTGTGTGTGGAGGGCAGGGGAGTGGGCGAAGCAAGAAGGTTTTGGGAGAGGCAGGAGGTAGGAAATAATTCCTATATTAAGAGTCTTCAAAGAGATAATAATCAAGTGCTACTCATGCCCTTGACTGGATCCTGTAACAACTGAGCTACAGCAGACATTTTGGAGACAACTGGGAAAATGTGAATGAATATGGCTTAACATAGCTGATAGTAAGATACCGTTGATTTTGTTGGTTAATAACGGTACCGTGGTCATGTAAGCAAATGTCTTTTTTCTTAAGACGCATAATCAGTATTCAGGAGTAAAATATGATATTTACAACCTTCTTTAAAATATTTCAGAAAAAAAAAGCTGAAGCAAGTATGGGATAAGATGTTAACAACTGGGAAATCTAGGCGAATATTATTAGTAATCAAACCATTATATTAATTACACCACAACCATGTGATTACGGTAGTAATGAGACTATTCTCTCTACATTTCTGTTATATTTAAAATTTCATAAAAAGTAAAAATTTTTAAATGTATTTTCAATTAATTAGATAAATAAATTCCAAGAAGTCAACAACTACCTTCAGCTCATCTTCCCTGGAATTACATGCAAGGAAGTTAGGGCAATGACTGCCTGTTGGTAAAGAACTTGTACCTAAAGACAAAGATTGGAAAGAACCTTACTAAAAAGACAAAATCGAATAAACAGAGCCAAGGCAAAGGAAACCCAAACTCATGAACTCCTAAAACAAAAATAAGTGGTAAATGGTGGCATCTCAGAGTCATGCTTTCAAATGAAATACAAGCAAAATACATTCTACATTTTTCTAGAATGTCAGACAGTATGACATGAAGCAACAGCCAGCAGAATACCCCGATCCTTTGTTATCTCTAAGTAAAGGATATATGTATCCAGGGGAATTAAACTCCTGCCATCACAGGCTCAGTCGGTAGAGGATGCGACTCTTGATCTCAGGGTTGTAAGTTCAAGCCCCAGCTTGGGTGTAGAGATTACTGAAAAATAAAATCTAAAAAAAAAAAAAGCTGAACTATAGCCACCATAATCTAAAAAAAGCTCATCTTCACCCAAAGCTTCAAATGTCTTCCCAGCAAATCTCTCATCCTTAGTCATCAACTATAAAATTTCCTTGTTCATCTCATCTCTTCCTCCTGACTCTGCACAACCACAAAAGGAGTTATTTTTGTCTCTCTTGCCCACAGCTGTTACCTCTAAAACCTAAGAGCCCAGCACATAGCACACCAGTCTGTAAATAAGTACTGGCAGAAGAAAAGAAGATAGGAAGGGAGGGAGGGAGGAATAAGAGAACAAAGTGCCAAAAGAAAGGCTACAGAAAAACAACTCAGATGCTACACAAATTAGAAATAGGGCACCTGGTGGCTCAACTGGTTAAACGTCTGCCTTCGGCTCAGGTCATGATCCCAGGGTCCTGGGATGGAGTCCCACGGCAGGCTCCCTGCCCAGGAGCCTGCTTCTCCCTCTCCTCCCTGCTTGCGCTCTCTCTTACTATCTCTGTCTGTCTCTCTCAAATAAATAAAATCTTAAAAAAGAAAAAAAGAAAGAAAGAAACCCTACTTTGACTAAATATTACTTTGAAAGCCAAATTATAGCAAAGTGAAACACAGAGCCAGAACCCTTCGATTTTTGTCATTTAAAAATTCTAGAAATATACCTCAAAAGCAATGGAACAAAGTCTCCTGGAGGAAGAGGAAGGAGAGCTAAAAGGGGAAAGAAAACAGGAAGAAGGAAAGTTAGTGGAAAGATAGTGGCTGAGACATGACAAACAGTGTGGAAGAACATCAAGAGCTATAGTCACATGGAAAGGGCCAAATGTTCTTCTTCTATATACTAGACCAGCCTGCCACACACTTCATTTCCAGGATTCAAATATTTTTATTTTATTTTATTTTTTTTTATTTTTTTTTTTTTTTTTAAGATTTTATTTATTTATTTGAGAGAGAGAGAGTGAGAGACAGAGAGCCTGAGAGGGAGGAGGGTCAGAGGGAGAAGCAGACTCCCTGCCGAGCAGGGAGCCCGATGCGGGACTCGATCCCGCGACTCCAGGATCATGACCTGAGCCGAAGGCAGTCGCTTAACCAACTGAGCCATCCAGGCGCCCCAGGATTCAAATATTTTTAGTTTTTTTTTTACCTCATTAATTTCCATCTTCATATTTTGTAACAAGTCCTGTTTCTCATCATTACAGAGAGCAGCCACTTTTGACCACACATATTACAGAAAACTTCTGAGGAAGAGTTACACTATCCACACAGGTGAGATCTTATTTGCTGGCTATGATCCTGTCTGGTTTTTCCACATTACCTTGGAATCGGCCACTTTATCCAGACCTAACTGCTGAATGACCTTGTCAATTCGCTCATTTTTTTCATGACTCGTCATGGTGGTCGGAAGCCGGAGAGCTGCTGAGAACTGTAAATTTTCTCTCACTGTCAGAGTTCCCATCACGACATCATCCTTAAAGCAAAATGGCATTTTTAACAAGACATATTAGGTCTTTTTTAATACCATCACCCTTAAGTACGTGTAACTTAATCCACAAGAATAACATATCCAACATAAAGTCCTAGCTAATGATGAACTTGCAGTTAGACAAATGACAGCAACTCCAAACACAGACAGCTGAAAAAGCCGGAGGGCGTAATTTTCATTCCCCTATCTGTACACCCAAACTGACACAAGTAATTGTGATTACTACTAGCAGACATGTCCAGACCGCTTTATACAGGATTTAGCAAAATAGCTTTCTAAGCTAGGGGAAGGGCAAAAAAGGAAAATAGTGTCTTGTGGAAATGATAACTAGAATGGATACCATTGTCCTTATAGCGGTTATATTCCAGATTCTTCCTGCCTCTTCATTTAACACCACTCTGAGTCTTTTTTTTTTTAATTTTTTTATTCTTATATTATCCCCATACATTGCATCAACACCACTCTGAATCTTAACAGGAGATTATGAGAGGCTGGTGTGAAGAAAATTGGTTCCACGAATATGTCATTTGGTCAGTTGGAAGTACACTCAACTATCAGCCAAGGCACTTGCTCATATAGAAATAGAAGAAAGCTAAAATACAAATCCACAAATACTTACTTGTACCACATAACCTGAATTACACTTGAAATTGGCAGGTCGAGGTGCTCCATTTATCAAAACATCTCCAGATAATCCATTCGGATCCTTCCTTGCAGCTAAGATATCTAACAACCTATGAGAGGACATATACATTGTTGTTTTTCTCCAATTCAGGCTATATCTCTCAGCTACTCTAAATCCAAATTCTGCTTAAGTTAGAATATTAACCGATCAAGAAATTCCATGGATCACCTAAAATTATGTATTTTTTTTTCAGGTACTTCCTCGAGTTCAATTTTTATTTAAATTCTAGTTAGTTAACATATATGATAAAATTGGTTTCAGGCGTAGAATTTAGTGATTCATCATAAAATTACGTACATTTTCGAATTCTCACCTTCCCTTTTTTAATATATACTACAATAAAACTCAAAAACATGGCACAAGTCACCACTGGCTGATCCAGCACAGACTTCCCAAACAGCCTTCCAGGTCGTGTGACCTTGGGGGTCTCAAGTCAGACAATGTGTTCCTTTGTCTAAGACACAAGTCTTCACTTAGGCCTTTGGCTCCATCTCCCCACTTTCAATTTTTTTCTCTCTCCTTTCCCTCCCCATTAGCTCAAATCATAGCCGACAGCTGTATGGCCAATCATGTCCTGTTAGCGTGTCCTGTTAGTAAGCTGACCAAGTAAGAGTTCCCGGTCCTTGGGACAACCACAAGCTAGCATCATGCATGTTATCCACAGCGCCTAGAACCACACTAGACATGCAGCAAATGCTCGACACACACCTGCTCACATAATAGTCATCTTGAAAAGCACAATAAAACTGCAAAGAAAAAGCTGACTTATGCTATTATACTCACGAAGATTTGCCACCACCTGTGGGTCCCAGAATGGCATTGAGGCCAGGTCTCATGATGCCACTGTAAACACAGAACATAACAATTTATCAGCCTGCTTCAAAACCGGTTCTATAAATTTAGGGTCTGCATCTAATACACTCAATGAAAGTGATCAAACTATAAACAGAAAACAAGCACAAACCAATGCTTAAATGAAAAAGACACTGAAATGTCCATTAACATAAGTCCAGCAAACAAAGGATCTTAATCACTAGTGTAAGAAAAATGGCTTGGGTCCCTCTAAACTCCTTTTACTTCTTCTCTAAACCATTTATATTTTTTGAAATTTCAAGTTTCCTTAAAGTAACAGATTCTGGTTAAACATCTCTGTTACACTCACCCTCTTAACCCAGTGTGAAGAACGTAACAAGTCTTAACTAATGTTTGATGACATTAACTGATTTACTTCAAATCACCTCAGTTGCTACCTAGTCAGGTTCTACACAATTAATAAATCAATGGATTTCTAGAATTACCAGTAGTGTTCTCACCACTTAAAACTAGTCAGATTAAGAAACAATATATGTGAAGTAGAAATTCAATGGCTAAGAATAAAGCACCTCATGGGTAAAAAACGAAACACCAATTCTTAACCCTCACAAAATTTTTACTGAATTAGAAAAGTAAAACATGGGAGCACCTGGGTGGCTCAGTCCCTTAAGCGTCTGCCTTTGGCTCAGGTCTTGATCCCGGGGTCCTGGGATCGAGCCCCGCATCGGGCTCCCTGCTCAGCGGGAAGCCTGCTTCTCCCTCACCCACTCCCCATGCTTGTGTTCCCTCTCTGGCTGCCTCTCTCTCTCTGTCAAATAAATACATAAAATATTTTTTAAAAAAAGAAAGAAAGTAATAAAAAACTAATGATATAATGTATGGTGATTAACATAACAATAAATTTAAAAAGAAAGAAAGAAAAGTAAAACATGTACCCTCAGGATATATCATTTTCTTCCCCATAAAGTATCAGGTAAGTGGACTGGAAAATTCTCAGCATAGAAGTGGTGGATGCCACTTTCTGTTAAGGAACAACCTTTAAGGATATATAAACATGGAGTACACACAGCATGTCCCAAACAAATTAAGTAGATGTTTAAGGGTAGTGAATACTCAGCAAAAAGGTGGAAAAAATTAAGGCAGGGTTTACTGTGCTGAGACTCAAGAAGAAGGCAAGTAGTTTGAATTTTATCCTGAAGGTAACAAGTAGACTGGTAAGGAAAATGGACTGGAGAAAGGAGAATTAAGAGTAGGCCCTCTCCAGGGGCACCCGGGTGGTAGAGTCAGTTCAATGTCCGACTCTTATTTTTGGCTCAGGGCCTAATCTCAGGGTATTGGGATCGAGCCCAGTGTTGGGCTCCGTGCTCCATGTGGAGTCTGCTTAAGACTCTTTCTCCCTCTGGCTGTGCCCCTCCCTCCCCTCTAAAATAGATAAATAAAATCTCTTAAAAATATATTTAAAAAAAAAGAAAGAAAAAGAAAAGAGTAGGGCCTCTCCAGTTAAACAGGTGTGACAAAATAGAGACCTGAAAAAGCCCTTCAAAACCTTGGTGTCTATGCCCAATCTGTATTGAAACTGATAAATCAAAATTTATTCCACAGAAAAAAACAGTATCTGTTCCAAAGCTGAAATCTATTTCATTCCCAGGTAATGATTTTCACAGAGGCCAATCTATGGCTATATAACCATGAGTGATAAACTTCACGTAGCAATTTACCACAGTGCCTCAACCGAGGAGGACCTCAGCATTTACTGACTATTGTGCTTAAATTGTCACAACTATAAAATGGCTGGTGGATGCTAGGGTGAAAGGTAGCTCTCACTCTGCTCATGAACTGAGGTGCCTCTCGCTGAAACACTGGACGAATACAATGAGTTTGATAAACCAGGAACAAGCTGTAGAACAGAAAGATCTCTTATTCTTTCAGTGACGTCTTCCCCTGTCCGCAAATGTAAAAAGACAACCTGGTTGAGTGAACTTCCAAGATGCATTTATCTGTAGCTCTCGATGCATCTTCTTTATTAATAGCTACCCAGTAACTTCTTAAATGACCAGAAATAAGCTTGTTATTCACTAAGACGTCATTGTCAGAAAACTTTTCCAGGTTTTTAAAATACCTTCTCAAGGGTGCCTCGGTGGCTCAGTTGGTTAAGCGACTGCCTTCGGCTCAGGTCATGATCCTGGAGTCCCGGGATCGAGTCCCGCATCGGGCTCCCTGCTCGGCAGGGAGGCTGCTTCTCCCTCTCCCGCTCCCCCCTCTTGTGCTCTTTCTCTCTCTCACTCTCTCTCTCAAATAAAAAAAAAAAAAAAAAATACCTTCTCAAATAAAGACCAACCAATCCTAAACGATTAACCCAAAATTAAATGTGAATGCTCTAGGACAATCTTTCAGGTCCCCGAGTTGGGCTGACTTTGGCATTAAACCCTAACACTACAGAAAACAACCATAACGTACAATCACAAATGCAAGAAAGAGTTCCAGTTGGGAGCAGTGGCTAATTCTCCTTCCATTCATTCAACACAATTATCCAGTGACTACTACGGATGACAAGACCCTCTTCTAGGACATGGGACAGAGCTGAGAATAAAACAAATCCCTAGGCCATGCGGAGTTTGCACTCTAGTCCAGGGATCAGCAAATAAGAGCTAGTTCTGTTCTCTGCTTTCATAAAGTGTTACTGGAACAGAGCCGCACTCTTTCATTTACGTCCGCGGCTGCCTTCACGCTATAGTGACAGACCTGAGTATTGCAGCACAGATGTATGGCCCATAGAGCGGAAAATATTTACTAGCAGGCCCTTTACAGAAAGGCTGTTGACCCCTGTTCTGGCTTATGGTCTACAATTCCCTTGTTTCCTCACCCCACTCTCCACGCTACTATCATCCCTCAAAACTCATTTCCCACCCTTATTTACTGCTTTACAGCCTTTGTGTGCAGGACAGTTTCCCTCACTGTACTGTAAAACCCTGTCAACAAGATGGTGTCATCTCGGGCCCCCGGGGGGCTCCGTCGGTTACACGTCTGCCTTCAGCTCAGGTCATGGTCTCCAGGTCCTGGGATCGAGCCCCGCATCGGGCTCCCTGCTCAGGAGGGAGCCTGCTTCTCCCTCTGCCTCTGCCTCTTCCCCGTGCTTGTGCTCTCTCTCTCAAATAAATACATAAAGTCTTAAAAAATAATAATAATAAATGGTGTCATCTCACATTACCACCCACCCCACCATAGCATGCAGCCAGTGGTATACAAGGGGTAGATCACTAAATGCCGAACACATCAAGTGAAACCTAGCTGAAGGACTCACGGCACATCGATTGCATCTTAGTACATAATGGTGAATCCTCCGGTCTCATTTTATGGAGACGTCCATGCCGTTCCCACGGCTTGGAGCACCATCCCTCCCTACCCTGCTCTACACACACACACACACACACACACACACACTATAACACACTCTTCACTTTCTCTCTCATGCCCCCGGCCCTCCAATTTAAGTTTAGGGGCTTCCACAGGGTCTTCCCATCCCTCCATCACAGTAGAATAACACAGTGATGTGCCTTACTTGTCTGAATCCACCATTAGACTAGAAGGTTTCTGAGAACAGAGGACATATCTCTGTCACTAGCATCTTGCACGATGTCAAGCACCTAGCAGATGTCTAAAATTTGTTGAGTAAGTGAGTCTCTGCATTTTTATAAATAACAATTACAGGAAAACAAAAAGACAAGTTTGAAAAAAAAATGTCAAGAAGAAGGAAAAACTTGATAGCTGTAACAGAACACAGGCTGTGAAGGGACGTGGGAGAAAGAGAGGTGACAGCTGAAGGGTGGGCTATTTACTTGTATCAAAGAATGAGAAAAGTGAGCAAATCAGTAAGTATATCAAGGATAATGAGAGCCAGGGTTTTCACTTTTTGAGATGTTTTACAAACATAGAAATGTGGAAAGGGGCGCCTGGGTGGCTCAGTTGGTTAAGCGACTGCCTTCGGCTCAGGTCATGATCCTGGAGTCCCGGGATCGAGTCCCGCATCGGGCTCCCTGCTCGGCAGGGAGGCTGCTTTGCCCTCTGACCCTATCCCCTCTCATGTGTTCTCTCTCATTCTCTCTCTCTCAAATAAATAAATAAAATCTTTAAAAAAAAAAAAAAAGAAATGTGGAAAGAATGCTAGGGTATTAGATACAATTGGAGGTATTAATGAGAAGTCCTAGGTTTTAATCTACATACACAGATAGAGATAGAAAGTTTTAGGCACATGTGTGTATACATATATACAGATATGTGTTCCCTAGGTCTATGCACTGAGAAGGCATAGGACAGAGGACATCCCAACAGCAACAAATATCCCAAACACCCAGATCTTGGTTTGTAAATACCATCCTCCACAAAAAGGAACAACAGCTGATTCCAGGTCTGAAGCAGGAAAAGTATTCAGGGAGTCTGAAACTTCTTGCTGTGTCAAAAAATACTCAAATGAGAGGACAGGTCAAAAGAATGAGTTAAAAAAAGCAAAGGTCTCTCACTAACCGAATGAGAAACAATGGGAGTATCAAGAATAATGATAATAGGGGCGCCTGGGTGGCTCAGTGGTTAAGCGTCTGCCTTCGGCTCAGGTCATGGTCCCAGGGTCCTGGGATTGAGCCCCGCATCGGGCTCCCTGCTCGGCGGGAAGCCTGCTTCTCCCTCTCCCACTCCCCCTGCTTGTGTTCCTGCTCTTGCTATGTCTCTGTCAAATAAATTTTAAAAATCTTTTCTTCTATTTCAATAGTCTCTGTCTGCCTGTGTAATGGAGAGAAGCATTAAGTACATGGTACAAACTACTATATAAACAGACCACTCATTTAAAACAAGTGTATTTGAAAACCAAAGTACTTTTACAGCATACTGTCATTGCAACTCCCAGACGCTAGCATCTTGAACATAAAGGACATAAAGTGCATAAGTACCTGAAAGTGTCCGGCTCATAAGTTACAGCCGCACATCTTCTCTGTTTCAAAGATCAGAAAACTAAAGCTCCAGGGATGACAATTATATCCCCATGACCAAGAACTAGCAAATCATACAGCCAGTCGCTTGCTAGTGAACGCCAGGGCATACCCAGAAAAAAATTAAATGACACATTAATTGTTCAGTTTCTCAAACTAAAGTTGATGCACATGGAACAACCACTTTAAAAACAGTTTGGCAGGGGTGCCTGGGTGGCTCAGTCTGTTACACGTCTGCCTTTGGCTCAGGTCATGGTCCCAGGGTCCTGGGATCGAGCCCCGCATCGGGCTCCCTGCTCAGAGGGAGTCTGCTTCTCCCTCTCCCTCTGCCTGCCATTCCCCCTGCTTGTGATCTCTCTCTCTCTCAAATAAGTAAAAAAAATTTTTAAATAAAATAAATAAAAACAGTTTGGCAGTTCCTTTAAAGCGAACCATATACCTAATATGTGACCCAGCCATTTCACTCCAAGTTAGGCACACGAAATAAAAGCATGTGTCTGTATGTTTGATTAGACTTGCACACAAATGTTTGTAACACCTTTATTTGCAATAAGCAAAAACCTGTAAAGCTCACTGTATGTCAATAAACTATTTTAATACAAATTCATGCACATACTTGATATCTGTCAGGATTTCTTTCTCAACTGTTTTTCGGCCAAGAAGAAAGCCACTCTTCACTTTTACTCGATAGCAAATGTTATGAAAACTTAACACGGCTACTTCAGTAAATGTCTTCAGGTTGTTGGAGGTCATCCTGGAGAGGTCATTGGTGTTTCTTCGTGACATTGGGATAAAAACTTGATCATTATTGGAAGACATCTGGAGAGTTTTGACCCTTCTGTAGAGGGAAAAGCAACAGTAAGTTGATAGTCCAGATAAATGAGATTGCAAACACCAGTAAGAGTACACTTAAAACAAGTCCATTTTGGTACACATTTCCAATTATAAAATAAGTAAGTCCTGGGAATATAATGTACAGCATGGTGGCTATAGATAACAACACTGCATTGTATATTTGAAAGTTGTTAAAACAGCAGATCTTGAAAGTTCTCATCACAAGAAAAAAGAATGTGAGGGGTGCCTGGGTGGCTCAGTCGTTAAGCGTCTGCATTCGGCTCAGGTCATGATCCCAGGGTCCTGGGATTGAGCCCCGCATCGGGCTCCCTGCTCAGCGGAGAGCCTGCTTCTCCCTCTCCCACTGCCCCTGCTTGTGTTCTCTCTCTCGCTGTGTTTCTCTCTGTCAAATAAATAAATAAAATCTAAAAAAAGAAAAAAGAATGTGACTTTGTGTGTGACAGATGTTAACTAGATTTTTTGTGGTGATCATTTCACAATATATACAAATATTAAATCATTATGTTGCACACCTGAAACTAACATAATGGTATATGTCAATTATATCTCAATTAAAAAAAACAAAAATGAAGATCTAAACTTTAAAAGAATGTAAAATACCTCATTAGTCATTTTTATACTGATTACATGCTTAAATAAAAATATTTTGGGGGCAGACATGGTCCGAGATGGCAGAGAAGTAGGAGACCTAAACTTCGTCTGGTCCCAGGAATTCAGCTGGATAGGGATCAAACCATTCTGAACACCTACGAACTCAACAGGAGATCGAAGAAAAGAATAGCAGCAACTCTTGGAACAGAAAAGTGACCACTTTCTGGAAGGTAGGACGTGCGGAGAAGTGAATCCGAGGCGATATTCGGGAGGGTAGACGGCGGGGGAGGGGGCCTCCGTCGGCCGCTACCAGCAAGTGATAGAACAGCAGAGCACAAAATTGGAACTTTTGGAAGTCGGCTCTGCTGAGGGACGTCGCTCCAGTGGCTAAGCTGGGGGTGGAACCCTCATGGGACAGTGTGGTCTCAGGACCCTTGGGGTCACAGAAAGACTGGGGGTGCCTGAGTGTAACATAGCTCCCAGGTATCAGAGCGGGAAAGCCGGCTGCAGAGACGGAGCCGAGGAGCAGGCTCTCAGCTCGGGGTTGCCATAGACCATTATCCGCGGCATAGTTGGGCCAGTTCTCTTCGAGCTGGGGCCCAACAAGCGGCAAAGGAAACAGTCAACCAAACCAAAAGGCAACCGACAGAATGGAAGAAGATATTTGCAAATGACATATCAGATAAAGGGCTAGTATCCAAAATCTATAAAGAACTTATCAAACTCAACGCCCAAAGAACAAATGATCCAATCAAGAAATAGGCAGAAGATATGAACAGACATTTTTCCAAAGAAGACATCCAAATGGTCAACAGATACATGAAAAAGTGCTCCACATCATTCGGCATCAGGGAAATACAAATCAAAACCACAATGAGATACCACCTCACACCAGTCAGAATGGCTAAAATTAACAAGTCAGGAAACGACAGATGTTGGCGAGGATGCAGTAAAAGGGGAACCCTCCTACACTGTTAGTGGGAATGCAAGCTGGTGCAGCCATTCTTGAAAACAGTATGGAGGTTCCTCAGAAAGTTGAAAATAGAGCTACCATACGATCCAGCAATTGCACTACTGGGTATTTACCCCAAAGATACAAATGTAGGGATCCGAAGGGGTACATGCACCCCAATGTTTATAGCAGCAATGTCCACAATAGCCAAACTATGGAAAGAGCCCAGATGTCCAACAACAGATGAATGGAAAAAGAAGATGTTCAATCAAATGAACATTTATGTGAGTGCTACATACATATGCTGATTTAAAAATTTTGTGCCTTAGAACAAAAGATACTTTATGCTTATGCATATATAAAATAGGGTTATAATACTGAAGATAGTTTCAAGTAATAGCTGTTGACTTAATCATACCTAGCAGTAAGTGGAACAGACTTTTCTGTCTCCATAAAAGCAGACATGTTATCATAAATTGGCACCACAGAAAGATGTCCATTAACAGATGAATGGATAAAGAAGATGTGGTATATGTATATATACAATGGAACATTATGCAGCCATCAAAAAATGAAATCTTGCCATTGGCAATGACATGGATACAACTAGAGAGTATTATGCTAAGTGAAATAAGTCAGTCAGAGAAAGGCAATAATTATCATATGATCTCATTGATATGTGGAATTTGAGAAACAAGGCAGAGGATCATAGGGGAAGAGAGGAAAAAAATGAAACAAGATGAAGCCAGAGAGGGAGACAAACCGTAAGAGACTCTTAATCTCAGGAAACAAACTGAGGGTTGCTGGAGTGGAGTGGGGTGGGAGGGGTGGGGTGGTTGGGTGATAAGACATTGGGGAGGGTATGTGTTGTGGTGAGCACTGTGTATTGTGTAAGACTGATGAATCACAGACCTGTACCCCTGAAACAAATACATTATATGTTAATAATAAAAATAAATAAATAAAAATTTTAAAAAATATCTTGGGGGCACCTGGGTGGCTCAGACAGTTAAAGCATCTGACTCTTAATTTTGGCTCAGGTCATGATCTTGTGGCCCTGGGATGGAGCCCAATGGGCTCTGTGCTCAGCGCAGAGTCTGCTTCAGATTCTTTCTCCTTCTCCCTCACCCTCTGCCCCTCCCATGCGTGAGCTCACACTCTCTCTCTCAAATAAATAAATAAATAAATAAATAAATAAAATCTTTAAAAAAAATTTTTTGGGATATAGTGGGTTCAATAAAATATATTAAGCATTTTTTATTTTTTCAATTTTTTTTAAAGATTTTATTTATTTGACAGAAAGAGACACAGCGAGAGAGGGAACACAAGAGGGGGAGTGGGAGAGGGAGAAGCAGGCTTCCTGCAGAGCACGGAGTCCGATGTGGGGCTTGATCCCAGGACTCTGGGATCATGACCTGAGCCAAAGGCAGATGCTTATGACTGAGCCATCCAGGCACCCAAGCATTTTTTAAAAACAAGTCTGTTTTAAACTGGAATGCAATATATAGTTCCATTTCCAATGAATAGGCCATATTGCAGGGATAAGAACAACCATGGGAACTATATTAGGGAGGCAGACAAAACTATGAATGCATAAACTCCAATTAGCTGTCAATTAAACATTTAGAAAGTAAATAGAGAATATGAAAATTAATCAAAATTCATGAAGCAGAAGAAAGATGAATGGGAGACAGACTTGCCTGGTTTGAAAACCAGATTATGAGACAACTCAAGATTAGGGGCAGACCACATGATCACCAACACCCTGCTTTTGTTTTTGTTTTATTTTGGAGTTTATCACGTAGTTATTACAAAAAAAGGGGTTAATTCTGGCAGTCAGAAACAAGAGAAATTTCTCTGAATTTATTTATTTTACTAATTCTCAGACTTTATACCCTTGGTTGTTATGCTCCCTCAATTAGCCAAGAAAATAAACTCCAACAAAACTTTTTGGGATGATATAATCCCTTCATAATGGGTGACTATATTTAAATTCCAGGAAGATTTAGAATTAGGTATAAAAATGATCTAGAAAACCAAACTAATAGTGAATCAGGTAAAGAATTTAAACCAAAAACAGTATTAAATTTATAAAAGGAGTTTAAAAATGCTTCATTAGACAAGTTACAAAAGATTTAGATTAAAAAGATTTAGATTAACATACTTAATAGCTTGTGAACTAGGTTTGAAATATGAAATGTCCATAAACTTAGTTTTTTGGTTTTGGTTGTTTTTTTTTTTTAATTGAAGTCGACAATCCTAACTTTAATTTTTAAAAATCAAAGTTATCCACAAAGAACTTTCTATCTGGCTATGATGGACTAGCTTTTCCAAACCAAACATTCTCCTAAGAACAACCATAAAAATAGATAAAACGTAAGGCGGAACTATTTGAAAAGTTCTCTCTGATGAGAGTAACCAAAACAGAACTTGCAGGGCCAAATTCCTGGAAAGCAGGGAACACAAAGGTAAACCCAGCATTCTGTGCCCTTTCCGCACACATGGGTGGGGCAAAATTCAGAAAAACCAGGCAGAAAGTTGCTAGAGGCTAAAAAACTGAGCAAATATTTAAGTAGCTAAGGGCGCCTGGGTGGCTCAGTCGTTGAGCATCTGCCTTCAGCTCAGGTCATGATCCCAGGGTCCTGGGATCAAGCCCCGCATCAGGCTCCCTGCTCCGCGGGAAGCCTGCTTCTCCCTCTCCCACTCCCCCTGCTTGTATTCCCTCTCTCGCTTTGTCTCTCTCTGTCAAATAAATAAATAAAATCTTTTTAAAAAGAAATATTTAAGCAGCCAATGATAAAGGAAATTTTCAACTTTTAACGTTTGTGGGCCCTGCTACTGGGCTCTCAGGGAAGCTATGCTTTAATATCTCCCACCAAGGTCAAAATGACTCAGCAAAACCTCAAAGCAAAGGCGCTCTTTCTGCCTGGAGCACACATTATATGTCTGCGTCGTTCAAAAAATAACCAAAAAAGGAGTATTCCAAACAAAAAGATAAGAAAAACAAAACAAACGTCCCTGGTTTCCATAAGATTAAAGTCATACAGCCTTAACACGCTAAAAGCATAAGATAAAGTCTGGATCTTTCTGGAATGTCCTTCAGCATCATGATTTGTAACTATTTACGTAGAAAACATATATAACCCTGCACCAAATGTTTCTTCCCCAAAGCACTCTCTTCTTTGTCAAGATACTATATCGCGGGCAGCTGTCCTAACTTGGGCTCGAATAAAACGCTTTTCCTTTCTCTTTAAAATTTTTACTAGACAGGCGCTTTAACCAGCTAAGCCACGGCGCCAGCTCTTTAAAATTTTTAAAAAAGGTTTGTTCATTTTGCATCTACATTTCCTGGTGTACTCAACAGGATATCAGAGTAACTCCCGTGAGATTTCCTGGGGGTCCTCTGGAACTTGGCTCTGGGTACCAGCACAGGCCCTTTATGGCCCTCTGACTTCTCAGCACCTCAGAGATGTATCAGATGAGTTCTCTTGACATCTGCCCCTCCTTAATTTGAGTTGATGGTCCTGACTTTTATTCAGGTTGTTGAGGGTTACAGGGAAAGTTCTCTAGGTGGGAATAACTTAGAGGGGTTGGAGTTGATGGGTTCGTTGTTTTAATTTGACATTATACTAATTGGTATACTGTTAACATAAGGCTTGAGTAAATTTTCTGGCTAGAAATATGAGAGACTGAATCACTTAGCTCCCGAAGAGCAGGGACATTTGCCCCTTCTGGCCAAATGAGGCTTTCAGGTGACGGAAAGCCTAGCGGAAGTGTCAGAGGATCCTCCTCGAGACCTGTAGGGGTCCCAAAGGAATGTCCCATCTCATAAGGTAATTAACGATTGGTTCACCCAAGGACGCACACATAAAGATTGATCATCCAGTGCTCCCAGCCCTCTCAGTGGTCTTAGACCTCACTGAGAGAATCCAAGACACATCAGAGGGTGTATTGCAGCCTTTTGAAAATAACTCTCACAAGCAGCACCCTCTTGATCCACCACACTTAATATCCTTAGATCTTATTCAAGCCTTATTCTAAAAAGAAAACTGAAACCAAAAGGAATGGGGAACCATGCTTCAAAAGCTAAACAGTCCCTGGAAAAACAACCACCACCCACAGAAAACTCTGGCAGGCTATATGTAGAATACATATGGAGCGTACACTTGCAAGTGCTTACTAATGGGAATATTTAAGGATAACCTGAGTCTCAGATCCCAAATGCGGTTCTTTGGACTGGATTAGTTTTTTTGTTTTTTTTGTTTTTGTTTTTTTTTTGTTAAAGATTTTGTTCATTCACTTGAGACACAGAGATACAGAGACAGAGAGCATGAGCTGGTGGGGATGCAGAGGGAGAGGGAGAAGCAGGCTCCCTGCTGAGCCAGGAGCCCAATGTGGGGCTTGATCCCAGGACCCTGGGATCATGACCGGAGCCGAAGGCAGACGCTCAACCATCTGAGCCACCCAGGCGCCCCTGGATTAGTTTTCTTGTGTACACAGAGAAAGCCAGCTGTAAGACTAAGCAGCCAGAAACTAGGAAGCTGTTTGATTTAATCAGTGAAGCTCCTGGCTTTTGGGGAGGAACGAACTCTCAAGAAGGTACTCTGGGCTTCACTTGGCTTCTTTGTTGCTATCTGTGGACAAAACTGACCATGTTCTAGCTGGCAATGGAAAATAACTATTTAATGGATCCATAAATTATAATGCTATTTTGTAATTAGATTTGCTTTAATAAAAGGAAGATATCAGAAAGTGGGTCTTTCATATCCTCTCCACAAATATTACTGAAACAGAGGTTAAATTTTGTTTGCATCTCATTTGTGTATATGTATCCATATGTGTTACAAATGAGATATTTTCTCTACCTCCAGATGGTATTGCTAAAATTAATTTGTAAAGGAGCTCTATTTAATTAAGTTTAAAGGCAAGAGCTTATAGAAATTGGGCATTCTAAAATTCAAGGATAAAAATAACTCAAATGTTTCTCAGGTTCACATGATCTGGGATAAAATTCCTTACATTCAGGCTTTTATGTTACTTGAAAACAAGGATGCCTCACAGGAAGGAACCCAATTGATGATCCAAAGAGATAAGAATAGACAAAAATTTAAGACACCTGACCCCCTTCCCAACAGTGAAAATAATGAGGAAATGGGGAAGGAAGACAGGCAGCCACTGGAAATCCTACAACCACCTGGCCAGACACAAACAGAAGAACCACTGCCCAACCCACTGGCTGCTGCCCCCCTCCTCCGGGGCACTGAAAAGCAACCCGGGAAGAAGCCTGTTTCGCAGGAGGGAGAGACAGGAGATGGAGATAAAGGAAAGTTAGTCCAAACTCGGAATCTGCCCCTGGGCTTTAACGCAAGCCATATCAAAACACCAGCAGCATTTTTCACAGAACTAGAATAAAGAATCCTAAAATTTGTATGGTACCACAAAAGACCCTGAATAGCCCAAGCAATCTTGAAAAAGAAAAGCAAAGCTGGAGGCATCAGGATTCAGACTTCAAGTTATATTACAAAGCTGTGGTAATCAAACAGTATGATACTGGCACAAAATTAAGACACATAGGTCAACAGAACAGAATAGAAAACCCAGAAATGAAAGCACAACTCTATGGTTAACTAATCTGCAACAAAGCAGGAAAGAATATCCAATGGCAAAAAGACACTCTCTTCAACAAATGGTGTTGGGTAAACTGAATAGCAATGTGCAAAAGAATGAAACTGGACCACTTACTTACACCAGACACAAAAATAAATTCAAAATGGATGAAAGACCTAAATTCAAGACCCGAAACCATATAAATCCTAGAGGAGAACACAGACAGTAACCTCTTTGACATTGGCCATAGCAACATTTTTCTAAGATATGTCTCCTGAGGCAAGGGAAACACAAGCAAAAATAAACTATTGGGGCTACATCAAAATAAAAAGCTTCTGCAGAGCAAAGGAAATAATCAACAAACCTAAAGGCAACCCTACAATGCGTGAAGATATTTGCAAATGACATATCTAATAAAGGGTTGGTATCCAAAATATATAAAGAACTGATACAACTCAACACCCAAAAAACAAATAGTGCAATTTCAAAATAGGCAAAAGACAGGAACAGACATTTCTCCAAAGAAGACATACAGATGGCCAACAGACACATGAAAGGATGTTCATCATCACTTACCATCAGGGAGATGTAAATCACCTCACACCTGTTAGAATGGTCAAACTCAACAACAGAAGAAACAACAGGTTTTGGCAAGGAAATGGAGAAAAAGGAACCCTTGGGCACTGTTGAAAGAAATGCAAACTGATGCAGCCACCCTGGAAGACAGTATGCAGGTTCCTCAAAAAGTTAAAAATAGAACTACCCTATGATCCAGTAATTGCACTACTGGGTATTTACTCAAAGAATACAAAAACACTAATTCAAAGGGATACATGCACCCCTATGTTTATAGCAGCATTATTTACAATTGCCAAGATATGGAAGCAGCCCTAGTATCCATCAACTGATGAATGGATAAAGAAGAAGTGGTATATGTATACAATGAAATATTCTTCAGTAATAAAAAATGAAATCTTGTCATTTGCAATGACATGGAGCTAGAGAGTACTTTGTGAAGCAAAATAAGTCAGTCAGAGAAAGACAAATACCATATGATTTCACTCATATATGGAATTTAAAAAACAAAACAAAGGAGCAAAGGGAAAAAATGAGAGAGAGAAATCAAGAAATAGACTCTTGGGCGCCTGGGTGGCTCAGTCCGTTAAGTGTCCAACTCTTGGTTTCGGCTCAGGTCCTGATCTCATGGCTGGTGAGACTAAGCACCCCCCTACCTCAGCATCAGGCTCAGTGCTCAGCGGGAGTCTGCTTGGATATCTTCTCCCTCCACCCCTTCCCCGGCTTGTACTCATGCTCTCTCTTGCTCTCTCTCTCAAATAAATAGATAAATCTTTTTTTTTTTTTTTTTTAAGAAACAGACTCTTGGGGCGTCTGGCTGGCTCAGTCAGCGGAGTGTGCAAACTCTTGATCTCAGGCTTGTGAGTTTAAGCCCTACGTTGGGTATAAAGATTACTTAAAAATAAAATCTTAGTTATAGAGAACAAACTAATGGCTACCAAAGGGAAAAAGGCTGGGGGGAGGGGTTAAATAAGTGATCGGGATTAAAGAGTGTACTTGTAATGAGCACCAGGCGGTTGTATGGAAGTGTTGAATCACTATATTGTACACCTGAAACTAATATAACACTGTAAGTTAACTAACTGGAATTGAAATAAAAACTTACAATGAAAAAAAAAAGTACACTGGTATAAAATGAAAATGTGTTTTTTCTCTCTGTTAAAAAAGACAAGGTTTCCTTGGATTGTTGGTCTGCTCTTGATAAGAAATTACAAAGTTTTTTTTCTTTATCTGCCCAGTAAAACAAAGTTTCTGTATTTGTTTTTATCAGGTCTTTAATTACTTAAGAATACTAAAATATGTCAATATTAAAGGAGCTGAGGTTTGCTAAGAACTAGATAATCTCTTATTGCCACTTTAAACAGATTGCTAAATTTTAAGTTTTGCAATGATCTCTAATCCTATTTAGGCATGTGCTTTAAAATGTTTTTCATATTCTTAACAAACTTCCCAAAACTTTAAATTCTAAATAAAAGTTTGTTGACTAATTAGGCTTGTTTATTTGGTATGTTAGGTTACATGGGAAACACTGTCAAACAAATATGATAAACCTTCTTAGATTGTATTATGTGGGTAAATGCTACATAACTATTCCAGAAATTATATAAAATTCCTAAAGTTTTAATATGCCCCAGTATAATGCCATCACTTAAAATTCTAATTATTGAAATGTTAAAATGTTGTGTATCACAGAAATAACCAGATTTCCTTGTCAACCGCGTTATAATGAACTCTCATCATATCTTTAACCATGTCCATTTTTGAGTCTTTTGTCATTTACAGTTATTATTCTGACGCTCTTGCAGAATGTGTTTCAACTTCAAGGAGATTCACAAAAAGGACTTTTGACAAATACAGGTTTCTGATACCCTTAAGATCACAAAACTCAACTAAGAATTTCCAGCACTAACAAAGAAACTGCACTCTAACAAAACTGAAATTAATTACATGGGACTAAGTGAATTAAGAAAAAATAATTACAGTTTTTATAACTCTGGTTTAAAACTGTTGGTTCTCTGCTCTTCCAAATTTAAGGAAACTTCTCTTAAGATATCTATGGCTTACAAAAATATGATAAAATATTCCTTTGTGAACATATTAAAACATTTTCTTTTCTCCCCACCTGAAAACTCCAGAATTTAGAAACTCTCAATGATTATTCTTGCTTTCACGGCAATTATTTATATAAGTTCAATTAGAATCTGTTCCCCTTGTTACAGGACACTATTGGAAACATTGGTTGTATTACCAAGACTTTGGTTGGAATGTCATATTTGAGAGAGACATTCATAGACTCAGATACGACCAGCTTTAAGGAAGTATGGTTGACTGAATGGAACCAATAAAGCCCCTTGGAGATGTTGGCCCGATACCTTGCTTACAGAGCTCCCAGCAGCCTTACCAGGTGAGTCAAGAATGTCACTTCCTGGCAGATGCAGGAAACCTCAGGATATTTGGAGGACCTCAAGAAGAGAGGAACTCACTGACATCTATAGATATTGCAGTAGTATCTGATGGCAAATTTTAAGTATTAAAGTGCAATCTGAAATTCCTTATAAAAGTTCCCAAAAAGCAGATTTTAAAAGACCCTATATGTTTAATTACTATTCTTGCTGTACTTATGTAAATAATTAGGCCAAGTTTGTTAAAACTGGACTTATTTTACAAACAAATTAATCTTAATTTGGCTATCTTTGACAGGAATGAAGGTCACTTTTGAGAGAAAGATTATAATTTAACAACACACCTTTGTGGATATTAGATTTAGTTCTGATTAATTATCTTTGAGTGTGTGTTGTTTGCCTATAAAACTGGGTTGGATCCTGAATTCTTCTGATTTCCTGCAATATCTGGCTATGACTCTCCAAATCAAGGTTTCTAATCTTCTCCCATTCTCTTATCTTGAAATCATTAAGAATGAAAACTGCCCTTTTTCCTAAAGCCCTACAAAATGAGGCTGGACAACTTGAGATAAACTTTAGAGAAACTGCTGTATTTATATAGTATAATATATACACCATAATATATATAGACCGTCTTAGTGCCTATCACTCAGAAGGATCACCAGAGAGAGACATGCTAACAACAAAGCAGAAAAATCCATCAGATTGCTGCTGCCTGCTCCCCTTCCACTTGAGCCTGACATCTAGAAACCTCACTGGCAGCCTTCAGAATTCAGATACTGGGTTTATAATTTGTTCCAACCATTAACCTGGTTTTTCTCTGGTTTCCATAGAAATGCCTCTTAGTAATTTCCCTGATTGCTTGCTGAACAAGGCAGAGTCTCTATGACAGCCAATACCCTTTGCCACACCTATATTAACTCCTCCTCGGAAATAAGAACCCATATAAATAAAATCAAACAGTGAACCACTTGGCCACAACAGGCTCTTGACCACCACACTCTTTTCAAGGTGGGCTGGGGACTGGTTTAGTGATATTCTCTTGGATAACCATTGGTATCAGATCAATTTTAGAGGGAATGAAAAATTGGGTTTAACTATACTGTTACTATTGCTTGGAATATACTTCAGGGTAAAGTTAATGATGTTATATAGTGCCAAACTATGTAGGAAAATATCCAAGCTCTCAGATGAGCAACTACCTCTGATACGCCCTCCATTAAAACAAGGGACCAAAATACATCCTACATCATGTCAAATCCTTTTATTCCAAAGCCCCACTGTGCCCTAAATCAGTCTGAAGCAGTTACAGAAGACAGACCTCTGCCCATGCTCCAGAAAAATGAAATAAAACGTTGACAATGGGGAATTATAGCAGAGAAAAACTTAGCCTGTCTGACTCCATGTTCCTTCTATTTCTCTTGCTGCTGTTACCTATAGGTTAAAACAAAACAACACAACAAAAAAACTTCTGCTTAATCCTGCACATAGGTATATTACAGCCAGGATTTACAAAAATTGCTCTTTATCGGAAACCTACTTCACCTGAGGTGATAAAAGTACCCAGACAGTTCATCATCCCAATCCAAGGTTAACTTAAAGCATCAGCCCTCTTGTAGAAATGCACTTAAAAAGCCCTCTTGTAGAAATGCACTTAAAAAGCCCAAAGTAACTCCAGTAACATTTAATGCAGAAATGCACTTAAAAAGCCCTCTTGTAGAAATGCACTTAAAAAGCCCTCTTGTAGAAATGCACTTAAAAAGCCCAAAGTAACTCCAGTAACATACTTAGTGCCCAGATCTTGGTTTCTCAAAAAAAGGAGCCAGAGTGTCTTGGAGAAATGGGTGATTCCAGGGTTGGGACATGGAAAATATAAAACGAGCCTGGAGCATTCTGTGGTACCAGAATGTAAGGATAAAGCTTTAGAGTGGGGGGCAAGGGGGCAAGTGGTATGTTAAAAGGGCACAGAGGCCAACCTAAAGAAAGTTCTAGTGGCCAAAGCTGGAACAGTTTGAGCAGCAAGTTAAATAAAAACCCATAAAATAACAAATATCCATGAATCTATACTGATACAAATAGTTGAATAAATAAATGGAGAAGAAGAATTCTAGTCAGTAAACATAGAAGAAATGAGAAAAAAAAATGTTTAATCAGAACAATATAGTACAGGGGTACCTGGATGGCTCAGTCGGTTAAGTGTCCGACTCTTGGTTTCAGCTCGGGTTGTCATGTCTCAGTTGTGGGATCGAGCCCCATGTCGGGCTTCACGCTCAGTGCAGAGTCTGTTTCACATGGTCTCTCTCCTCTCCCTCTGCCCCTCCCCGCTCGTGCTCTCTCTCTCAAATAAATAAAATCTTTTAAATAAATCAGTAAGAACAATATAGTACAATGTACATCAAGTTCTACCAATGGATGATAAAATTAGTGAATTAAAGTTTATGGAGAAACAGGATATTTGCACAGCCCAAGTTGTTCTTCCAAGCTATCTACTAATTACAAAGCGAAAAATAACTTTCCACTGGGGACCAGGCAAATAGCACCTTAATCAAGGTTTACATCAGCAAAAAGACGTCATGTGTCCCGGACGTGATGCACTGAGATTCCTTCTGGTATTTTTTCCCAAAATGCATAACTTCAATCTAATCATGAGAAAACCTCAAGTACTAATTGAGGAACAGTCTACAAAATAACTGACCAGTACTCTTCACAAGTTCCTAGACTGGATCCTGAACAGAAAAAGGACAGTGAAAAGCCAGTGAAATCCAAATAAGTCTATAGCACTGATAACAGTATTATAATATCGCACCAAGGTGAATCTATTAGTTTTGACAATTTTACTACAATTAATACAAGATGTTATGGGAACTCTCTGTACTCTATTTTTCTGCAACTTTTCAGTTAGCCTACAAATTACTTCAAAACAGCAAATTAAAATCAATAATGAAAGAACCCCAACATTTTTTCAATATTTATAATGAAAGCATAATGTCAGACTTAAAATGCCACCTTTGGGGCACCTGGGTGGCTCAGTCGGTTAAGTGTCTGGCTCTTGGTTTCAGCTCAGGGCATGATCTCAGGGTCTTGAGATTGAGACCCGCGTCAGTTCTCTACACTCAGCAAAGAGTCAGCTTGGGATTCTCTCTCCCTCTCCCTCTGTTTCTCCCGCTTGTGCTCTCTTGTTCTCTCTCTCTCTCTCTCAAATAAATAAATCTTTAAAAAGAAAATGCCATCTGTGCTCTTGAAAACTTCATCAAGAGCTATACAAACCCAGTCACCACTATATGCATTCTGAAAACCATTGTTTTATAAAGAATAACACAACAATAACATCTTTTTCTTCTTACCCTGGCATATTTATGATTAGCTGAAATTCAAATGATATGAGAGTTGTGAGATCCTCCTAAAAGCCAAGCTTTCCGGGCTAACTCTATTACACTGAGAAGGAAGGAAGAGCAGGAAGCTTACCTTTTGTAAACTGTTCTCCAGAGGTGATTTGCCCCTCTTCCTTATGATGAGGGAGCAGAAGGCAAGCTGAGGACAAAGCACAAGCAGACACCCTGCAACCACCCCCCCCCCCCACCGTACACTCCCAGGCGGGATATGTGTGACATTCTTCCAGGAGGCTCCCAACTATTTTATGCCTTGCTAGAGGGAAAAACAACCTTAACTTGACAATGGCAAGGCCTCTAGGATCTTGCAGGTCCTCTTCAGCATATGAAAGTTCTTTTGAAAACCTCCCTTTTCCTTACCTCCCCCAACCCCATAGTACAAAATCAATTGTACCTCCCAACCCCAGTGCAGCTCTGTCTGCCCCCAGGGTCCTGTCCCCGTGCTTTCATAAAACCACCATTTTGGACCAAAGACATCTCAGGAATTCTTTCTTGGTCGTCGGCTCCGAACCTCACCCCAGCAAACCTCACCTATATTTCAAAACCATATCACTTTTATAGGTGGAAATAGTGAAGGGAGAAAAACATAGCAATTTGCTTTTTGTTGAAAAATTCAAAACACTTCAATTTGCCTCTGGGTTGGGATGGCATTCTCGGAGGTTAGATGGAACACATCTCCCTGAGGGGTGGGGAGATATGTATCTACCTATAAGTCAGAACACAAGGAGTCGTCTGTAGCTCCAGGGAACAGACTTCCAATTTTATTCTTCCAGATAACTCGAAGAACTTAATACCAGTGAAATGACAACTACCTAATGCTACCTGACCCCAAGTTCTAATTTCCAGCCAGCTCCTGTCTAAAGAGTAGTAAGATTTTTTCAGTTGCAAACCCAAAGAGATTGGGCTAGTGACCAGTAAAGTGCAAGAAACCTCATTCAATGTGGTTTCAGACCTTGCCAAGATTTTATTCCACCCTTCTGTCAAAAACAAAACTTCATTGGAATCATGATGAGAACAGCATTTTTGCTTTAGTCACACCCACCCACGTGGGTTTTTAAACAACCAGTACACTGCTAACTTTCAATGTTATGATTCTCTGAATGAATATCTATCTCTATGAATAAGCTAATGGTATGGCTCAAAAATTAGATATCCACTTTCTAACAGTCTCCCCGCGAAGAAGAATACCTGCTTCAAAAAACGGTGGTGGTGGGGGGTGGCTATAATGAGAAGGGGGAGTAACTGCTAGTAGACTTTGAGGGGAGAGGATGATGAAATGTGACGGTTCTACAAACTGCACTTTAAGTAGGTGAACCATAGGATATGTGAGCTGTCTCGTAAAGCTGTTGGGCGGGGGTGTAAAATGAAGCCCAACCATCAAGATACTTTATCATCACTGGTTCGTGAACTGGGAACTGATATTTTAAAGGATAAACTTTAGCTTCCTGTAGGTAGACCCATATATCCTATTCCTACAGAGATGATGGTCATTCAGGTTCTTTAATTTTCACTAAAAATCTCAACCCTAACCTATTACCCCAGTAAGCAACACAGATTAAGCCTTCCCTCTTGATACAACCTTTAACTGCTGCCAAACTTCTATCAAAAATTCCTGACAGAGAAATATAGGGTATTTAAATAACACGAGATCCAACCACCCATCTAAAAAATCTAGATTTATCCCCGGATATACCCCAAACCATCAAACAGTAGCATGTGTGACCACAGTGTCTCAGCATCCAACAAGGGTTTCTCATAACCCTTAGGATAAGGAAAATTGCAACTACAGCGAACAGTCCTAGAAAATGCACTACTACAGGTACTACATGGATGGGCACATGGGATTTATAGTCTCCTCTGCATCTTTTGTAAATGCCAGGAAAAGCTTTTCTATGGAGCTGGTATGTTTCCCCCTTTATCCTCACTGAATTGTGTGACTAATCATCCCTTTATATTACGGCTTCCAGAATGCAACTTTAATTTGCACAGCATCTGTCCAAGTCCATTTTAATGCGCTTCCCTTTACGCGTGCTTGTATTTTATTTTCCACTTGGAATACTTATGCTCACCTCAAATGTTTCATGGATGCTTAATAAAAATAAATGCAAAAATAGATTTTGGCTGTAAGTGTATTTTAACAGCTTCTTAACACAAAAGAATGTGTTTCCTAAGGGAGTTCTTGCTGAATGCTCAGAGAACTCAGGGAGTTCTTGCTGAATGCTCTTGCTGGAACAAAGATAACTGATACACATTTGTTTCTATAAACCTATTTTTTTCTAAAAATGGAATGAGATTTTATATTTCCACTATTAAGCAAGAAAATAGAACTGGGCAACATTACAGTTATATTTGTAACTGTAAATTTACAATCTAATTTTTTTGGTCTTGTATTTTTCTGTATTGTTCTAACTTCCTCAGTACTATTTTTTTTTAAGATTTTATTTATTTATTTAAGAGAGAGAGAGCATGAGTGGGGGGCAGGGGGAGAGAGAGAAGCAGGCTCTCCACTGAGCAGGACACTGGGATCATGACCTGAGCCACAGGCAGATGCTTAACCAACTGAATCATCCAGGTGCCCTGCTTTAGTACTATTTTTAATAATAACTGTAATAAGCTGGTTAAATTTTTGAAGTCAATCATTAAAAACCAACTATCCACAAAAAAAATTACAAAAGGGAGATCAGTAACTTTTTAGCAAGCCATCCAGAGTTGTGGACAAAAATTTATGTCCTGGAGCTAAGAAAAAAGACATAAAATATATTGGTTAATCCCTTTAAAAGTACTAATATTAACAAATTTCTCTCCTACCTTGTAGTGACTCCCGTGCTCAGTAAGTTTTTATCCATCTACTATCTATCAACTCTTATTTCATACGTTTGGAGAAAGGCAGAAGTTTTACCAACTGGTTCTTAACACACACCACCAGACAAAATCAGTTTGCACCAGGGCATTGATTTCTGGAAAACCAAACTGAATTCTCAATTTGGATTTTACACTCCAATGAAATTGGGAAGGACTAACTAAAACCTAGTCGTCTCAACTGAGGTTTTCTATTTTCTGCCAAACGTCCATGCAATACCCACCAATCTTTCAAGCCACACAACATCCCAAATGGTTTTCACCATTTACTCACTCAGCTTAACAGAGGTTCAGTTCAACCGAGGTCTTTGATCTCAGAGTCCGTGTGCTCAGAGGCAGAGCACTAACAATCGTTTATGCAGACGCCGAGCTGAGTCAGCCAAACCTTCCAAACATACCCTAAGGAAGCAGCTCCTAACAATGGCATCAAGCATCTGTACTGTGCTTTCTAAATCGTGAAGAGCTTTTCCAAAATCTCCCTGGCTCCTTTCCAGGCTGCTTCCTTCCTGCGACTCCCAATCTCTGCGGGACGGTCCGGGACTCCCTCTTGCATCCTGCGCGCTCTGGACTCGATCTCTAACTACGCAGGACTCAGGACACAGCCGGCGCGCGCAGCAGACCCCCATCCCCCAGCCCGTGGGGCGACCTTCCTAGATCGAAGCGCTCGGCTCCGACACCACCCACGGTGTCCGCGCGCTCCCGGCGGGCCGGCACTCACACACGCCCCTAGTGGGCTGGGAAGGCGCCCGCCCGGGGGCACGGTGACGGTCAGGAGCGGCGGGCCGCTGGCCAGGTCGGCCAGAGGGCGAGGAGGCGAGTGCAGGCAGCGCCGCCGCGGGCTTCGCCTCCCTATCCACCGGCTGCAGGCCGGTAGAGCGCAGGGCGGCGGCTCCCTCGGGGTCGGAGCCCGGAGGCGGATGATAGGAGCAGTGCCGCCTGTCTGGCCGCGCTAAAGCACCCTGAGCCGGGGAGGAGCGCGTGGATGGGTTGCTCGGAGACCCGGCGGGGCATTGGATCGACGGCCACCCTCTTGCGGGGCCCAAGTCACGGGGGTGACTCTCCCGGAGCGCGCATGGACAAACCCAAAACTACCGCCTCCGGGGTTTGTACGAAAGGAACAGCAGGACCCGGGCTGATCAATACCTGCTCTAGCCGAATGGATTTGGTCACTGTCTGTGTCCCGCGCCCCTATACTCCGGGGGACGCTGATCCCGAGGGTTTTTTTTTTTTTTCTTTTTTTTCTGTCACACACGGTGCCCACCCCGAGAGCAAGTAGGTCTCTTTTGAATGAGCTTCTGAGAAATTAGGTGCTTAAGCCCCAGGACAATAAATTCAGGAACTTAATCTAAGAGGCGGGGTGGGGGGGGGCAGTTGAATGACAATATTGCTATGAACGGTTTAATTGTATTGTGCACACTCTTGTAATAAATACTTCTCCGCAATACTGTTCGCGTAGAAAAGCTGGAAAGTGTGCATATTCAAGAAAAGGTTTGGTTATCAGGCTTCATGAGTGTGTATGGCTTTCCCACAATTTGCCTGCTGCATCTATTTTCTGGTTTGCCATTTACAAACAAAAATCAAGTTATTTAGGGGCACCTGGGTGGCTCAGTCAATTAAGTGTCTGTCTTCAGCTCAGGTCATGATCTCAGGGTCCTGGGATCGGGCCCCACGTCCTCGAGCTCCCTACTCAGCGGGAGCCTGCTTCTCCCTCTCCTGCCCGCTTGTGCTCTCTTTCGCTGTCTCTGTCACTATCTGTCTCTCTCAAATAAATAAAATCTTTTTTAAAAAATCAAGTTATTTAAAGCAACACTAGGAATTACTGTTAATTCTTAACCCGTTAGAGGAAATCTTTAGTCATGGGGCATCCCGCTGGTTTAGTTGGGAGAGTGTGTGACCCTTGACTTCAGGGTCGGGAGTTCAAGCCCTAGTTGGGTGTGGAGCCTACTTTAAAAGGGAGAAGTTTTAGCCAGGAAGCCTAAATAAGAAATTAATTATATCTAACTTTTTAGAATATTAAAAATACCATACTGTATACTTTTTTCTGTTTTTTAATTTAAATTCAATTAGCTCAAGGGAGCCAGATGTAGGGCTCCATCCCCAGACCCTGGGATCATGATCTGAGCCGAAGGCAGAAGCTTAGCCGACTGAGCCACCCAGGTGCCCCTTAAAGGATTTTAAAGTACATATCCATGATGCACCCAAACATTTGGGTGAAATTGGTTTTTTGGATTAATTTTGAGTTCATTTAAAGACCCATATACCAATATATTTGTCACTTTAAGCCAAGACTGAGAAAAATTTTTCAGAGATGGCTCTTAATAACTGCAAAATTTAAAAACACCCTCTAAAGAACAAAGCTTTACTGATGTCAGTAAAGACTTTTTAAATTGCCAGCAAATTCTAAAGGCAATTCCAAGAGGGACTTACAAAAATGGGGGGGAAATACACATAAAATTGATAAAAAGCACATTTAAAAAAAACCAGGATAATAAGTTGAATATAGTATTCTGCAATAGGTAAAACGTAAACAAACCAAAAACTTATGCATAGAAAATAGCTTGTAATACAAGAAAATGTTATTTTTCTGGGTTGTGACATTATGGTTCTTTTTTTCCTTCTATGTTAGTGTAATTTTCTAAATTTTTTTTAATGCAGATATACAACTTTTATATTGGAAAAAAGAATTTTGTTTAAAAGTGAATCAATAAGGGACGCCTGGGTGGCTCAGTCGGTTAAGCATCTGCCTTCGGCTCAAGTCATGGTCCCAGGGGTCCTGGAATGGAGTCCGACAAGGGGCTCCTTGCTGAGGGGGAGCCTGCTTCTCCCTCTGCCTGCCACTCCCCCTGCTATGTTCTCTCTCTCTCTCCTACAAATAAATAAATAAAACCTTTAAAAAAAAGCAAATCAATAAAATAGTGTTTTAGTCAGTAAAAGACACATGACAATACTTAAAGACAGAGCCTCACCTAAAATAGGGCTAAAAATCACTAGAACAAAAAACTTTCTACCTTGTTTCTAGTCTAATTTTTTAAACAGTTTGATTTTTTTCATATTGATAGATCAGTGTGTATGTTTGCTAAAGTTACATTAATTCCTAATCTCACTCTAATACTCGCTAAAGCTGATCATTGCTATCAAATTCTGTTTGATAAATTCAGATTAAAGCCAGCCTTTCATGAATGTATTGTATTATTAAGGAAATGAGTCATTTTAGCTTATAAATTAGCATTTTATTTAGGGCTAATTATCTTAAATGCCCTGTCTTCTCTTTTAGTGTTTGGGTGTTTTAGGTCACAGAATAGAGGGAAGGAGGAACCTAAAGATGACCTTCCTGATTTACAGATGAGTCACCAGTTCCAAAGGAGACCAGTTGCACAAGGTCGAAAGTTGGGAGGATAAATGGGGGCGCTCACAGCTTCTGAGACTGCTGCTCTCTGCCCTCCACCTCATAACCTCTTTCATATTGCCAGAAAAGAGCAACTGCCCAGTATTTGCAAAGCCCAGTATTAGGATTCCCGCTGAATGTGTTCTCATTCTGGTACTTTTTCTTTCTCCCATTTAACTAAACTTTTTTTCTCTCCCTTGTTGTAATATCAAGCAAGATGAAAATAAAAATGACTTGTAACCCAGCAACCACATACTATCTGCTTTTAGTCTTTTTCTGTGCATATGTATTTTTTTAAAAAAACAAAAATGGGCTTATATGCAATAAGTACAGGGACAAAAGTCATCATCGCTGGAGTCAGATAGCCTGCATCGTATCCTGGGTCTCACAACCCTGGAGATTTGCACTTGTGCTAATTACTTGGTCTTTAGGTGGTTATTGGTAATTGGGAAAAAATCTCTCGGGAGAGTTAGAAAGATTGATTGAGATAATGTGTATAAAACCCTGAACAGAATTATTAACACTGGTTAGCACTCAATAGATGACAACTATTATTATTTTGTAAACTGCTACATTGTAAACTGCAAACATGGTTCCCTGTCATTGGGTATCTTTCTACAACTTTAAAATGAATAGCTGCGGGGCACCTGGGTGGCTCAGATGGTTAAGCGTCTGCCTTCGGCTCAGGTCATGATCCCAGGGTCCTGGGATCGAGTTCCACATCAGGCTCCCTGATCCTTGGGAGCCTGCTTCTCCCTCTGCCTCTCTCTCTCTCTCTCTGTCTCTCATGAATAAATAAATAAAATCTTTAAAAAAAATAAAAATAAAAAAATAAAATGAATAGTTGCATGGTATTCAATGGTTTGTTATATACCATAATTAATTTAACTAGTCTTCCTATTATTCACAAAACATCCCTGTAGCTATGTCATCACACACATCCAGATAAATTCCAGAAGGGGCACTGCTTAGGCAAAAGGTATTGCTCATTTAAAAACTTTTAATACAGGGGCCCCTGGGTGGCTCAGTCAGTTAAGCATCTGCCTTCAGCTCAGGTCATGATCTCAGGGTCTGTGATCAAGCCCCACACAGCCCCCTGCTCAGCGGGAAGCCTGCTTCTCCCTCTCCCTCTGCTGTACCCCCTGCTTGTTCGCTCTCTCTCTGTCAAATAAATCAATAAAATCTTAAAAAAAAAATTTAATACAAAAAAACAAACAACTGTTAATACATATAGCCAGATTTCCCACAAAATAATCCATGCCAAATTCACAGTCTCCTAACAATTTAAAAGGTCGCTTGCTCATCTGAGCTCTCACAAATACTGGATAGAATAATAATTTTAATCTCTTTGAATCTGATAACAAATGGCAGTATTTCAATGTACATCTCTTGACTTAGTGAGAGTAAACTTTTTTAATGTTTAATGATCATTTGTGGTTTATTCATAAATTTCCTAGGTAAGGCCTTTTCCCATTTCTCTCTATTGATTTCTTAAGTTGCAGAACAAGGACACAGGAGACTGGATCTCTGATGAACATTGATCTGGTGGGCTCTCTCCAAGCTAGTTGAAGTCACTGTCATATTTTACGAGCCTTGCAATCAAACCACAGAATTATCCAAAGTAGGATTTCTTTCCAATCCTAATTGAAAGCTTTGGGGCCATCTGGAGTCTACACCTATGAAACACACATTGAAGATCTTAAATGGGCACTGGCAGGGGTGAGGTGTCACCATGTTGTTTTGTAGGCAGTATGTATGGATATAAACAGACAAATAGGGAAGATGACTTCGGGTGAAGGGAGCAGACAGACTCATTCGTAAAATCAGTTAAACCTCACTTTTGGAAAACTCCAAAAATAATGGGAAGTTTTTCTTTTTTCTGGGGTGGAGGGTGGTAGTAATTTGCCTTTTCAACAATCACACCAGTGAGGGACTTGCCCGTATGGTCTTCGCCAGGGTATTAGTGCTTGGTGGAACGTCAGCAACAGACACAGGCAAAGGGTACAAATTCATTTAATGCTGATAAACGGAATGGCTTATTATAAGAATGGCAACCAAAGCAAAATCAAAAACAGTATTCTCATTAAAGGAACAAACTTCCTGGGCCTGTAACTCCATGAATCAGTTGCTCTACTCTCAAAGCTCCCTTCATCTTTCTCATAGGAGTTTTAATACCTTCCTAGCCTTTCCCAGCTGCCCCAAGCTCTCAGTCTATTCACCAGCCTAGCCACCAAGTGCAAGGAGCTGGTAAGGACTCAGTACCTTCCTTAGTGCTTACTCCAAGTGGTAAACTTCTCAGGGTCAATTTTCCCCTCGCAAGTCCAGGTTTCAGACAGGGCTTATTATGGACCTGGGGGCATTTGGGTTATGTATATAACATCTGTAATGGGTCCAGGTATATTTATTTTCACTACTCCCAAATAAAAACCAATAAAAAAGCAAATAAAAAACAGTGCAAGAGGCTGTAGGCACTGTGTTTCCCCATGGCTCTTTTCAGAGATACCAGAGACCTTTGATGAACTCCACGAGAGAAAGGTCAGTCTACAAAGGGCTTGAACACTGATGAGTAAGTGAAGAAGTGGAAACAGGTGTAGATAACTCTTATCAAAGGTTTCACTTCGCTGCCAGGAACAAGAAGGTAAGAGATAGGAGTATCTCTTAAAATCATCTTGGGGTTCAAAGAATATATTTCTTATTTGGTTAAGTTAGGCAGGCTGGAATATGTGTGCATGCCAAGAGGACAAGTCATAAAGAAAAAAAGGTGGTTACCTGGTATAATAAGGACCCTTAAGAAGGGAATGGAAATGGAATCCAGAGGAATTAGCATTAGAAAAGGAAACTTTTTTTTTAATTATGGCAGAAGGGAAGGGAGTGAGGATGAGTCCTCATGCAGATAAATGTTTTAATTAGGGAAAGAAAGAAAATTGAAAGAAATGTACATTCTCTCTGAAGTTGGAGGATCTGCTGAAGGTATTGTGTGAAAGCAAGGACAGGGATTTGAGAAAATGCTAAACCCTGGAATAGACCTGTATTAGTTTCCTATGGCTGCCATAACAAATTCCCACAAACTTAACGGCTTAAGACAACAAGAATGTATTAGTCTATATTTCCATAGGTCAAAAGTCCAAACTGGGCCTGACTGGGCTAAAATCAAAGATGTCATCAGGTCTACATTCCTTTCTGGAACTTTTTCCAGGTTCTAGGGGCCACCCGCATCCCTTGGCTCATGATCCCGTTCCTCTAGCTTCCAAGCCAACAGCAGAGCATCACTCTGACCCTGCTTCTGTTATCGTATCTCTTTGTTCTGCTTCCCTCTTCTACTTTGAAGGACTCTTGTGATCACATTAGACACAGTAGATAAGCCCTGATAATCTTTCTATTTTAAAGTCATTTGATTAGCAACCTTAATTTCATTGGCAACCTTAATTCTCCTTTGACAGGCAAACTAACACATTTACCTTCTAGCTATTACGACATGGCATCTTTGGGAGGCCATTATTCTGCCTACCACAAGGCCCTAAGGAAACAAAGAGGATGCTAATACCTGATGTGGAAATGTTGGGGTTCAGAGCCAAAGGCCAAGAAAAAATTCTTGAGATGTCTTGGGTGCAAAAAGGTATTTTTATTAAGGCATGGGGACAGGACCCGTGGACAGAAAGGACTGCCCAGGGATTGCGAGGAACAACTGATTATATATCATGGAATTAGGGGAGGTAAAGCCAAAGGAAGTTTCCAAAAGGATTTTCATACACTAAAGAAGACTCACAGAATCCTGAAGGCCTAGCTATTGTCAAGCTAAGGTTGTTTTTCCCTCTAGCAAGGCATTCACATGGCAGTTCCTGGAGGACCGTTGTACTCTGCCTGCCTCAAGTATTTGTCAATGGGCTGCCGGTTATAAGAAAATTTAATTTTATCTACATTTCTTTTTGCCTTTGTTCCCCACATCACCACCCAGCCCCACCGAGTTGGTTTGAATATTATATTAAACTGAAGACATTTGAGATATAACTGATGCTGAAAGAAGCCTTCTTGGAGCTTCCCTTATCTGACTAAAGGCAAAGCCTTCAGAGAGTAAAACAGCCATAAATCCCTTCTCAGGGAAGCTTCGCTGCCAGGAAAAAGACCCACCACTCACACCCGGATAAGAAATTGCATAAACAAGCTTTATCACAAACTGTCATACTTTAATTTATTTCTCTAAAAGCCCATTTGTCTTTCCTAAAAGTGGGCATGGAAGTCCTCTCTCCTACCCCCCTTTGCCCCTATCAAGTTGGTATATAAACCCCATAAACCTTATCTTTTCTACTTTAATCTGTTGTCAGTTAACTTTCAGCTCCTCCCGACCCCACGGGATCTGAATTGGTGGAGGGAAAATTTGTCCTCCCCATAGTAATAAGGGACCTAGAGAGACTGCACGGCAACACCAAGGACCTGTGAGACTGAATTCTATAAATGTAGCAGCATCAAAGCCACAAGTGAGTTCACAAAGAATTCCCATTCACAAAGAATTCCCATTTATAAATACAGAGAAGGTTAGAAGGTTGAATAAATTCGAGAATGTGGTTTTGCTGGGTGGATAAGGCATAGAAAAATGGAGCAAGGAGTTGAGTGTGCGAAATGATTCACCGTAAGGAAGTGAAGCCAGGAAGAGACAGGTTGAAAGGGGACCTATGGAGGGGAGGCTGAGGAGCTGAAACATGAGGGTGAGGTCACTGAACAGGAAATTGGCATTTAAGGCTGGCATTCCAGGTTTTGAAAAGGTCGCAGGGTTTAGACAGTAGGATTATGGAGGTGAAAGGGAGGTACATTTGTCTTCTACCAATTTAGCATCTTAAAACAACATTCATTTATTATCTCACAATTCTGGAGGTCAGGAATCTAGGGCGGCTAGGCCAGGCTCTGTTCTGTGTATCACGGGGCCAAATCAAAGTGTCAGCCAAATGGGCTCCTACCTGAAGGAAGGCTCTTCTCTGAAGAATCTGCTGCTAAGGTCGGATTACTGGCAGAATCCAATTCTTTGCAGCTTTAGGACTGAGGTCCCTGTTTCCTTGCCGTCATACATCTCCTCCAGGCTGCCCACATTCCTTCTTACGTGACTCCCTTCATCTTTAAAGTAGGTCCTTCTCAAACTTCAAATCGCTCAGACTTCTCCTTCTACCTTTTAAAGGGTTCATGTAATTAAATCAGGCACACCTTGATAATCTCACTATTTTAGACTCAACTGATTTGGGACTTTTTTTTTTTTTAAGATTTTTATTTATTTGACAGAGAGAGAGATAGCGAGAGAGGGAACACAAGCAGGGGGAGTGGGAGAGGGAGAAGCAGGCTTTCCGCTGAGCAGGGAATCCGATGCAGGGCTCCATCTCAGGACCCTGGGATCATGACCTGAGCCGAAGGCAGATGCTTATTGACTGAGCCACCCAGGCGCCCCAATTTGGGACTTTAATTACAACTTCAAAAGTCTTCAGAGTAGAACCTAGAATGATGTCTGGTTAAATAACCAGTAAATGAACTGGAATCTTGGGGTTTAGGGGAGAAAGGAATCTTTAAAATTCTGCCTACCCTCAAGGTGAAGTTGAGAAGATCAAAGAGCACAAAAGCTAGGGTGATAGGCTGATCATCTAAATAAACACAGATTTGGGGGCACCTGCTGGCTCATTTGGTGGAGCATGCAACTCTTGATCTCGGTGTTGTGAGTTTGAGCCCCATGTAGGGTGTAGAGATTACTTGAAAATAAAATCTTAAAAATAAATAAATAGGGGCGCCTGGGTGGCACAGTCAGTTAAACGTCCAACTCCTGGTTTCGGCTCAGGTCATGATCTCAGCGTCCTGAGATCGAGTCTTGCATCAGGCTCCACACTCAGTACGGAGTGTGCTTCAGATTCTCTCTCCCCCCTCTCTGCCCCACCTTGCTATGTGTGCTCTCTCTCTCTCAAATAAATACACAAATATTTTTTAAAATAAATAAATAAACACAGACTTTGCCAAGGTAGTGACCATCTTAGAGAGAAGGGAAATGCCCAAACCAGTTGTCAAAGTCTTAAAGTCATGGAGAAGAGAACAGAAGGAGGCATTAATACAGAGAAAGACTCTGTGTGTGTGTGTGTGTGTGTGTGTTGGGGGGGTGGAGGTGTTGAGAGCCCAGATGTGGAGCCAGACTACCTGGGTTCATATAATTTGCTTTATATAGCAGACAAGAGACCAAACAAGAAATAATTCATTTGGTTATAAAGTTCACAGAGGTAACCAAGCCCTAAAAATTAAGCAGCAAGGGAAAAAACAGGCATGATTAGGTACTGATAATGAACCTGCAGAATCAGAAGTGGTATAGAGGATGTAACATTTATCCCTTCAAAATAGGCTAAAAGGTTAAATGTTGAGAGTTCATGGGGCACCTGGGTGGCACAGTCAGTTGAGCAGTTAAACGTCTGACTCTTGATTTCGGCTAAGGTCATGATCTCGGGGTTATGGGATCGAGCCCCATGTGGGGCTCCATGCTCAGCACAGAGTCTGCTTGGGATTCTCTCTACCTCTCCCTCTGCCTCTCCTGCTCGTGCTGTCTCTCTCGCTCTCTTTCTCTAAAATCAATAAAAACTATAAAAACAATGTTGAAAGTGATGCAAATAAATTTCACAAATCCATAAAGTCTTTTGTTTAAGTAAGCTTTTTAATTGAAGTATAACACACATCCAGAGTAAGTATGGAAAATCTCAGTAAACAGCTTGATGTGTAGGTACAAAGTGAAAACACCTGTGTATCTGCCACCCAGATCAAATACATATGTATGTTATATGTCAGTTATATCTTCATAAAAACAAATTAAAAACAGATAAAACTCACGTACAGTGATGGAAGTCAAAAGAGTAGTTACCTTTGGAAGGGACAATGACTCATGTGGAGCATGGAGACTTGGGGTTATTGATACTAAACACACAAATGTGCATACATATATATGTATATATATATGTGTTTGATCTGGGCGGCAGATACACAGGTATATTCACTTTATAACTATACATTAAGCTGTTCACGTAGATGTTCTGTACTTATTCTGGATCTATGTAACACTCCAATTTAAAAAATTTACTTAGGGACGTCTGGGTGGCTCAGTTGGTTAAGCATCAGCCTTCGGCTCAAGTCATGATCCCAGGGTCTTGGGATTGAGCCCCGCAACAGGCTCCTTGCTTAGCAGGGAGCCTGCTTCTCCCTCTGCTTGCCGTTCCCCCTGCTTGTGCTCTCTCTCTCTCTCTCTGACAGATAAATAAATAAATAAAAAGCTTAAAAAAAAAAAAGCTTACTTAAACATGGGGTGCCTGGCTGGCTCAGTCAGTAGAGCGTGCGACTCTTGATGTCGGCGATGCAAGTTCAAGCCCCACACGGGGTGTAGAGATTACTTAAATAAATAAACTTTTTAAAAAAAAGTTTACTTAAACAAAAGACTCTATGGATATATGAGGAATAGAAGGATGGAGAAGTGCCAGATTAAAACAAGTTAATTAAGTAGATTTCATCATCGCAGAACATGTATACAGCATTTATTCATGGAAACTATCCCCCAAGAAGCATCTCAAAGGTTGTATTCTCGGTAGCATACTAAAAGATATATGGGAGAATTTTCTGGGGCCAAATTGTGGACGCCTCAAATGCCAAGCTAAGGACACTAAACTTATCTTGAGAGTGAGAAATTAATGAAAGTTTAGTGTAGAGGGATGATATTGTCAAAGCAGCGTTAAAAAGATTGATCTGTCCACATACAGAATGGATGGGGGATATGGGACAGCAGAAATCAATTTGGAAATGAACAAAATAAAGACTGAACCAGAACAATGGTGGAAAAAATTTCGAGGGAAGGATAATGAGGGAAACATTGTGAAGAAGGAGTTTATAGTACCTGGTAACTGATAGAACACTGAAGATGAAAGATAGCTAGAGCTGACTTCAAGATCTTGAACCTGAGAAGCTGAAAACCTTTGGTGTCAGTGATGGAAATTGTAAGAAAGTAATGCCTTCCCCCTTCCTGTATATCCTAAATATTGCCTCTCTCGGAGCCTTGAACACAACAGATAATTGATAAAAGTTTATTGACTGAATAATAAAAGCAAGTTTATCATATGCAATTCAGGGGCCTCTCCACCCTTACCTGAATCTGCCATGCTATAAAAATGGGACAGGGTTTCATCTGTGACTGACCTCTTCCACATGATCCATTACTGACTACTATAAACACTTTATTGCCTGCAGAGGGAAGAATTTGTTCTTGGTTGTGAATGAAGTCAAAGTGTAATGAGCATTAAATGACACATGATTCATTACACTTAGAATTTTTTCACATCTGGCTGTCATGCTTTATATAATGATAGATGATGTCAGCAAAGCCAAACACATATAACTTCACCCAGAACCCATATTAGACCAGGAAACATACATCCATTATTCTATGAGTGACAAAGCCACAGCCGATCTAGATGGACCCAAGTTTTATCTCACCTCAAGAGTTTTTGCTATTTGACCCTTTTGTGCCTCAATTTCTTTCCTCACATTAGGGGTGATAATACCCATGTCACAGGGTATATTTTATAAAAATAAAAATAAAATCATGTGTATTTGGAAAACATAAGGTAACTTCGATTTTTACCCAACGCCAATCATAACAGCTAATATTTATTAAGTACTGTTCTAAGTGCCTTTAAGTTTTATGAGGTTTTTTTTTTTTTTTAAACCTCACTTGGGGCACCTGGGTGGCTCAGCGGTTAAGCGTCTGCCTTCGGCTCAGGTCATGATCCCAGGGTCCTGGGATCAAGCCCCGCATTGGGCCCCCTGCTCAGCCAGGAGCCTGCTTCTCCCTCTCCCGCTCCCCCTGCTTGTATTCCCTCTCTAGCTGTCTCTCTCTCTGTGTCAAATAAATAAATAAAATCATAAAAAAAAATAAACCTCACTTTATCTTCACAACAATGCCCTTAGGTGAATTCTGTTAAAATCTCTATGTTGCAGATGAAACTGAAGCATAATGAGATTAAGCAATTTATCCCAGGTGATACAGCTAGTAAACAACTTAGGCTCACATTTTGGCTCTACATTAGTGCTGATATAGAAATAATGACACCATTATTTCCTGTAGAAACTGCTAAGAAAAAGAAATTTGGACAGAGAAGGTAGAATGAATTTGCTCACCCTTCAAAATCCCCCTGAGCCATGCATATCAACATAAAAGAAGACAAACAAGAAAGTCTAGGCAGTTGCAAATCCAAGATAGATATCTCCATGAAAGAAACCCCAAATGGTAAGAATTTAACTAAAGCTTGCAGGTTGAGGGACTTCGGTCTAGAAAAGCAGGGAATGGGGCGCCTGGGTGGCTCAGCTGGTTAAGCGACTGCCTTCGGCTCAGGTCATGATCTCGGAGTCCCAGGATGGAGTCCTGCATCAGGCTCCCTGCTCAGCAGGGAGTCTTCTTCTCCCTCTGACCCTACCCCCTCTTGTGCTCTCTCTCTCTCAAATAAATAAAATCTTTAAAAAAAAAAAAAAAAAGAAAGAAAGAAAGAAAAGCCGGGAATAGTGGTGAGGAGTTTGGCCAAATAAAAGGAACTCAAACCACACAAAGCAGAGAACCAGAGTCAGGCTCACTGTCTGTAAGGCAGGATGAGGCTGGCCACTTACAAAAGGGTGGAGGTAGTGAGAGACAGTGCTGTTCAGCTCTGCCTAGGGATGTGTGGCTAGCTGTGTTGTGTGAATGGAGATACTGAGGCAGAGACACAGCACATTGGTGGGGAAGCCCCCCCAGCTCATCTTGCCTCCCTAGTGCCTCTGGAGGTCTCTGTGCCTCCCCTCTGTAAGGGGGGCAGTGGGCACTGGGAGCCACTGGAGTGGACCTTTGGCTGTGAAGTGCCTGGTCTCACCGGCTGCCTTTGGGAAGGTCTTCAACACTGCTGGATAAGGTCGGTGCTTTCATCACTCCCTGCTCAGTAATAGAGTTTCCCTAAATTACATTTGTCCTCAACAAAAGTGTGTGAGATTCAAGCTACTATCCTGGCCTTCCCAACCTCAGCAATTTATGACTGATAATGGGGGCACCTGGGTGGCTCAGGCATCTGCCTTCCACTCAGGTCATGATCCCGGGGTCCTGGGATCAAGCCCCGTGTTGGGCTCCCTGCTTAGCGGGGAGCCTGCTTCTCCCTCTCCCTCTGCTTGCCACTCCCCCTGCTTGTGCTGTCAAATAAATAAAATCTTAAAAAAAAAAAAAAAAAAGACTGATAATGAATTAAATCATGTTAATCCTAAAAAAAAGTCCCTACTAAGTTCTGGCTAGGGATGTAGCTACTCCCTTCACAGCAAACAGGAAGACACGGGTACACTCTGGTGGGCCTTCTTACTACTCCTCCACGTCTCTTAGCCCTCACATATTTTCCACATCTTTATCTCTCTGTGTTGTATCTTATATAATTTCTTCAGATACATCTTCTCTATTCTCTATACAATTGTATTTACCTTTTATCCAAATTCTTAACTTCAATGATTAGGGATCCTTTTCATTTCTACAACTAATAGTTTGTTCTTCAAACTGGCCTAATTATTTGATAGTGTCCTATTCTTGTTCATGTTTTCAGTATCTTTTTTTTTTTTTTACATCTTAAAGCACTTTAAGCAGAATTATTTTTCATTTTAATTCTGATAATTATAATATCTGAAGTCTTTGTGGTTCTGGTTCTGTTATCTATGGCTTGCTCGTTGATGTGTTTTATAATTTTTTAAGTTTTTTGGGCAGCCAACCTGTAGGAATTCTTTGAGGCCTAGTTGAGGGTACATTCATCTGGAAAAGTCTGGATTTCCTTCTCTCAGACACCTGGAGATATTACCAATGCTCATAATTAAATTATAGGCTCGTGTTTTTGGATCAGGTAAAGAATATAGATTCAGCTCCCAAATAGCATAAGATTTGGCCAGTGGCTACAAATTCTCAGGGGAGGTTTTTTTTCTTCTTTTTAAAATGTCCATTCATAGTGTAGGTCAAGATAGCAATGTTTTCTTGTGGCCTACCTTTTCAGGGTGGGTTTCCTTTCTAGTTTGCCCTTTCTGAGGGTATACTTCTGGGTCTAGGCATTATGCTTCCATTTTATGCAAACTCAAGGCTTTGACCCCATCCCCTCTGTGCAATGCAGTTCAGATCACAAAGACAACTGTATATCCCAGATACCCAGGGACTTCAAGCATTAGCTTACCTGCTTGGTCTTTGCTCCATTACGGATCCTAGTGGACTCAATCATCTAAAAGTAGGTTTTAATATTTAATGAAGTATTTTTAGATATTATGTAGCTGGGTAGTTTCAGAGTCTCTAATGCTGCAAAAGTGCTGAAAACAAGAGTCCTCAAATATATCTGTCACCTTTGTTACTTTTTCGTGTTATTATGGAAAATTACAAACATTACACAAGTAGAAAAAAAATATGATGAGCCCCAATGGACTGATCAGCAACTAGTGGCCAGTCTTAATTTTATTTATATTTCCCTTTTCTCTCCCTTTCCCACAAATTATTTTCCTTAAGAATGTTTTCAAGTTTTTATTTATTTATTTGAGAGAAAGAGAGCACGAGTTGGGTGGGAGGGGCAGAAGGAGAGGGAGAAGCAGGCTCCCCAATGAGCAGGGAGCCCGACATGGGGCTCAATCCCAGGACCCCGGGATCATGACCTGAGCCGAAGGCAGACGCTTAACTGACTGAGCCACCCAGGTGCCCTCCCACAAATGATTTTGAAACAAATTTCAGAAAGCAAATAATTTTATTCATAAATATTTTCATATGTATTTCATAAATATTTTCATAATGCCTCCCCTGACACACAGAGGATGTTTGGAAATGTCCAGTAGCCTTTTTGTGGTCATAATATTTGAGGGTTGTTATTGTCATGTAATGGTCATGAGCCAAGGATGGAAAGCATCCCGTAAAATAAGCAACAGTGTCACATCCAAGAAATCATTCCCAAATACAGTGTCATAATGATTTTCACCTATGTGTTCTTCTAAGGATTTTCCAGTTTTAGCTCTTACCTTTAGGTCTTTGATCCATTTTGAGTGTTTTCTGTCCATGGTGTAAAGAAAAGATCCAACTTCATTCTTTTGCATGTGGATATACAGTTTTCCCAGCACAATTTCTTGAAAAGACTATCCTTTTCCCATTAAATGATCTCTGTACCCTTGTTGAAAATCAATTGACCATATAGGCATGGAGTTATTTTGGAGCTCTTTATTCTATTCCATTGGTCCATATGCCTATCCTTATGCCAGTACTACACTGTTGTGGTTATACTAGCTTGGTAGTAAGTTTTAGACTCAGAAAGTGTGAGACTTCTAACTTTGTTCTTCATTTTCAAGATCATTTCAGCTATCCAGGGTCCCTTGAGATTCAGATGCATTTTAGAACGGGTTTTTCTATTTTTGCAAAAAATGCCATTGGGATTTTGATAATTATACTCAATCTATAAATCATTTTGGGTGGCACTGTCATCTTAACAATATTAAATATTCTAATCCATGAACATAGGATGTCTTTCCACTTATTTATGTTTTCTTTAATTTCTTTCAACGATGTTTTGTAGTTTTCAGTGTACAAGTCTTTCACCTTCTTGATTACATTTATTGCTAAGTATTTTATTGTTTTTTATACTATTGTAAATGAAATTGTTTTCTTAATTTTCTTTTCAGATTGTTCATTGATGCGGTATAGAAAAGCAAGTGATTTCAGCATATTGATTTTGTAGCCTGCAACTTTGCTGAATTCGTTCATTAGCTCTAACAATTTCTTTGTGTGTGTGGAATCTTTTGGGTTTTCTACGTATATGATCATACCATCGGGTGCCTGGATGGCTCAGTTGGTTAAGCAACCAACTCTAATTTCAGCTCAGGTTATGATCTCAAGGTTGTGAGACTGAGCCCCGTGACAGGCTCTATGCTGAGAGTGGAGCCTGCTTGGGATTCTCTCTGTTCTTCTCCCTCTACCCCCCCAATCTCCCGCACCCTCATGTGTGCACACTCTCTCTCTCTCATTAAGAAAAGAAAAAAAAAAGATCATACCATCTGTGAACAGAGATAATTTTACTTACATTCCAATTTGGATGCATTTCTTTCTCTTGCCTAATTGCTCTGGCTAGAATTTCCAATACCGTGTTGAATATAAGTGGTAAAAGAAGGCATCTTTGTCTTGTATCTGATTTTAAGGGTAAAGTTTTCAGTCTTTCACCACTAAGTATGTTAGCTGTGAATCTTTCATATATGACTTCTATCATGTTGAGAAAGTTTCCTTCTATTCTTAGTTTATTGAGTATCTTTTTGTCATAAAGGGTGTCGATTTTGTGAAATATCTTTTCTGCAAATATATTTGCTACACGAGATGATCATGTATTTTTTTCCCCTTCATTCTAATAATGTGGTATAGTGCATTGATTGTTTTTCATAAGTTGAACCATCCTCACATTCCAGGGTTAAATCCCACCTGGTCATGGCTTATAATCCTTTTAATAAGTTGCTGAATTCAATTTGCTAGTATTATGTTAAGAATTTTTGCATTTTTATTCACAAAGGATAGTAGTCCATAGTTCTTTTTTTCTTATAGTGTCTTTATGTAGTTTTGGTATCAGGGAATGCTGATTTCACAGAATGAGTTAGGAAGTGTTCCCTTCTCTTTAATTTTTTGGAAGTGTTTGAGACGGATTGGTGTTAGTTCTTTAAATATTTGGTAGAATCTACCTGTGAAGCCACTTGGTCCATTGCTTTTCTTTGTTGGGAGGTTTTTATTACTGATTTAATCTCCTTGCCAGTTGTAGGTCTATTCAGGTTTTCTATTTCTTTTTCTTTTTTTAAGATTTTATTTATTTTTTTATTTTTTAAATTCAAAAAAATTTTTTGGTGGGTAGCAAAATTTATTGAGCAATAGTACAAAGCTCCCAAAGAGGGAAGGGACCCAAGAGGGCTGCCTTAAGATTTTATTTTTAAGTAGCCTCTACACGCAACGTGGGGCTCGAACTCACGACTCTGAGATCAAGAGTAACACACACCATCAACTGAGCCAGCCAGGTGCCCCTCAACTTTTCTATTTCTTCATGAGTTCATTTGGCAGATTGTATGTTTCTGGGAATTTGTCCCTCTTAATTAGGTTATCTAATTTGTTGACGGACAATTGTTCACAGTTTTCTTTTATAACATGTGTATTTCTATAAAATCAGTAGTAATGTCCCAACTGATGTTAGTAATTTGAGTCTTCTCTCTTTGTCCTTAGTGAATGTAGTTAAAGGTCTATCAGTTTTGCTGATGTTTTCAAAGAAACAATTTTTGGTTTCACGGTATTATTTTTATACTTATAAATATACATACTTATAAAATATGTTTTAGTACTTAGTCCATGATTTTATAACTGCTTACTTAAGTATTTTCCTTAAAACGGTGTGAATTACATTTTAAGGCCAGTTTCTAGCTTTATAATAGGTACTTAGTAAATTCATTGTTAAATGAACAAATGAGAGTAAGTTTAACGGGGTATACAAAAAGAAATGTATCTAAATCATAAATTCAAAGGAGGCAGGGGGTGGTTTGAGGGAAATGTGCAAAGTTAGCCCTTATACACTGAACACAGTCCAATTCCCTTAACAGCATGAGGTTTTTTTGTTGTTGTTGTTGTTGTTGTTATTTAAAACAACAGTCCTTGAGGTGGACTTCTATTATTAAAGCCAGGTTTCTACATAGTTCAGTTCTTCCTCACTTCTCTTTGATGTTTAAATTCCTTGATCAAGAGCCAGCAAATAAAACCCCAATCTTATCAGGAAATAATGACTTTCTCTCTTTGTTCTCTTGCCTTACCTGAACTCGATGACTCCTGATGGTTTTGTTTATCTTCAATTTAAGCTCTGCCTCCAGTGCTCCAAAAAACCTTGCATTGCAAGTAAGTCATTTGAGTTCATTTACAAAATTAGAAGGGCATTTGGTTAATAGCAAAGTCCCTTTGATTCAGCGGGAGATGAGTTACTCAGCTTGCTGAGTTTAAACGCCACTGAAATGCTCACTAGCGGTGGGATTCTAGTGTGGTCTGATAATCCTAGAGTACCAAAGGGAGGCTTCAGTGACTCCATAAACCTTTTATGTAAATGTTGTTTTTAAGATAGTTTAGCCATTTAGAGAAATTATTTGCAAATCATATAACTGATAAACAACTTGAATCATAGCATGTATATTTTTTCCCCAAATAAATAAATAAATGTTATTTACCTTTTTGGTTCCATTTCGTAGTGAAATTAAAAATGTAAATACTGCATATGCCTTTTTTTTTAAAAAGTGTAGTACAGAAGAACAATTTGTATCCAGAATTTATAAGGAACACTTACAACTCAATATCAAAAAAATAACCTAGTTTTAAAAATGGGCAAAAGATTTATGCAGACATTTCAGCAAAAATATATGAATGACCAATAAGCACATGAAGAGATGTTCAACATCATTGGTCATTATGGAAATATAAATTAAAGTCACAGTGAGATACCACTTCATACCACTAAAATGGCTATAATCAAAAGACACAATTAACAAGTGTTAGTGAGAGAATGTGGAAAAACTGGAATCCCCATACATTGCTGGTAGGAATGTAAAATGGTACCATTACTTTGGAAAAATAGTTCAGCAGTTTCTTAAAAAGTGAAACACAAATTTACCATATAACTCAGCGACTTCACTCCTATAGGAATCTATGTGAAAGAAATAATAACATATATTCACACAAAACCTGTAAACAAATGTTAAGAGTAGCATTATTCACAATAGCCAAAAATCGGAAACAACCCGAATGTCTGTCAACTGGCGAGAAGATAAACAAAATTTGGTATATCCATACAATAGAATACTATTCAGGAATAAAAATGAATGATTCATGCTATAAGACAGATGAACCTCAAAAACATGCTCAATGAGAGACGCCAAGCAAAAAAAGATGGTAGGATTCCATTTAGCAAAATGCCTAGAGAAGGCAAAGCTGTCAAGTCAGAAAGTAGATTAGTGGTTGCCTGGAGCTTGGGGTGGGAACGGGGAATGACTGCAAATTGGCTTGAGGAATTTTTAAAAAATATACTTCCTATAATGCATTCAGCATTCTCAGTTACATCTTCTGTATATTGGCTCAAAAGAGCTCAGCCATATACTTGCATCAATCCATAGTCCAACTTGAGATGTGTTTCCACATCCAAAGTAGATTTTGACTCTGCGGATGGGAGACCCCAGGAACCACGGTTAACTTGTGCCCCATTGCAATTAAGGACTGACAGTTCTGACAACTTTAAGTGCCATCAAGTTCCCAAAACCCTTTGATCAGTGCCAGCAAGAGAAGGGGGTGTGAACCCCTGCCCTAGGGCCCATTCATTGGTTTTTTTTAAAGCATTTGTTAGCATTTAGAACTTCCATGTGGCTTCAAGCCACCAGACACAGCGGCTGCCCCTCCTCCAAGCTCCCCCACACAGATCCTTAATCTTCTTAGCGCCTCTGCTGAAGAATTTGGCGCTCCTGACGACAGGCTGCTTTGGGAGCTTTCCTTTCTCCAGAACCTTGCAGTAGCCTGATTGCACCACGTCAATGAGAGCAGCAGCTCCTGTCTTGTTTTTGGCAGCATTTACCTGCTTACATCTGCTCATCACTAATCAATATTCATTGTTTATCAAGGTCAACAGTTGGGCAGAAGCTTTGGTTCAAGCGGTAATGCCACATACCAACTGCCCCTAAGTAACCTGGGTATTAGCTGTCTTAGTCGATCCTGTGGTGATGACGCCATCAGCATCACCCATCAGCATGCCCCCCTCCCGGGGGGGGGGGCAAGAAGAGGGGTGGTCCCAGTGCTTGCCGGTACAGTGGTTGGGTGGCTCACGTGGCTTCAAAGTTTCCAGGTCTTCCTCTGCCTGAAGTGCTTAGCGAGAAGGCCAAAGGGGGGTGGGGCAGGAGACAAAACTTGACAGTGTGCGAAGAGCCTGTAGGCCTAGGGATCAAGGATTTGCCTTGTGGCGCAGCCAGCTAAGCCGGTGTTCTGGACTCGCCCAGGGCTGTTTGGCCTCATCAGGGCTGCGCCAGAGTGCACTAGCCTGCCAGTCGCAGAGATCTGAACCAGGGCTGAGCATGCAGCCTCAGGCTCCCGAGCCCAGGCTGGCCCCCGGCCCTGAGGCCCTCCACGCGGGCTAAGGCCCTGGGGGCTAGGGGTGGGGGCATGCACGGTTGAGGTGCAATGCAAGGAGTAAAGCTTGTGGCTGGGCCAGCAACAAATCAGGGGCACATTAAGAATCCAGGCCTGGGGGCGCCTGGGTGGCTCAGATGGTTGGGTGTCTGCCTTCGGCTCGGGTCATGGTCCCGGGGTCCTGGGATCGGGCCCCACGTCGGGCTCCTGGCTCGGCGGGGAGCCTGCTTCTCCCTCTCCCTCTGCCTCTCTCCCTGCTCGTGCTCTCTCTCTCTCTCTGTATCTCTGTGTCTCAAATGGATAAATAAAAAAAATAAAAAAGAATCCAGGCCTGTTTGTTCCTGAAAGGATAAAAGGTCTGGATAGGAGGTGGTACTGAACGCATCAGGTAACAGCAGTCCACACTGCACAGATCTCAGCAAGGGGGTCTTTCCTCTTGGTCCCCCTGTTTCAGCAAGATGGTCTTGCAACACGGGGTCAGCCACGGAGAACCGCGTATCTCCACTCCTGGCCCTCCCGGACAACTGGCAGGGCTTCCTCATTTGCTAAGTGAGGAAGAAGCTTCTACCCAAACGTATCCTTCACATGACTTCTTTCCAACCTACTATACTAGTAGGCCATGGTACATTTCAGTACGACCGGCTGCCCTTGTCACCAGATACTTTATGAGTAAGTGCTACTACTCTTCTCTAGTGCCTTTTCCGTACTTGCTTAGTCAGTCTACCGGACAGGCGTCACCTGTATTTTTTTGAAAGAGCCTTGTCACCTTAACAGCTCCACAAAAAGCGAGTTTTAAATCTCGTGAAGTCAACCTGCCGAAAGTCCTGGGTAGCGCTGCGTCTTTTACTGAGGGACACAAAGGCCAACTTTCTCAGCAGTTCGATAGCAGCGACAAGTGTTCTCTCAGAAGCAACACTACTGGAGTTTGTGAAAGACAGCGATTATGCTTTGACTACACAGGGGATGCTGTGTGAGAAACCGCTAATGGAAGTTTCAGTATCATGGCAAGTATGTCCTCAGTTTCGCTGGGATTGTAAGTCTCCCTTCTGGGACGCATCAAAGGCCACAGACAACGTCACCTGCAACTTGCCAATCAATAAGATATCATTAGACGGTGAAAATGCTGGACATCAGAACTGTCCTCTGATACCATAGGAACATTCCAGGTCAACATGTTACACGCTTATTACACAGCGCATAAAATGAATTTGCTCACAGGCCTCCCAATGACAAAATCACTTTCAGCTTTCACCTTTCACTGCAAGTTCTATAGCTATATTAGACACTTTTTTAAATGATTTTATTTATTTATTTGTGTGTGAGAGAGCGCACACAGCGGGGGTGGCAGCAGGCAGAGGGAGAAGCAGGCTCCCTGCTGAGCAAGGAGCCCAATGTGGGGCTCGATCCCAGGACCCCGAGATCATGCCCTGAGTCCAGGGCAGCCGCTTAACTGACTGAGTCACCCAGGCATCCCTATATTGAACACTTTTTACGGGAACATAGACCATGCATATTTTCACACAGACACGAACACATCAGCTTCCAGGAGACCAACTATCCTTCTCCCTGGAAGTTTGGGAAATTAGAGAAGGGGGTGCAGGGGGTGCAGGAAGCATAAGTTTGCAGCTAGGTTTTTGAGGCGATAGAAAGGTTCTAAAACTGGATTCGTAATGGTTACACAAGTCTATAAATTTACTAAATTCATCGGATTTTACACTTAAAATTTACAGCATTTAAATTTCAACAAAGCAGTTTTTTTTAAAAAGCCAATAAACAACAATGTGTTTATCCTAAATATAGGGAGAAGTATTTCCTTACTTATTCAAAACATTTAAGAAATTGTACAAAAACATGCAGTGCTCTTTCATACACTATCTACAAAAGTTTAACATGTTGGAAGTCTGTGTGCTAACTTGTGGATGCTTATGTGTATTTCAGAATACATCCTCTCTTCTCATCTCCGTTTAATCAATGAAAAATCATAAAATTAAGATAACCCAAACAATGCAAAAACCTGAAACCATTTCTGGCTACTAGTCTATAAATCATATTTTTCTTAATACTGTACAACCAAAACAAATGTAGAAATAGGTTTATTTCAGAGGCTTTCTGCAACTATAATAAACCCTTTTTACAACATTTTTGTGCTCATCAAAAATACTGTTTCCATTGACTAACTTCATAATAAGTGAATGCTATAAATTTTAATATATAAATAACAATAAATACATTTTGTATATATTGGAGTTCATTTTATAAATACTATATGGACTCAACAATTCTTGGATTATCTGTTGTTTGTTTCTATTTAGACCAACCTGTTTGTGTTAAACACATTCATTTTTCAGGTAGGTTATTATAAAACTATTTATAAATGATTCAGTTTTAGGGGAGCCTGGGTGGCTCAGTCGGTTAAGCGTCTGCCTTCGGCTCAGGTCATGATCCTGGGATCCTGGGATCACGTTCCACCTGAGGGGGGTGGTCTTTGCTCAGCGGGGAGCCTGCTTCTCCCTCTGCCTGCCACTCCCCCTGCTTGTGCTCTCTCTCTCTCTGACAAATAAATAAATAAAAATCTTAACAAATGATTCAGTTTTAGCTTTGACCAGTTAATAAAGTGATTATATAAAAATATTTATAGCATTTATTTTTAATTTTTAAAAAGGCTTCTTTTGCTAAAACAAAAGAAATCTGAATACTCCTGGACCATAGGTGGCACAAAAAGATCAAGCTCAACTGGACTTTTACTAGCAGGGTGATTAGAAACAAGTTCAGTTTAAAAAAGCACCTTATAATTGCCCTCTAAGGCTGCCATGAAGGTAGATGGGATTGTCCTTAGACTGCAAGGTTTAACTTCAGAAAAACTTTTTTTTTAAAAAATGAGGTGTTCCGTTTCCTCCTTTATCCACCATTTCATAGAAACACAGAGTGCTCTTTCCGTCTTCCTCCTTCCTGTTGGCTCGAGCTCAAACATGATGACTGGAATCCCTGTGGCTGACCGGGACTGGGAGATGAGTCTGACAATGGAAGCCACACAGGACAAAGCAACAAGATAGAAGGGATGTGGGTTCTTTGAAACCATGGACTTTATCCTATCTCTGGAATGCCTACCTCAAGGTGTCTTGAACATGAGGGATGAATAAGTGTCCATATTGTTTATGCCACTGTTTGTAAACTAAACTTAATCCTATGAGTATACTGAGATCAGAGTGGTGCAGACGGAGGGAGAGGTAGGCACAAAGGCTCTGAGACAGGAAATGCTTGACACCGTCAAGGCACAGCAAGGTGAGCGTGGCTGGGGTGTGAATAACTAGAGGGAAAATGGTCAGAGATTGTGTAGGGCTTAGTGGTTGGTACTATGAGGTACTCTGAGGTATGTATTTAGTTGTGGAAAGGCATCACAGGGTTTCAAGAAGAAAAGTGACCTGATTGATTTATATTTTAAAAGAATCTCTGGGACACCCGGGTGGCTCAGTAGGTTAGGCGGCCAACTCTTGGTTTCAGCTCAGGTCATGATCTTGTGGTCTTGGGATTGAGTCCCGGGCTCCACACTTGGCAGGGGATCTGCTTGAGGATTCTCTCCCTCTCCCTCCACTCATGTGTACTCTCTCTCTCTAAAATAAATAAATGATCATTAATTTTTTTAAAGAAAAGAACCTTTTTATAAAGAAGAGACTGATGCTAATGTACAAGAATCCTCACAGTGGGTACATAAGCATTTATTACATATTCTCTACACTTCTTTTATATGCTTAATATATTCTAGGTTATAAATTTCGTAGAAAACTTTTCACAATCACCCTTATTAACTGGCCAAAGCTAAAACTGAATCATGTATAACTTTATTTACAATAACCTATCAGAATAAAGAATGTGTTTAACACAAAGGATTTGGTTTAAATAGAAACTAAAGGGGCACCTGGGCGGCTCAGTCGTTAAGCATCTGCCTTCAGCTCAAGTCATGATCCCAGGGTCCTGGGATCAAGCCCCGCATCGGGCTCCCTGCTCCGCGGGAGGCCTGCTTCTCTCTCTCCCACTCCCCCTGCTTGTGTTCCCTCTCTTGCTGTCTCTCTCTATCAAATAAATGAATAGAATCTTAAAAAAATAAAAAATAAAATAAATAAATAAAAATTCTAAAATAAATAAATAAATAAATAGAAACTAAAAAAATAGTCCAAGAATGGTTTCGAGTCCATAGAGTATACTGGTGGGCTCAGAGAGCTCCGCTTTTCAATCCTGCCTCAGGGTTTTCTTAAGTGGGTGGGTGATCTTGATTAAATCATTTAACCTTCCTAATCTACCAAAGTGTAATTATCTTTATCTCTGAAGATTTTCTGAGGACTAAGTGCTTAGCACAGTTCCTGGCACAAAGAATCATCCCATATATGGTGTCTTTATTAGTAGTAGTCACAATTATTAGACTAATAATAACACTGGACCAGAACGGTATGAAATTTCCAGTCCCTAGAGAGGTTTTTCTCTATTGTGGGTGGAGACAGCTCACACAAGCATTTTCCATTACTTGGATGACAAAACCCTTAAGCTTTTTTCTACTCTCATACTTGGAAGTCTGGAAGTACCCACTTAGGAGACTTGAATATCTAAATCATAGAAAGGAATGTCCCAGGGGCACCTGGGTGGCACAGTCGGTTAAGCATCTGACTCTTGGTTTTGGCTCAGGTCATGATCTCAGGATTGTGGGATTGAGCCCAACATCGGGCTCTGGGCTCAGCGTGGAGTCTGCCTAAGACACTCTCTCCCTCTCCCTCTGCCCCTCCCCCCCAAAATAAATAAATCTTTAAAAAGAAAGAAAGGAATGTCCCATGAGAAAATCAATTATCATTCTAATTCATATCTCGATTTCTTGTGAGCTTATTATGAATTAGTAACTACGAGGCCATCAGCACAAGTAACTGAAAAAGATCCAGTTTCTAGACCCACGTAGGTGAGGCCCAGACTCTTAACTAGGTTGATCTTATGTCAGTACTGCTTACCAAGTACTTGATCATTTGAGATTAATTAATCGTTTGAGAACTAACTGAGGCATAGAAACAAACAAAAAGTGTGTTTGCTATGACTGTTGAGGATAAAAACTGGTATTTAAAACCATTCATGGGGCGCCTGGGTGGCTCAGTTGGTTAAGCGTCTGCTTTCGGCTCAGGTCATGATCCCAGGGTCCTGGGATCGAGCCCCACATCAGGCTCCCTGCTCGGCGGGAAACCTGCTTCTCCCTCTCCCACTCCCCCTGCTTGTGTTTCCTCTCTCGCTGTGTCTCTCTCTGTCAAATAAATAAATAAAATCTTTAAAAATTAATTAATTAATTAATTAATTAATTAATTAATTAAAAAAACCATTCAAGCAGACTTCCAATTTCTAGTCAGGCACATAAGGACCTTGGAAGTCACCAGTCTGCCCTAACAACAAATTAAAACTGAACAAACTAAAAAATCAATAGCTTTTCTTAGATCTGTCAGAGAAGTGAGGAAAGGACAAACTGCTTCCCCTAAAATTGGAGACAACAGGTGAACAGAAAATCACAATTTAACAGGACAAAACCCCGCAAACAAAAACCTCTGTGGAAACCAGTGCCAAGGTAGGAAAACCTGAATTGCAATTGATAAATTGCCAGTGGACAGGCCTATGAGCTAAAAACCCTAAGGGGGTCCCCTCATTTTTGTGAGTTTTATCTCCTGAAGTCTACTAGGTCTTCACAGAAAAGATCAGAGAAAAATCCCCTTGGGCTTCCCATAGGAAAAATAACCATTTTGAAACAAAGAACATTCTGTTCTTAAGAAAGCCTGCCCTCAAGAGAAACTATTTTATCAGACCCTAACCTGTTTAGGTTTTGTCAGAATTTAAAATGACCTGGGAAAAGGTGAATACCCAACTCCAGCCCCCTCCAGCCATCTTGTCTTCTCTAAGGTTGGGGTAGTAGGGGCTGAGAAACATTTGTGAAGTTCAAAGCCTAGGAGCACAGGCTCACTAAAAGACTTACACCCAGTCATGGGACTGCAGAACGCTACCCCTCTTTCCACACCTTACCACTACATCACTGAAGGTCTATTTACCAGCATTCCTTTCACTCAGTATGTAATGTCTGGCTTTCTTTCTTTCTTTTTTTTACATTTTTAAAAAGATTTTATTTATTTATTTATTTGAGAGAGAGAGAGCACGCATGAGTGGGGGAGAGAGGTAGGGGTGGCCCCAGGTGTCCCCAGATCATTAATTTAAAACAACTACTATGATTAGGGGCGCCTGCGTCGTTCAGTCGTTAAGCATCTGTCTTCGGCTCAGGTCATGATCCCAGGGTCCTAGGATCGAGCCCCACATCGGGCTCCCTGCTCAGCAGAAGCCTGCTTCTCGGTCTCCCACTCTCCCTGCTTGTGTTCCCTTTCTCGCTGTGTCTCTGTTAAATAAATACATAAAATCTTTAACTAATTAATTAAACAACTATGATTAATACAGTAAGTGTTCTTTTTTTTTTTTAAGATTTATTTTAGAGAGAGAGTGTATGTGAGCAGGGGGAGGGGCAGAGGAAGAGGAAAGGAATCTCAAGCAGACTCCATGCTGAGCACAAAGCCCAATGCTGGGCTTGATTCCATGACCCTGAGATCATGACCTGAGCTGAAACCTAAACACCCCAATCGGTTAAGTGTTCTAATGAAGAAAGTAAACCTGGTGGGGTGCCTGGGGGCTCAGTTAGTTAAGCATCTGCCTTTGGCTCAGGTCATGATCTCAGGGTCCTGGGATCAAGCCCCACATTGGGCTCCCTGCTCAATGGGGAGCCTGCTTCTCCCTCTCCCTTTGCTGCTCCCCCCTACTTGTGCTCTCTCGCTCTCAAATAAATAAAATCTTAAAAAAAAAAAAAGTAAACTTGAAAGAATAGATAGGTAATGTAAACAGATGAAAATTCTAGGAGTCAAAAAAATGTTAGGGAATAAAAACACTGTAACAGAAATGAAGAATGCCTTTCATGGGCTTATTGGCAGGCTGAATATAACTGAGGAAAGAATCTCTTGATCTTGAGAATATGTCAATGGAAACAAAGTAAAGAGAAAAAAGACTGAAAAAAAAAAAAAAGGGAACAGAATATCCAAGAACTGTGGTACAACTATAAAAAGCATAGCATACACATAATGAGAATACCAAAAGGAGAAGAAAGAGACAAAGATACAAAAGCAATACTTGAAGCAATACTGACTGGGAATTTCCCCCGAACTAAGATAAGACACAAACCACATGTCTTAGCTGTCTGCTACAACAAGTTACTATAGACTGGGTGACTTAAACGGCAGAAATTATTTCTCAGAGTTCTGGAGGCAGAGAAATACAAGATCAAGGTGCTGGCAGATTTGGTTCTGGTAAGAGCCAGCATCCTGGTTTGTAGATGGCTCTCTCCTTACTGCATCCTCACATGACCGAGTTAGAGCAAGCTCTCATGTACATTTTTATAAAAGCACTAATCCCCATTCATAAAGGCTCTACTCTTAAGACCTAATCACCTCCCAAAGACTCCCACCTCTTAATACCAAGGGGAACACAAACACTCAGCCTATAACATCACAAAACCACAAGAAACTCAGAGAACACCAGGCAGGATAAACACCAAATAAATTACACCTAAGCATATCATATTCAAGCTGCAGAAAACAAAAGACAAAGTCTTGTAAGAAAAAGTCTTGTAAAAATAAAAGACAAAGAAAAAGTCAGAAGGAAAAAACTTATTTATAGAGAAGCAAAGATAAAAATTACATCCAGGGGCGCCTGGGTGGCTCAGTCGTTGAGCGTCTGCCTTCGGCTCAGGTCATGATCCCAGGATCCTGGGATTGAGCCCCGCATCGGGCTCCCTGCTCCGCGGGAAGCCTGCTTCTCCCTCTCCCACTCCCCCTGCTTGTGTTCCCTCTCTCGCTGTGTCTCTCTCTGTCAAATAAATAAATAAAATCTTTAAAAAAAAAAAAAATTACGTCCAATTTCTCTAAAACCATGTGAACAAGAAGGGGGTGGAGTGATATATTTAAAGTATTGAGAGAAGGGAACCTGGGTGGCTCAGTCAGTTAAGCATCTGCCTTCGGGTCAGGTCATGATCCCAGAGTCCCAGGATCGAGGCCACCATTGGGCTCCCTACTCAGCAGGGAGTCTGCTTCTCCCTCTCTCTCTGCCCCTCCCCCTGCTCCTTCTCTCTCTCTCCTTCACTCTCTCTCAATAAATACAGTCTTAAAAAAAAATATCGAGAGAGAAAAAACCCAAAACACTAACCTAGAGGTGAAGAAGAAATATTTTCTCAAACAACCATTGAGGCAATTTGTTGCCTGTTTACCTTCCTTGCAAGAAACGTTAAAAGAAGTTCTTTAGAGAAAAGGAAACTAACGTTGTTCAGAAATTTGAAGACAACCCCTAAAAAAGGTAAAAAAAAAAAAAAAGACATAATTTATATATTAACAAAGGAGAGAAAATAGAATCATATAAAATGCTTATTTAAAACAATAAATGCCATAAATGGTAGGGGAAAAAAGGTGGAAGACAAAAATAGGAACAAAGAACAAGGCAATAGGGGCGCCTAGGTGGCTTAGTCGGTTAAGCGTCTGCCTTCGGCTCAGGTCATGATCCCAGGGTCCTGGGATTAAGGCGCTCCATGGGCTCCCTGCTCAGTGGGGAGTCTGATTCTTCACTCTCCCTCTGCCCTCCCCCTGCTCATGCTTTCTCTCTCATTCGCTCTCTCTCAAATAAATATATAAAATCTTAAAAAAAAAGAACAAGGCAATAAAGAGAAAACAATAACAAGATATATATTAATCCGAATACATTAATAATCATTTTAAACATCAATGGCCCAAATACAATAATTAAAAGACAAAAATAGTCAAACTGGGTCAAAAGAACTACACAGTGTCCAAAAAAAACCCACTTTGGGGTGCCTGGGTGGCTCAGTTAAACAGCTGCCTTCAGCTCGGGTCACAATCCCAGGGTCCTGGGATCGTGGCTGTGTCAGGCTCCCTGCTCGGTGGGGAGTCTACTTCTCCCTCTGCCTCTGCTGCTCCCCCTGCTTGTGCTCTCTGTCAAATGGATGAATAAAATCTTAAACAAAACAAAACAAAACAAAACACCCTACTTTATTTTTATTTATTTTTATTTTTTAAAGATTTTATTTATTTATTTGTCAGAGGGAGAGAGAGAGAGAGCAGAAGCAGGGGGAGTGGCACACAAAGGGAGAAGCAGGCTCCCTGCCCAATGTGGGACTTGACCCCAGGACCCTGGGATCATGACCTGAGCCAAAGTCAGAAGCCCAACCGACTAAGACACCCAGGCATCACAAAAACCTCACTTTAAATATAAACACACATATAAATTAAAAACAAATGGACAAAGAAAGATATACCATGCTAATACTAATCAAAAGAAAGTCAGATTACTTATATTGAGCAGCATTCAAAGCAAGGAAAATTATCAGGATAAAGAGGGGCATTAAATAATGATAAAGGGGTCAATTCTCCAAGAATAATCTTTAAATATCTTAATCTTTAATAATCTTTAAAGAGTATGCACCTAACAACAGAGCATTAAATACATGAGGAAAAGCTGATAGAACTGCAAGGAGGAGTAGACGAATCTGCACTTATAGTTAGAGACTGTAATACCCTTCTATCAGAAATGGACATATCCACCATGTAGAAAATAAGTAAGAACATAGTTGAACTCAACAGCACCATCAATCAACTGAGTATAATTGACATCTATAAACTACTTCTTTCAACAACAGCAGATTCCACATTCTTCTCAGGCTGACATGGACCAAACACCAAGATAGACCACATCTTTAAAATTTTTCAAGAAAAAAAGTCATACAATGTATGCTCTCAGATCATAATGGATTTAAACTAGAAATTTATTTAATAAAGATAACTGGAAAATCCCAAAATATTTGAAGATTAAATATACTTTCAAATTACACATGGGTCAAAGAAGAAATCTCAAGAGAAATTTAATAACATTTTGAGCTAAATGAAAATGAAAATACAACTTATCAAAACATATGAAATGCAGCAAAAACAGTGCTTAGATGAAAATTTCCAGCATTAAATGTATATATTAAAAAAGAAAAAAAATCTAAAATCAGTCATCTGAGTTTCAACCTTAGGAAATTAGAAAAAGACGAGAAAATTAAATGTAAAGTAAGAAAAAGTAGAGAAATAATAAAATTATAGCACAAATAATGAAATTGAAAACAGGAAATTGGCAGAGAAAATTAATGAAGGATAAAAAGCTGGTTCTTTTAAAAGAACAACAGAATTGATAAGCCTCTAGATAAGCTAACTAAGAGATAAAAATAAAAAGAAATGACATAAAGTTAATACTGATATTAATATATCAGAAAGGAAAGTGTGAACATTACTGCAGAACCCATGGACATTAAGTAAATAGAAAAGATACCATAAACATCTCTTTCCCCACAATTTGATAATCTAGATGAAATGGACCAATGAAAGACACAATCTTCCCAAACTCACACAAGAAGAAATAAACAATCTGAATAGTCCTATATCTTTAGAAACATTAAATCAATAACTAATAACTTTCCAAAGCAGAAAGCACCAGGCCCAGATGGGGTCACTGGGTAATTCCATGAAACATTTAAGGAAGAAATTATATCCATTCCCTACAATTTCTTTCAGAAGACAGAAGCCAAGAGAATATAGTTAACCTTTGAACAACATGGGTTTGAACTTCAGGGGTCTACTTGTACATGGATTACTTTCAATAAATACAGTACAATAAATGTATCTTCTCTTCCTTGTGATTTTCTTAATAACATTTTCTTCTCTAGCTTACTTTACTGTAAGAATATGGTATAAAATGTTAAAAATGGTATAATATAGCATAAAATGTTATAAAATCAGTAAGGCTTCCAGTCAACAATAGGCTGACTGGGATGTTTTAGCATTTTAGCATTTTAGCACTAAAAAGAAATGAACTATCAAGCCATGAAAAGACGTGGAGGAAACTTAAATGCCTGTTACCAGGTAAAAGAAGCTAATCTAGAAAGGCTACATACTGTATGATGGAATTCAGGAAAAGGCAAAACTGCACAGACAGTTAAAAGATCAGTGATTGCCAGAGGGAGGAGAGAGGGAGGACAATAGTTAAGGTACAGAGGATTTTTAGGGCAGTGAAACTATTCTGTATGATACTATAATAGTGGATACACATCACTGTACATTTGTCAAAATCCATATTACTTTCAACACCAAGAGTGAACCCTGACATAAACTAAGGACTTGGGATCATAAATGACAATGCTATCAAGGTATGTTGATCACTTGTAAGAGATGTACCACTCTGGATGGGTATATAGATAGTGCGGGAGGCTGTGACATGTGGAGGGGCAGGGGTTATGTGGGGACTCTCTGCACTCTTTGTCCCATTTTGCTGTGAATCTAAAACTGCTCCAAAAAAATAAAGCCTATTCAAAGAGAAAGTTAGACATACAAGCATCTAATGAAGAGACATGTGCAGGTAAACAAAAACACTAAAACTAGTATGATGCAGAAATTATGCAACGAGACTGCCAGGCTTCAGCTCCCAGCCCTACTCTATCATAGTTTGTCACTTTGGCCAACTTCTTGGTTTCCTCATCTGTCAAAAAAAGGACACCCATCTCTGAGGTTGCTGGGAGGCCAACATAAGTTAACCCACGTAAATGAAGTGTTTAGAAAAGCATCTGGCAGTTAGTAAGTACACAGTAAATGTGAGCTATCATTAATATTAAAAGAACAAAAAAAATCAACACAGTATTTTATAAAGCCCACCATGCCAGGAGACGTCATATCTGTCTGCTAGGGGAAAAAGTATACAGATTTTCTTTTTCTTTCTTTCTTTTTTTTTTTTTTGGTGTGTGTGTGTATACAGATTTTCTTAATGTATCACAAGTATGGGCCCTAAGATACAGTAGAAAATAGCATATTATGACAAAATACAATCTACAGACCAGATAATCTCTTTTGATACACTTAATTCAATAAGGCTATTTGGTGATACTGTTATAGTTTTAAGTAGAGTCATCCTTAAAATATGCAGAAACACCATATATATAAGATTGAGGGGCGCCTGGGTGGCTCAGTCGTTGAGCATCTGCCTTCAGCTCGGGTCATGATTCCAGGTCCTGGGATCGAGTCCCGCATTGGGCTCCCTGCTCAGCGGGAAGCCTGCTTCTCCCTCTCCCACTCCCCCTGCTTGTGTTCCCTCTCTCGCTGTGTCTCTCTCTCTGTCAAATAAATAAAATCTTAAAAAAAAAAAAAAAAAAAGATTGAGCTTCAAGTTGAGGAGATGTAAGATTGAACATTGAGGGAGATAAAGATTATTGCATACCATGAGTCAAGATGAGATTTTGCAAATAAAATGTCAAATCTCTTCGGACAGGGTTGTTTGGCAGGATGTATCTGCCACACAATCTGTGCTCTTTTTTTTCGAATTGAGTAATGTATTTTGTATACTCAATGTTGGACTACATTAAAACCCATTATTTTAGATTTTTTAATTTCTTCTGGTACTTGTATTCTAGGATTTCCGAAGGTACAGGAAAGGAAACAAGAGAAGCAACAAGAAAGTTTGGACAGGCAGGGCAATGATTAGACAGCAATCTAGACCAGCGGTTCTTGGGTCTTAACCTGCATCAGAATAACCTGGAAGCTAACAAGAATCACGGAGGCCCAGTTTCTCTGAAGCAGGAAGAGGTCTAGGCCTTTGCTGTTTTACCAAATTCCCCAGGTGATTGTGTCTGGACCCAAGTTTGATCTGGACCATCTGTCTAATCTCTCCCTTGCTACTGAGGGGCCAGAGAGGAAGTGGTGTGGGTGTTACCTGGGAAGCTGGTTAGAAATGCAGAATCTTGTGCTCCACCCTAGATCTACAGAGTTAGAATCTGCATTTTTTTTTTAAAGATTTTATTTATTTATTAATGAGAGACAGAGAGAGAGAGGCAGAGGGAGAAGCAGGCTCCCAAGGAGCAGGGAGCCCGATGTGGGACTCGATCCCAGGACCCTGGGATCATGACCTGAGCCGAAGGCAGACGCTTAACCATCTGAGCCACCCAGGCACCCTAGAATCTGCATTTTTAACAAGATCCTCAGGTGATTTATACGGACATTAAGGATTGAGAACTTCTCAACCTCTTTGCACTTTGGAATCTCTAGGAAGAGATTCTGAGTTTGGCCTGGACTTTGGGGTTTTGTAAAGTTCCACAGGCTATTTAAAACTCAGCAAAATTTGGGGAGCTTAGGTGGCCCAGTCATTTAAGCATCTGCCTTCAGCTCAGGTCATGATCCAGGAGTCCCGGGACTGAGCCCACCATCGGGTTCCCTGCTCAGCAGGGAGTCTGCTTCTCCTTCTGCCTTTCACCCCGCTCATGCTCTCTCTCTCAAATAAATAAATAAAATCTTAAAAAAAAGAATTCTCATTAAAAAAATAAATAAAATTCAGCAAAATTTGAAAAGAGATTTTATCGTTTTTAAAAATTTTACTTATTTATTTGAGGCAGAGACAGAGAGCGAGCATGAGCAGAGGGTGGGGCAGAGGGAAAAGCAAACTCCCCGCTGAAGAGGGAGCCAAATGTGGGGCTTGATCCCAGGACCCTGAGATCATGACCTGAGCTGAAGGCAGACGCTTAACTGACAGAGCCACCCAGGCGCCCTGAAAAGAGATTTTAGAAGCTAAGATCACAGGGTATGTGGATGGCTCAGTCGGTTAAACACCTGCCTTTGGCTCAGGTCATGATCCCAGGGTCCTGGGATCTAATCCTGCATCAGGCTCCTTGCTCAGCGGGGAGCCTGCTTCTCCCTCTTCTCCCCACTCTTGCTCTGTCGCTGTCTCTGCCTCTCTCAAATGAATAAATAAATAAAATCTTTAAAAATAAAAAAATTTAGAAGCTAAGATCACAGCATGACTATAGGTGCAGTACTATCATGTTTATCTGAAAGGGTCTTATCAACTGCAATATTCCATGGGGTGCCCCCAACATGCTACTAAATGGAAAATGTCCATTAATGCCTCCCCAATAAGTTTAAGAGATTATACCTTTAGAATTGTTTGTTTCAGTAGTTTAGTAGCATAAACCCCCCCTTAGTTTCCCTTTTCTCTTTCACTCCCACCCAAATTAAATTCCATTTAAATATCATTTTAATGAAACTGGTGTTCAGCAAAGCACCAATAAAATGAGATTCCATCTACAACCAATGAAAACACTAAGGGTGATTCAAAAGATTGTATAGCAGATTATTCAAGAATTAGAGAGGTGAGAACAGAATGAGGGATGGAATTGAATAGATGATGAAGAGATGAAATTGCTGAGGGAAAGCAATCCTGTTCTTTTAGGTTTTTTTTTTTTTTGAAAGATTTTATTTATTTGACAGAGAGAGACACAGTGAGAGAGGGAACACAAGCAGGGGGAGTGGGAGAGGGAGAAGCAGGCTTCCCGCTGAGCAGAGAGCAGCTGCGGGGCTCGATCCCAGAACCCCAGGATCATGACCTGAGCCGAAGGCAGACGTTTAACGACTGAGCCACCCAGGCGCCCCTTCTTTTAGATTTTGTAAACTGTTAATGACAACTGGCTTCTAGCGACTGGATTCAATGATCCGGGGCTGCAGCTAACTGACAACCATGGCTGGTTCCCAGTATAAGGTTGTAGTTAACAACCTGTTAGACTATTGCTTCAAAGTGGCTTAATCAGAGTGTTTCACAATTGGAGCTCCAAAATAACTTGAGAGCTACACCTAAGAAACCAGGTTTTCTTTAAACTTGAGAAAGAAGGACAGCTAGATGTTATTGATGGTATCAAAATAAAATTTGATCCCATTGGCACAAGGTTAAATTTTACAGATTACCCTGAGATACTTACCCTCTATTTTCACACCATAAAAAAAAAAAAAAAAAAAAAAGGTAATAAGTTGCAGACTAACGTTCCTACTAATAGTGAAAGCAGGCCAGAAACATGTACCTGAGAAAACGGATGCAGAGCAATTAAATTATAAAAAGCACAAGAGTAAATTAAGATAACAGATGATGACTCAAAATAAATAGAATATTAAAAATGAGAGGAGAAAAACTTAAGAAGTAAATAAAGAGTTAAATATTTGAGAATAAGTGACAATTATTAAAATTGTATGAAGAACAGTGAACATATGAATTATAGAAGTCCTTGAAGAACCAAAGTAAGGAAATAGAACAAAATATATTTTAAAAAGTCTGCAACTCAAGAAAATTTTCCTGAAATTAAACTTAAGAAAAAAAATAAAACATGTATTCTGCACATTAAAAAAAAAAAAAAAACCAGCAGCTACACCAAAGGAGTTTTAGTTCCAAACCTGAAAGAAGGTTTCGTTCCAAACCCTCTAAATACAATTGTTTTTTCTTTTAATCACTTTGCAAATCTTCTCCTTCCTCTTCTCTATTTCTCTAGTTTTCTTCTCAAGTGGGAAAGAATTTTGTTTCTTCTAAAAGAGCCAACATGGGGGCGCCTGGGTGGCTCAGTCAGTTAAGTGTCTGCCTTCGGCTCAGGTCACGATCATCAGGGAGTCTGCTTCTCCCTCTGCCCCTCACCCCACTCGTGCTCTCTCTCTCACTCTCTCTTTCAAATAAATAAAAGCTTTAAAAAAATAAAAATAAAAGAGCCAACAAAACCACTGCCCCCTCCCCAAAGAATTTAAGCAAAGCATTCCCCTGCTACGAGAATAACAGGTATGTAAAATTGACTGTATTTGCTTAGCGTAGCATTTGGACACAGAATAATTTTGCTATAGATATTCAACAGTCAACAGCCTGAGCATGAATTTGCTCACCCACAGTTGCCACATGGGTCCATGTGTGTGAAAGTGCTGCACATCTTCAGTATATTTTAGGCTCTGGATCATTTGTCCTCACATGGCTGAGCAAGATAGCTCCATTTTATTTGTTCTGTTGCCTACAAATAAAGGGGGATAGTTGAAAGTGCTTTAAAGGAATAAAGGACTCTGGTTGTTTCTGGTGAAGCGGACTCATTATTCTCTCCATCAGAGAGGAATTCATTTCATTGTTTTAGAGGCATTGGCTGGGAGGATTAGGATGCTAATAGGGAGTACTTGATTTCAGAATTAGAGTAGTGGGTTCTGCATGGAAATAGACATGAAATCCAGGTCCTAAACTGTTACAATATTTGTCAGTTAAAAACAAAAAATGTTTGAGAATCCCATGAGACAGGAAGGCCAGGCTGGCCTGAACAATACTACCCAGGCTCTGAAGAGTCCTGCCAATTCTTTGTTTTGGCTTTGCTTTCTTTAAAGCTGCTTCCTCCTTGGCCAGGGGTTGTTCATCCTCTCCTGAAGCATATTTACCAGCAGTGACACATTAAAAAACATGAAAAAAAAAATTCCTGTAGTTGTTCCCTTCAAGTGCACTGGCAGAGAACTTGACTTCCTGTCCTCCTTCCTGAAGCACAACCTGTTTGTGTCTTGGGCTCTTCTCTATGAAAAGTCTCCCAAAGAGCCCAGCAGACTGCAACATTCCAGCTCATCAGTCTATACATTATCCCTCTAGGTATGTGTTGCTTAACTCTTACCAGATTTATTTGGAAAAGCCAAGATTCTAATATTATAATACCTAAGAGTTAAACCCCTATGAGCAATGCATTCCAGTTATACTTTGAGTTGCAAAAAGTTCTTTTCTCTCTTGAAAAAGTAAACTTATCTCCACACTATCTTCTGATATAGATACTAATTCCAACTCACTTGGTATAAACAACAATAAAATTAAACTAAAAATATAAACAACCTACAGATGTATACTTCTTTCTGAAAATTTACCCTTGTTTTCCACATTTATAAAGGTACTCTTATCGTTCCTTTGTATGTGGTCACCAGTCCCATTACTTCTTCCTTTACAATGTTGAAGGAGTCTGTCTTTTTCCATAACCTCTGACCTTACCATGGCTTAGCCCTTTATTACCTTATATCTGTTTTCTAACTATTCTCTGTCAAGAACACTGACTTCTCTAATCCAACCCATACCATCCTACACCTTGTCCCCAGTATTACCTTTATTCTAGAACCACCAAAGGAAAAGAAAAAGAAACTTTGCTGAGATATAATCACATTTAACCCTCACGAACACTAGGAAAGGTGAACGCCATTATTCCTATTTTATAGGGAAGGAATCAGGATCAAAGACATTTGGTAAATTTCTCTGGGACTAACAGCTAGGAAGTCCCAGAACTCAGAGCCCACGCTTCTTCTCCTCTCCCTCCTAGTAAGCAGAGGTGAGGGGTGGAAGCTTCACAGGGGAGGTAACATTTACGTTTAGAGATCATCATCATTTTTTGTTTAGTGTTCTCTTACTCTTTCCTTTTCTACCTTGGTTTTCATTTGCTCATTACAATATTTATTTCTACTTTTAACAGTTTGGAAATTCTCGTGCTTCCTGGGAAAGATAGAAACAAGAGGCTTAAATCGGGCCTTAATAAAAATCATCTACCATATTTGTTGATTTTTTTTTTAAATATTTTGTTTATTTGAGAGAGAGAATGAGATAGAGAGAGAGCATGAGAGGGGGAGGGTCAGAGGGAGAAGCAGACTCCCCGCTGAGCAGGGAGCCCGATGCGGGACTGGATCCCGGGACCCCAGGATCATGACCTGAGCTGAAGGCAGGTGCTTAACCAACTGAGCCACCCAGGCGCCCTACCATATTTGTTGATTCTAAGATGCACATTTTTCTTCCATCTTAACATCACTAAAATCACGGTGAGTTTTTTAATCAATGGCATCTTACAATTCCTGTTGGCCAGGTGGCAATCATGGCACACTTGTCATTGCCTGTGCAGGCCTGAACGTTAACAGTGTCAAAAACTTATAGATCAAAACTTACAGAATGGTTATCGGTAATTTGGATGAAAATCGCTGAAACAGTAATGGACCACTCTTTCCCTCGAGGAATCACATAATCCTCAGAAGGACGGGATGTGATATATTTAGCAATGTCCCTGGGTGTTTAGTGTAAGCCAGCTCTGTATAATTGAAAAACCGCTGCCCAGCCCAGCAACAATGGCTTTCGGTTCCTTTATGGATTCTTTTAAGTAGCTGTGTTCCCAATATCCTTGAAGGCACAGAGGTCACTATTGTGTGAAGGACCAAAGACATCCATGACTGAGTCAAAAGTGATGCGGAAGAGTTAGTCTCTGAAAGTGAAGTTTTAGGAATAACTTAGCCAATTAATTTTTATTTTTTTTATTTTTCTTTTTTGGCATGCACAAAGTAACATACAATTAAAAAAAAAAACCTCTAAAAACCTCTAATCAAAGTTCAATAAGTAGAAAATAAAAATTCTAAGTAAAGGGGAAACTTTTTTTCAGTTCAATTAACAGGGATTATATTGTTGGTATATAAAATAATAATAAAACGATGAATTTTAGATTCAAAAGAATATGGTATTTGCTATATACTGAGTTTTTTCTTGCCCCTTGTGTCCCCCCGCTTTCACTCTCAAAAGTAACTATGGTTGTCCTAGCTTTAGCTGAAAAGCAAAAATAATCCCTTGCTAGACTCTGGCGCCCTCTTGTGTTTAAAGTGTGAAAAGTCTTTATGGAAATGTTTTTTCCTTAAGGAGACACTGGGGAATTTCACATTCTGAAATTGCTTATTCTGGGAGGAGAAACCACCACAAAATGTGAACATCCCAAAGTGGATCATCTACTACTAATTTCCCCACTAAGATCTCAACTTTGAATTTCATGTCATCAGACTTTATCACTGCCTGCCTCTTATTGATGCTAACTTTAGACTCCAGGACCCTCCTGCACCATTTATGAGTAATTTTAGTTCCTGGTACACCATCACTCTCTCTAACACCACTTCGGTCTTGCTTCATGGTGAATTCAATACACACACAGGTGCTTTTCCCAACACGCTGGCCTTTGACTACCTTGACCTTCTCTCCTCCAACGTCCTTATTCCCCAGTTGTGCACTCCCAGGTCACACCATAGAAACTGTTATTACTAGTATCATCTTATGTATCTTGCTCCCTGACCACCAAATCCCATCTTTCCACCCAGCTCCTTTTAGTAACCCAACTCCATCAAACCTCTGACCCCCCCTTAAGAATGTAGAATCCATTAATTTTGCTAATATTTCACTGTGCCTCATCCCCTACTGTTCACTTTAGTCTCCATACCAGATGAAATACCGTGATTATTCATTATAATAATACCCTAGAAAACACCCTCAAACTCCCTTGCTCTTCTTTTGCATTGTCATTTGCTTGACTAAACTACAAACTCTCCCTTAAATGCACATCTCCCCCACTGTGTGCCTACGTCCCTACCACTGAATGTGGGTAGAGGAAAACCCGTAAGAATAATGGTTCTTCTGATTTTAAATTCATGATCAAAAATCTTAATGCTGGGAGGCGCCAGGGTGGCTCAGTTGGTTAAGCATCCGATTCTTGATTTCTGCTCAGGTCTTGATCTCAGGGTCATGGGTTGAGGCCCCACACTGGGCTCCACGTTGGGCATGGAGCTTACTTAAAAAAAAAAAACTTAATGCTGGGACCCTCAATAGTGCCAGCAACTCATACTATAGTCCCCTAGACCATTCACTCTTCTTTTTTCTTATTTCAATAGGTCACAGTGTCTTCTTCCTACTCAGTACCTTCTCCCATAGTCATCCTCAGCTGATAACCTTATTTCCTACTTTACTGAGAAAACTGAAGCAAGCAAAAGAGACTTCTAGATTCTCTCTACCATATCTTCCCACCTACCAGCATACTCTGCCTTCCCTCTTATTACTCTGGCCTAGATGAATGTCCATGCTCCTGTCTAAGACCTAAGGCGATGTCTCCATTTTGCAATAAATCCTTTAAAATCTCTTAAACATCATCACATGTAGATATGGATATAGTATATAGATATATAGATACACAGACATAGATAGTATACTATAGATCTATATACTATACTACAGATCTATATACTATATACATCTATATATCTATACTGTATTTATCTCTTACTACTGGATCATTCCCAACAGCATGCAACCATGCTACTTTTTATTTCTTTCATCTTCAACGTCTCTCTTCATCTCACACCTTATGACCGCTGCTATATTGCTCTGCCCTCTTTTACAACAAATCTCTTCAAAGGAATTCTCTACACTCACTTCTGCAATCCCTCTCCCATTCCCTCTCAAATCCATTTAATTGTTGTTTTGGAGAGTTTTGTGATGCACCAATAGAAACTGGAACATACCTCTGAGAGAGCAGCACCAGCCTGCCCCAGGAGGAGGCAGCCTATTCCCTAACAGACTTGCATGATTTTGCCAACATGTATCAGCAGAAGTCTAGGGAGCAGCTGAAGGTATAGATTCTACAAGTGTTAAGCCTATGGGGATAAAATATACTCAATCAAGCCAAAATCACTGGCATGGGCGCACTCCTCCAGGGTTTGGAATAAAACACGCTGGCTGGAATAATGGGGATAGTGCTAACAGTTTGAAAAGGTCAGCTACTGAAAGCCAGGACTCCACAATAACACAGAGTTAATGAGGTTGAAATGCCAGAAATTCTCTAGCATACTGTAAGCAAAGGAACGCAAGGTTTGGGAAAATAGGAATGGATCCATTATGAGCAAACTCCTCAGCCACCTCCTGACTAGACCCCGCTGGGAAGGTCTAACAGACACTCTTCTCACCCAGACATTAGGAAATGCAATAGTAAGGCAAGCACCAGCATCTTTGAGGAGCTCTGCAGGTCAGAGATATTGGCAGATGAGGCTGCAATGAAAACGTATGCCCTCATTTCAGTGGGAATATAGGGATTCAGCATGGTAAAGGCCATGTATAGCGCTGGTCTGTTTCAGAATATATGGGGCAATGACTACAACGAGCCATAGATGGGGCATGTAATCAGTGTTTTGACCTTCTGTGCTTTGTGTCAATGGCTAATTGATTTGGGGGTTCCAAGAAATCGTAAACCAACAGCATACTAAGATGCTGCTTGACGTATGTATATAGAGAAAAAATCTAGGGGCACCTGGGTGACTCAGTTGGTTAAGCGTCTGCCTTCGGCTGGGATCATGATCCCGGGGCAGGGAGCCTGCTTCTCCCTCTCCCTCTGCCCCTCTCTCCCAACTTGTGCTCTCTTTTTCTTTCAAATAGATAAATAAAATCTTCAAAAAACAAAAACAAAAACCAAAACAAAACAAAAAAATTTAAGTCTGCTAGGCAGAACCTAACTCAAGTTGCCAAAGTATGCCTGGTACCCAATACGCAGACCTAAGTCAGTTCAGAGACTAAGAGCCCCAGTGAGAAGGAACATCTGGGAGATTCTGAGAAAAGATCCTGCGACACAGTCATTAGCATGGTATACCATAAATCTTCCTCCCAGCCAGCATTTCTCAACCTCTGTACTCCTGACATTTTGGCCTGGGTATTTCTTTGGTGTGGGGGGAGGGTTATCCTGTACGTTGTAGAATGTTCGGCAGGGCATCTAGTTTCTATCCACAACATGCCAGCAGCACACACATAACCTTTTCTACAGTTGTGACAAACAAAATGTTTGCTAAAAACATTACCAAATATCCTCTGGAGAGTAGGGTTACCTGATTTAGCAAATAAAAACACAAGATTAAATTTGAATTTCAGATTCAAACTATTGCATGGGGTATATTTATACCAAAAAAAATTACTTGTTTCTTATCTGAAATTCAAATTTAACTGGGATCCCTATATGTTATTTGTCAACCCTAACCGGAGGGACAAAATCAGTTTTTGTAGAGCTAAGCCAGAGCCTCTTTAAATGTGCTGAGAACTCATTATAACACTGATTCTTGAGGTCCACTTCCAGGGATTCTGACTTAGTGGGACTACGGTAATGTCTCTGAATTTTCATTTTTTTTTTAAATTTTATTTATTTGAGAGAGAGAGAGAGAACGAGCACAGGGAAGGGGAGAGGAAGAGGGAGAAGCAGACTTCCCACTGAGCAGGGAGCCCGACATGGGGCTCCATCTCAGGACCCCAAGAGCAAGACCTGACCTGAAGGCAGACGCTTAACCAACTGAGCCACCAAGGTGCCCCTGAATTTTCATTAAAAAAAATTCTTTTTATATTTTATTTACTTACTTATTTGATAGAGAGAGAGAAAGAGAGCACAAGCAGGGGGAGCGACAGGCAGAGGGAGAGGGCAAAGCAGACTCTCCACTGAGCAGGAAGCCCAATATGGGGCTCAATCCCAGGACACTGGGATCATGACCTGAGCTGAAGGCAGATGCTTAACTGACTGAGCCACCCAGGCGCCCCTGAATTTTCATTTTTAATGAGTTTCTAAGTGAAGCAAATGGTCACTGGTCCAGGGAGACATCTTAAGTAGTATTGCCTCAAAGAGATTTGCTTGGTGACTATACACTAGGGGAAAGAAAATACCCAATGATTCTGGGAATTATTAGATACTGCTTCTGAAATGACATTGACTCCCAGGAACACAAAATGCCACCAAGTTCAAAAATTCAGAGTAGCAGCTTATGGAGATGAGCAGTTAGATGGAGTTTGGCCTAAGTTAGTCTAATAATGGGCCCCACATGGAGTAACAGCTATGATGGCAGAAAGCATCAGATAGAATCCCCTGGAACTGCCCTCCCACTCCCGCTTTCCTGTGTACCAAGACATAAACCAAAAAGTAACACCACATCCCTGAGAGAATTGCAGGGATTAATACCAACAACAGAGATGTATGATACTGTGATGGGGATTCCTCCAACCTTCCTAAGTAACTCACCTGTTTAGCTGGTACAAAAGTCAGATGGATCATACAGAATGACATTAGACTACTATGATTTTTTTTAAGATTTTATTTATTTATTTTAGAGAAAGATAGAAAGCATGAGCAGGGGGAAGGGCAAAGGGAGAGGGGAAGAGAGAATCACAAGCAAACACTGCAACTAAATGCAGAGCCCGATATGGAGCTCAATCCCAAGACCCTAAGATCATGACCTGAGCCAAAATCAAGAGACACTTAACCAAATGAACCACCCAGTTGCCCCAGATTATTATGATCTTAATCAGGGGGTGATTCCAATCTCAGCAGCCATTCAAGATGTATCTTTAGTGGAGACAATCAACACAGCACCTGGTACCTATATGCAACTCTTGACTTATCAAATGCTTTCTTTTCCTTTCTAATCGGTAAGGAAAATCAAACACAATTTGTACTTATTTACGTAGCAGTAACAACAGTATACATTTATGTTGATGTCCCAGGGCTTTGTCCTCTCTCCTTCCAACATAATTTAGTTGAGAGGAACCTTGATTGTCTTGATATCCCAGAGGACATCATGCCAATCCTGTATATTAATGTCATTATGCCAACTGGATCTGGCAAGCAGAAGGAAACAAGTATCAAAAATACCTCATTTACATATTTGGGTGTCAAAGGGGGGAGTTAAATCCTATAAAACTTAATAGGTCTACACCATCAGTGTTCTTTGTAGAGGCTCCATCATCTGGGAAACGTTAGGATAGCTCTTCTAAAATGAGACACCAGTTGCTGTACCTTGCACTTCTCACCATGAAGGGAAAAAAAACCCAAAAACCCACCATACTTGCTTCTTTCAAATTTGGAGGCAGCGTATGCCTTTTTAGCATGCTGCTCCAAAGCATTCACTTGATAACTTCTAAAGCAACAATTTTTGAGTGGGACCAGATCCAAGAAAAGTGTCAGGGCTTCAAAAGAAGCTGTCCTGACACTTGGGCCCTATGACCTGACAGACCAAATGGTATTAGAAGTCTTGTGGTGCAGGGGCGCCTGGGTGGTTCAGTCATTGGGCGTATGCCTTCGGCTCAGATCATGGCCCCAGGATGCTGGGATCGAGCCCCGAGTCGAGCTCCCTGCTCGGCGGGAAGCCTGCTTCTCCCTCTCCCGCTCCCCCTGCTTGTGTTCCCTCTCTCCCTGTGTCTCTCTCTGTCAAATGAATAAATAAAATCTTTAAAAAAAAAAAAGAAGTCTTCTGGTGCAGGGGCGCCTGGGTGGCTTAGTCGTTGGGCGTCTGCCTTCGGCTCGGGTCATGGCCCCGGGGTCCTGGGATCGAG
>NC_138370.1:113693789-113720193 GCF_054177405.1 Leptonychotes weddellii | reverse complement strand
CGAGTCCCACATCGGGCTCCTTGCTCAGCGGGGAGCCTGCTTCTCCCTCTGCCGCTCCCTGCCACTCTGCCTACTTGTGATTCCTCTCTCTCTCTCTCTCTGTGTCAAATAAATAAATAAAATCTTTAAAAAAAAAAGTGATTTTTATTAGACTTTTAATGCAGTATATAATGTACTAACTTTTATTCTATATTTATTGGCTTAAAAGAAAAATTTCTTCATGCACATATGACACAGGGCTTTAGAATTTATAGGACACTGTTATTTCTATCACCTGATTTAAGCCCTATGCGATAAAGAAATCGTTAGGTTGAATCCTATTAAATGGCCATTTTTGTGGATCAAAAACATAACTATCAGCAATTTCATATGGTTGAACCTAGTAGAACTCAGAGTTCTGGTTTGCTCTAGGGAATCACATTATAGATATCATGTTGTAGAACTAGACTCAAACCTTCATCTTTTCATTCCAAGTTCAATACTTGTCCCCCAAAGCCACAGCACTCTCTTACACAATTAAAAACCAGAAGATGTAACAAAGAGTAACTTCCAAATATTAAAAATCATGCTTTTAAAAGTTCTTAAACATGTAGGGCGCCTGGGTGGCTCAGATGGTTGAGCGTCTGCCTTTGGCTCAGGTCATGATCCCAGGGTCCTGGGATCGAGTCCCGCATCGGGCTCTCTGCTCCTTGGGAGCCTGCTTCTCCCTCTGCCTCTCTCTCTCTATCTCCCTGTCTCTCATGAATAAATAAATAAAATCTTTAAAAATTCTTAAACATAAAAAAAAAAAAAAAAATTCTTAAACATGTAATTCATGAACACACAATTCAGACTGCTTGTCATATCATTCGTCCTAGGAAGCTGTTTGTGAGGAAATGATTCCCCCCCACCGCCTCCTTCCCCACCCCCACCCCCCACCCCGCATCTTACTATATAAACTATTAGGATCCAGTGGCTTAAAACAGACCAAAAGGTTATGTTGGGAGGAAAACTTTTCCTTTTCCAGTATGGATCCATTTGATATGGGACATGCAAATTAACTGACAATAGACAGATTAACAGGAGAAAAACCAAGGCTTATTTACATGTACAGAGGGGAGCTCCCAGTAATGGAAAATTTGTGGAATCATCTTAAATATATCAACCTAGCAAAAAGGAGGGGATTTAGGACTTCAGTAGGAGAGTATGGAAGTTTCCATAGGGTTTTTTGATGTTGACTGGGCAGTCTGTCTTCACAGCAACTGAATTCACAGGAAACTCCCTCCAAGCTGTTAATGGCAGCTGTGTTTTCAAGGAGACTTGGCTTTAGTCGGAAATGAAATTCAGATAAGATTGCTTTCTGTATCTTTTATTTAATGTTTTTACTTTAAAATAATATTTATTGGGGCGCCTGGGTGGCTCAGTCATTAAGCGTCTGCCCTCGGCTCAGGTCATGATCCCAGGGTCCTGGGATCGAGCCCCCACATCAGGCTCCCTGCTATGCAGGAAACCTGCTTCTCCCTCTCCCACTCCCCCTGCTGTGGTCCCTCTCTCGCTGTGTCTTTCTCTGTCAAATAAATAAATAAAATCTTTAAAAATAATAATAAAATAGGGCGCCTGGGTGGCTCAGTTGGTTAAGCGACTGCCTTCGGCTCAGGTCATGATCCTGGAGTCCCAGGATCGAGTCCCGCATCAGGCTCCCTGCTCGGCAGGGAGTCTGCTTCTCCCTCTCCCACTCCCCGTTTGTGTTCCCTCTCTCGCTGTGTCTTTCTCTGTAAAATAAATAAATAAAATCTCAAAAAAAAATAATAAAATAAAATAATATTTATTTTATTTTTATTGATATTTTATGTGTATTTTATATTTTATATATATTATATTTATTTATTTACCACAGTATTTCCAATACATAAGATTTATGTAGATCAAAGGGTCACATGTTCTCATTTCACCCTGCCTTTCTCCTTCATAGGACCCTAATTGAGTAACAATTGATGTTAGAAGTTTTTTCCTGTCTCATTCTCTCACTACACTATAATCATTGGGGCTAGGGACTGTGTTTATCATAGTCATCTTTGTACCCTGACATCTTGCATAGTGCCAAGCACATGAAACTGAAAAATATTGGATGAATGAATGAATGAATGGAAATATACTTACCTAGGTGTAAGATTTATTTCCTTAAATTCTCCAACTCCCAGCTGCCCTTCAGAACCAGCCCCCCATGCAAAGACCCTTCCTTTGTAACAGACAGCAAGAGAGTGTTCCTTTCCACAGCTCACAAGATCAACACGTAGAGTTTCCAATGCGTGAATTGGTTCTTCAGGAACAAAAACAAAACAACTCAGAAGATTATTAATTTAACAACAAGTTTACTTTCTTCAAAAAGAAGGGTCACTCGGATTTCTCATCTTTTCCAATGGACTTTCAAATCAAGGCCTGACATCCACACTGCAGGTGTGAAGGAAAGCAGCTCAATGTGAGTTCCACTGTCTATATGGGAATGTGGTTGCCATTCCGAAGGATGAGTTTCATGGAGGAGGGCAACTTGTACAGACTATGATGTTTGGCCTATGACCTCTCTATGATGATGGTAGCAAAACCAGGGGAGACAGAGAGAAGATGGAATGGGCTCCACTCTACTCTTCTGACTTCCCAGCCCTGAATAGTGAGAATAGCCAATCCCTTATCAGGAGCAAATGGGCAGGGAGCCTTCCCCATGAATGGGAGAGGCAGAAGCCAGGTCCTCTCACAAAGAAGAATGCAGTAACGTTCCTCTTATGGCCAAAGGCACCCACAAATGAAAACCTGATCATTATAGCATGATCCCTAAAAGTCAATCTAAACGGTTTTCCCAAAGTGTTTGTCTCTGAATTATTAGAGGTTTTGAGCTAAATATATCACTACGAGTAAAGTTTTTGCTAACACTTCAGTTTTCTTTTTTTAAACCTTTGTAATCTTATCCTTTTCAATGATTTATTTTCAAACTATGGGATAATAAAAAATGTCCCAAAGATTCATACACTCATGAAGGTAGAGACTGATATCACCTTCCTGGAGAACAATCTGACATCAAGTATCATGTTGCCCCTCATCTCCACCTAAAGTGGATCAAGATATGCCACCCCAAAGTATGCCACTTTGGCAGAATGATTATTTTGCGCCAAAGGCAACTGAAAATCAACAGATGCAGGAAGAGTTCTCTGCCTTCCCTTTAGTTACCTAAAAGTAGGGCATAAATTTCCCTTGTAAAGGTATTCTCTCCCATACCAGAAAGAGAAGAGGAACTCTTATCACTGGAGTTGCCACTGAGATGAGTCTACATAGACAGTCCTTACCAAAATAACCCTCATCTTCCATTAGTCTTCCCCATATATTTCCAAGTCACTTCCCCACAACTGATCATCCTTCGAAGCCCAAACTCCCTTTTCTTTGCTAAGATGCAATATAAGTCCCTGAGTTTAACCACTTTTGAGTTTCCCCTTTTTTTTTTCTGTGAACTCCTGTGCACATAAAATATTAATAAAATTGTATACTTTTTTGGTTAATCTTTGTCCGCTTAGTTTGCAGGCCTTCAGAATCAGAACTAACAGGATAGAGGAGAAATTTTTCCTCCCAGACACAACTTTTGGTATTTATTCTAAGTAAGTAATCAGAAATTTGGTCAAATAATGGCAATCACAGTATTATTTATAAAAGTCCCTAATGAAGAAAAAACCTAATGTCCACCAAAGAAGAAGCATTAACTTGTATTGTCAAAGCCTGGAATGTTTTGCAACTATTTAAAATGTTATTTTCAAAAAATACATAATTAAAGGGCAATATGTTCATGATATTATGTTTCGTAAGAGTGCAATTTATAGAACTGTATAAATACTGTGTACACAAAACTATATAATGACATGCTTTTATAAAAGTAAATGTATAATAGAGCAAAAAAGCAAATACATCAAAATATTATAGTTGTCTTTGGGTATTGGAATTATAGGCAATTTCTTTCCCTGTGTTTCTGTAATAATCAGTAATGGTAAAAATGGTACTGTACTTTTAATTTTAGGGAAAATAGATGCTCTGGGGTATTTCTGAGAGTTAGAGATGTCCCACCCATAAACCACGTTTGGAAGGTCACTATTCCAGATAGATTCGCACTGGCAGGGATTGGTCTAGAAGGGCTTAGTGCGAGGGACCATGTCTCTTCAAAAGAGCGCTGTCCCGTTAGGTTCCGCTCTCAGTTTCGCTTTTAAGCTGAAGTGGAAACCGAAACAAATTGCGCTTCTGGAAAACGAAACTGACGAAGTTGCGCGCACGCACAGAGCATCGTTTCGCCGTATCTTGGGGCCCAGCGGACCTGGGGCTCCCAGCACCCGCATCTCCCTGGCCCCCCGCCCCGCGCCTTTGTCCCGCACTCACTTGGCTGCTCCTCGCTCTGCACGCCCCTCCGCCCCAGCTGGCCATGGCTGTTGTCCCCGCACGAGTGCACCTCGCCGTTGCTCAGCAGCAGCAGCGAGTGGCGCTCCCCGGAGGCCGCCTGTTGCAGCTCGACGCCATCCCTGCCGGTCCGCCTCCTGCGCAGAGGTCTTCGGGAGTTGGTGACCCAGCAGAGGTACATCCCGCTCCCGCGCCCCGCCGCTTGCGCCTGGTCTGTCCGCGCCGCGCGTACGGGCTCTCAGAGGCTAATGACCGCTGTGTGCTGATTAGCAGAAATCCGGAAGCCGGGTGGACCCGCCCGGCTCTGATCTCACCCTGGAGGCCAACTCCCCTCACCTCACCTACGCCCTGGCACCCTTAGTCATCCTGACGTCCCGGCCAATGGCTTTTGGGGCTCAAACGTGAGCACCCAGTGCTGAGGAGCAGAGAGGGACTCCAGAGGAAGAGCTCCTGCATTTACTTAGATACTAGCTAAGCAAGTTCATGAGCCGTGTGACTTTGGGCAAGTGTAACGAAGCTACCACATCAATGCGATGTGGACGGTAAGGCAGCAAATCTAACCTTAGGGCAATTTAACAGAATATGCCGGAATGATGCCTGGAGTGCTTAGAGTGCTTAATAAAAGCATCTGAATGCCTACCCTTTTTTTCTAGGCTGTTTTTGGCAGTGGAAATGCAAAATCCTCTTGGGACTAATATTCTCCTATTTGTAAAGAGGTAAATATTTAGTATAATGTCAAGTGGCAACTCAAAATAAAATAACACAGTAAAGTAATAGATGGTGGGGGCAAAAGAAACTTTGGGTTTTTTTTTTTAAGATTTTATTTATTTGAGAGAGAAAGTGAGTGAGAGAGAGAGAGAACACAATCAGGGGACAAGGGCAGAGGGAGAGAGAGAAGCAGGCTCCCCGCTGAGTAAGAAGCCCCAGGTGGGGCTGGATCCCAGGACCCCAGGATCATGACCTGAACAGAAGGCAGACAGTTAACTGACTGAGCCACCCAGGTGCCCCAGGAACTTGTGTTTTTTGATAAGATTTCAGGGAACACTTCTTGGATGAAGTGACATTTGAGCAGAGAGCCCAGGGGACATAAAAATGAGGGAATGTGTCATGCTCATATCTAGAGGCTGAGGGTGAAGGAGAGCAGGTGGAAGCTTTTGAACAGAGAAGCGACATGATCTGACTTCAGTTTTAAAAGATTCATTCTGGGGGCGCCTGGGTGGCTCAGTCAGTCAAGTGTCTGCCTTCGGCTCTGGTCATGATCCCAGGATGCTGGGATCAAGCCCCATATCAGACTCCCTGCTCGGCGGGGAGCCTGCTTCTCCCTCTCTCTCTGCCTGCCACTCTGCCTACTTGTGTTCTCTCTCTCTGTCAAATAAATAAAATCTTAAAAAAAAAAAAAAGATTCATTCTGGCTATGGTAATATAGTAGAACAAAAATGGAAGCAGAAAAGCCAGTTAGGAGAGGCTGCTATAGGAGGCCAGGTCTGAAGGATGACCTTGGGACTACAAGATGTTTTGAAAGAGTACACAGATTTGCTGACAGGTTGGACGTAGGAGAAAAGAAAGAAAGGGATTAGGATTATTCCAAGGTTGGCCTGAGCAACTGGGTGAACGGTGGTTCCCTTTCCTGGGATGTGGAACCCTGAGGGAGGCTCCATGTTGGGGCTGGTGGATCAGGAGTCCAGTCTGGTAATAACTGTAAGATGCTTGTTTTATAAGGACACAATAAGATCAACCGTTTTGGAGTTGTGCACAGAAGTCAAGGGGCAGTCATAAAATTGGGAGTCCTCAGTATAGAAATGAGAAATCAGTCATCAGATGGCTGAATGAGATCACTCAGTGGGAGGTAAAAGTGACTAGCACGTAACAGACGTCAGAATCCAGGAAGGGTGGTGTGTACTAAGCAGGTGAAGAACAAGGAAATGATCACCGCTGTCAGCTGCTTGTTGAGCAAGATCTGGATTGAGTGTTGATCTTTACGTTTGGCAAAAGAGGTCATTGGTGACTATGACAATGTTAGCCATCATTGGCATTACTGTTTTATTTTTATTATTTACAGCATCCATTTATATACTCGCAGCTGCACTCTCCTTACTACTACATTTTAAGTTCTCTAAAGACAGGGATAAATGTTGTTTTTTGATCTCAAGAGTGCCTGGCACATGATAGATGCTAATAAATATGTATTGGACAAAAGAGTTGATGAGTGGTGAATAAATGAATAGCATTCAGACTTTAGGGTCCACTTCAGTATGTACCATATATAACCTTTTTCTGAATAGTAATTTCCTAAATATTTATCACTTTCCTCAGGCACAAATTTTAAGAGTTTGGTATCATCAGCATAAGACACTAAGCCCTCGTATTATTTCTTTTTTTTTCCTTTTTAAAGATTTATTGGGGCGCCTGGGTGGCTCAGTCATTAAGCGTCTGCCTTCGGCTCAGGTCATGATCCCAGGGTCCTGGGATCAAGCCCCGCATCGAGCTCCCTGCTCTGCAGGAGGCCTGCTTCTCCCTCTCCCACTCCCCCTGCTTGTGTTCCCTCTCTCACTGTCTCTCTCTGTCAAATAAATAAATAAAATCTTTTTAAAAAATAAAATAAAGATTGATTTATTTGAGAGAGAGAGCATGCACACATTAGCGGGGCAGGTGGGCAGAGGGAGAGGGAGAGATTCCCAAACAGACTCCTTGCTGAGCGCAGAGCTTGACATGGGGCTCAGTCCAATGACCCATTAGATCATGACCTGAGCCCAAATCACAAGTCGGATACTTAACTGAGTGAGCCAACCAGGCGCCCCATATTAAATATTTCTTTAAAACAAATCAACTGGAGGGCTAACATGTAAATGTATTGTGTCCCCACCACATAGCACAGCATCTAACACATAAAAATAACTCAATAGGGGTGCCTCTTGGGTGGTTGGGTGGCTGACTCTTGATTTCAGCCAGCGTCATGGTCTCCGGGTTCTAGAATTGAGCCACCCATCGAGTTCTGTGCTCAACAGGGAATCTGCTTCAGGATTTTCTCTCTCCCTCTGTCCCTCGCCCTGCTTGCACATGCTCGCTCTCTCTCTCTAGAATAAATAAATATTTAAAAAATAAAAAATAAAAAAATGAAAGGAATTCAATAAATGTTAGTGAGATAAGTGCATAAAATGTGAGATAAGTGAATAAAATGCAATAAAAGTGAATTTAATGCAAATTAAAGAAGCTGGTCATACTTTTATTGCTTGAGAAAGATATAATTCTCAATTCATCTGTGTTCATGCACTTGAAAATGATAGCTCCATTTATTGAATGTTTACCATGTGTTGGCGATTTTATATAAAATATCTAATTTAGGAGTGCCTGGGTAGCTTAGTCAGTTAAGCGACAGACTCTTGGTTTCGGCTGGGGTCATGATCTCATGGGTCGTGGGATTGAGCCTCACATTGGGAGTCTGCTTGCAGATTCTCTCCCTCTGTCCCTCCCCCAACTCTTTTGTAAGTGCACTCTCTCTCGAATTAATAAATAAATCTTTTAGAAAATATCTAATTTAGTTCTTTCCTCACTTTTCTCAGTTAAGATTTTTTTGATTGCAAGTGACAGAATATATGACTTAAGCTGTAGATTGCATTATTATTATTATTAAAAATATTTTATTTGCCTCTCTGCTCTATGGCATCAGACTTGAGCATGTGATTTTGTTCTGGCCAATGACATGCAAGCAGGGAATGTCTTCTGAGCAGATGGCTTAAGGGTCAATACTTATTTTTCCTCCTCTCTTTTTCCTCTATTACAACAACCGGTGATTTTCCGGATACAGATTGCTCCATTATCCTGGGTCCCAGATTAGAACCAACAGCCTAGCAGAGTTGTAGCTAATTTATGTAGTTTAAGTGAGAAATCAGTCTTTGTTGTTCTAAATTCCTGAGCTTTGGGGAGGTGTTACTACACAGATAGCATAACTTAACCCCTTCTGACAGTCACGTAACTAAAAAGTCCATCAGTATGGCTGATTTCAGGAATTGCTGTCAACAAGGACTTAATGTCAGGGCACCTGGCTGGCGTGGTGGTGAGTTTGAGCCCCACACTGGGTGTAGAGATTACTTAAAAATAAAATCTTAAAAAAAGAAAACAAGAACTCAATGTTCTAATGATTCCATGTCTCTATCTCTTCACCCTGTCTCCTGCTCTGAGGGTTTCATCTTCTAGCTCCACACAATGTACTCCAGAGTTCCAGAATCTCCTTAGAGGTAGCGAGAGAGTTATGACATCTCTAAGCTTTATACCCAGCTCTCAGCTTCACAGTCTTGGTGAATCTGGTGTTTAGTCGTGATGCTCTCACATGTCCACTGCATGTCCAGCCGTCTGGTTCTTCACGAATGGACAAGACAATTAGGATAGCCGGTATAAGTCTGACCTACCTGTCAGAATGGCTAAAATTAACAAGACAAGAAACAAGGTGTTGGCGAGGATGTGGAGAAAGGGGTACTCTCTTGCACTGTTGGTGGGAATGCAAGCTGGTGCAGACACTCTGGAAAACAGCATGGAGTTTCCTCAAAAAATTAAAAATAGAGCTACCCTATGGTCCAGCAATTGTACTACTAGGTATTTACCCAAAAGATACTAATTCAAAGGGATACACGCATCCCAATGTTTATAGCAGCATTATCAACAATTGCCAAATTATGGGAGCAGCCCAAGTATCCACTGACTGACAAATGGATAAGGAAGATGTGCATACACACACACACACACACACACACACACACACACAGAGGAATATTACTCAGCCATAAAAAAGAATGAAATTTTTTTTTTTAAAGATTTTATTTATTTATTTGAGAGAGAGAATGAGAGAGAGAGAGCATGAGAGGGGGAGGGTCAGAGGGAGAAGCAGACTCCCTGCTGAGCAGGGAGCCCGATGCGGGACTCGATCCTGGGACTCCAGGATCATGACCTGAGCCGAAGGCAGTCGCTTAACCAACTGAGCCACCCAGGCGCCCAGAAGAATGAAATCTTGACATTTGCACAACATGGATGGAGCTAGAGAGTATTATGCTAAGTGAAATTTAGCAGAGAAAGAAGAATTATGCTAAGTGAAGTTGTCAAAGAAAGACAAATACCATATGATTTCACTTATATATAGAATTTAAGAAACAAAACAAACAAGTAAAGGGAAAAAGAGAGAGAGAGAGAGGCAAACCAAGAAACTGATTCTTAACTATAGAGAGCAAACTGATGGTTACCAGAGGGGAGGGGGGCGTGGGTTAAATAGGTGATAGGGATTAAGGAGTGTGCTTGCTTTGATGAGCAGTGGGTGATGTATGGAAGTGCTGAATCACTATATTGTACACCTGAAACTAATATTACACTGTATGTTAATAACTGGAATTTAGATAAAAATTTAGAAACAAAACCCAAAAACAAACCAAAAAAGCTGACCTATCCAAACCCTGATGTTTCAGTTTCCTTACAGGTAAGAAATGGTAGTTTTGATTTTTAACTCTAGATGGCAGTATTAGTCAACTTGATCTCTTTAATGGTAGCAACCATTCTTCATGGTTGGTTGGCTGACTTATGGTTGACATCTCTTCTCTATAGGTAGTCTTACAATTATTCACAAGGATTTTAATTTTTTTCTTTCCCATGCTCATTGAAAGATATTGGTATTTAAATTACTTAGAAAAAAATAAAATGCTATACTCACATGTTATCCTATTATTACTATAATTGTCATTCTAACACATTGCATTATAACACTGTAGCGATCTCAGAGCACCAGAACATAGCCCTGAATTGGGAAGAAAGAGGAAAAGTGCCTCTAATCCTAGAAATAGTTGCCATTCGGGGTGCCTGGGTGGCTCAGTTGTTAAGCGGCTGCCTTCGGCTCAGGTCATGGTCCCAAGGTCCTGGGATGGAGCCCTGCATCAGGCTCTCTGCTCCACGGGAAGCCTGCTTCTCCCTCTCCCACTCCGCCTGCTATGTTCCCTCTCTCGCTGTGTCTCTCTCTGTCAAATAAAAAAAAATCTTAAAAAAAAAAAATGGTTGCCACTCAAGCCAGGGGCTTCAAAATATGTTACCACCCAATAACAAGGGTTATTGGGACTGTCCAAGAATTGTATTTGTTTTTGTTTCTGTTTTTTTAATTTTATTTATTTATTTGAGAGAGAGAGAGCAGGAGAGGGGGTAGGAGCAGAGGGAGAGGGAGAAGCTGACTACCCACTGAGCAGAGAGCCCGCCATGGGGTTTAATCCCAGGACCCGGAGATCATGATCCGAGCTGAAGGCTGACGCTTAACTAATTGAGCCACCCAGGTGTCCCACCAAGGATTGTATTTGAAACATAGTTTAACTTAATTTATTAACCTGTGTGAACTAGTGCAGCTTTACCTGTAAATTAGGATTAGCTTCATCTGCATATAATAAAGCGGCCAAATAATAATGGTTTAAATACAGAATGATGGTTGAAATACAAATTGGTTTCTCTCACACACAAGAAGCCCTGAGATGAGCTGTCAAGGGCTCATATGACAGCTCCATTATTTTTCAGGAACTCAGGCACCTTCTATCTGCTTCCTTAGAGAACCTAATTTCTACCTCATGTTCCAAGATGACTGCTGGAGTCCTAGCTGTCACAGCTGTATTCTGAGCAGCTTGGAAAGAGAAATGAGGTTGCTTCCCTAAATCCCATACAACATTTCTTTTTTTTTTTTTTTTTAAAGATTTTATTTATTTATTTGACAGAGAGAGACACAGCGAGAGAGGGAACACAAGCAGGGGGAGTGGGAGAGGGAGAAGCAGGCTTCCTGCTGAGCAGGGAACCCGATGCAGGGCTCGATCCCAGGACCCCGGAATCATGACCTGAGCCGAAGGCAGACGCTTAACGACTGAGCCACCCAGGCGCCCCCCATACAACATTTCTGCACGCGTCTGATTAACCAGAACTTCTTCATATGGCTATAGTAGTGGCAGAAGCTGCTGGAAAATGTAGTTTTTAGCTAAGCACCTTATAACTCCAGATAAAAATGGGGTTCTGTTACCAAGGAAGAAGGACAGAAGAGAATTGGTAGCAACAGTCTCTCCACAAGTAGCAAGGAATTAGAGACATTTGGTGCAAACATACGTGGCAGGCAGTACACACTTCACGGGTGTGTGGCCAGTCATGTGGGCCACTCAGGGCTCTGCTCTCAGAAGGCCCTGAGCTGAGTTTAATACTCCGCTGTCATTACCTTGAAATTCTTAACAACTTTATGTTTGAATTTGTGTTTCATGAGTGAAATCTGGTGGAACACTGGAGCGTGCATGTGAGCAGAGGAGATGTGTGCAATAGGTCTGCTCTTCCTTGCTGCCCTATTTGTATGTAGTGTTTGAGATGCACTATGAACACAGAATTCCACTGGGTTCACAATGTGTGGGAGTTTGATGAGACCCAAAGCTAGTATAAGATAAGCAGGTTGCGTCTACAAACAAGTAAGCAAGGACACTGACGGCTCCTGGAGGCCACACTTGCTGTTGAAACCAGAATTTGGGCTTCCAACACAGAAAGAAGGCAACTGCATTCTAAGAAACACAAACAAGCAAGAAACCCTATCACACTCTTTCTTACTCCCCTTACTTCTCAGTATTAGCCAACCACTATGCTGAAAATAATGACACAGAAAGAATAGGAAAGACAGGGCAACCCATAATTTCTTTTCTTTTCAGTCCTTCCTTATTATTAGGCCGAAATTAGAGATTGGTAGAATATGTAGATACCGAGAAATGGAATAAAATGATTGAGCTAGTTTTGTTCAGTGTTTCCTCAGTTCTGATAAAGATGAAATACACGTGCATACAAGGGCTATAAAATAGGAACCGCGTAATTTTGATGATTTTGTATCGAATTAAATGCTAACATTTGCAGGGCGCCTGGCTGGCTCAGTTGATGGGGCAGGCAACTCTTGATCTCAGGGTTGTGAGTTCCAGCCCCACGTTGGATGTACAGATTACTTAGAAATAAAATCTTTTTTTTTAAAGATTTTATTTTTTGACAGAGAAAGAGACAGCGAGAGAGGGGACACAAGCAGAGGGAGTGGGAGAGGGAGAAGCAGGTTTCCTGCGGAGCAGGGAGCCCGACGCAGGGCTCAATCCCAGGACCCTGGGATCATGACCTGAGCAGAAGGCAGATGCTTAATCAACTGAGCCACCCTGATTCCCCAACCATCTGCCTCTTGATCTCAGCTCAGGTCTTGATCTCAGGGTCCTGAGTTCAGGCCCTGTGTTGTGCTCCACTCTGGGCTTGGAGACTGCTTAAAAAGAAATAAAATTTCCTCACATCTATGTCAACAGAAGTAGGCTGTTGTATCAGAAGCTGGGAATTGTTTCTTCTAAGACCCACTTGTTTGAAGCAGGGGTCTCATTTTATTTACTCATCACTTTCTTCTATTTTAGGAGTAATGCCAAGAAGTAAAATATTCTTGTGGTCAGATGAGCTGACAATACAATGGTGTAACTTTGCTTTCTTATTGTAACACTTGCAGTAAATGAAAAACTAGACATTTGCTCTCATTTTCTCAGTTCCCAAGTAGAACTTTAAAATATTTCCTTCCAAATTTCAGGCTCCATCCAAACAAAATTGCTTTCTCGCTAATGGAAAAAAAAAAAAGTCATTCTCTGTTAAAGAAGTATTCACTATAAGTAGTTTATAAAGTAGCTTAAAATCCTTTCTCCGGGGCACCTGGGTGGCTCAGTCGGTTAAGTGTCTACCTTAGGCTCAGGTCATGATCTCAGGGTCCTGGGATCAAGCCCCGTATCGGGCTCCCTGCTCAGGGGGAGCCTGTTTCTCCCTCTACCTCTGCTGCTCCCCCTGCTTGTGCTCTCTCTCTCTGTTAAATAAATCAATAAAAATCTTCAAAAAAAAGAAGAAGAAGGCTGTGAGATCACAAGCTAGAAATCATGTGGCACAAAAATGCCACTAATCACAGGGATATAATCTGTACATCCAGTCAAAATGATGACCCCTTCCCAGATTCAGAGGGCATGTCCTAAAAATGTCATCAGTCTCATTTGAACCTTTGAAGGTTTATTTTAAGAGAAGATATAATAATCCTAGACCGAATTTATCGGTTCATGAGCATCAGGCTTCTACCAGGTACTCAGCTGTGCCCACGGCACTCTGAAGGGTTTACAGAGGATAACGAATCACATCTGAAACATAATATGTGCACATATAAAACAGAGGAAAACAAGGATATGTTAGGATTAAGAACTAAATGGGGGCATTACAGTCAACTGCAGTAGGAGTGCAGAGAAAAAGAGGCCACTAGTGGGGGATGGAGCCAGAAAAGGGATGCTGGAGAGGGAAGGGAGGGCAGATCCCAGAGAGAAAAAGCAACAGGATCAAAAGCAGGTAGCAAACAATTTGTGTAGAGGACAGCAGGGAGACTGATCTGGTCCTGCACAGAATGTGGAGGAGAGGAAGACAAGTTTCAGTGGAAAGCATGGGCCAAACACAGAGGCCCTGAAAGTCTGCACTCGGTGTGGTGAACTGCAGGTCCTTGAGCAATTACAGGAAGAGAGAGAAACCACTTTTGAAAGAAACTTCACAGGTTAGCGACAATTCAGATGAAGTCTTCCCAGTCTGGGCTGCTGTCCTGTTGTATGGCCCATGAGCTAAGAATGATTTTTACAGTTTAAATGATTGTGGGGGCGGGGGGGATAGTATTTTGTGTTACATGAAAATTAACACGTTAACTTTTTTTTTCTTTGAAAATTACGTTAACTTCTAATTTCTGTATCCATTCATGAAGTTTTACTTACTGTGTTGGTTCTCAACCTCAGAAGTTCCCTGGAGGATACCTGAAACGGGTCCCTGTCCATGGAGGGCGGGAGACGAAAGAAAGAGGCAGACAGCTTCAGATTGGTAGGTGGCAGGTTTCATAAGCAAAGGAACTTACATAAGAGGCTTCTCTTGGGCAGCTGCAAGATGAGTAGATCGCCACACCTGTCCACCAGTATCTCAGAAGTTTATATAGAGAAGTTAACTGGGTTCAGTCACATGTACTGTCCAGATGCTCTTAGCAACACATTACTCTCTCAAGGCTGCATCCTTGAAAAATGGCCCCTACTGTGGGAATGGTGGGCAGAACATACATTCCAAGGACAGGGGATGCAGTGGGGAGCCTCCAACCGCCTGGTTCCAGCTCTTAGGTCAATTGGAGGTCTTGTCTTCTCCATAACCTCCTCCAACACGCTAGAGCACAGCTACCCTCACTTGTTTGCTTATTACCGACAGCAGCTCTTCTGCTCCAATGGCAGAAATGGCCTGAAAAGCCTAAAATATTTCCTATCTGGTCTTTAAGAAGCTGTTTACAGACCCTTGGTTTAGACTGACACTGGGGAAACAGGGAGAAGAGAGAGCATAGGAGCAGGCCTAGGGTGAGGTGATGAGGCACACACCTCGGACACAATATTTAAGAGAGAGAATGCCAAAAAGCCTAAGTAATCAAATATCATTTAATGCAATATTTCTAAATATCAAAACTAATGCCAAAATTCCGTGATGAAGAAAATATCAAAATTGAAAGTGAAGATAGGGATCAATCACAGTGCTGTGCTGTGTCATTTCAGAGACTGAGGCATAAGGAAAATCAGTAACTATGGAGATTCTTGGCACCCCTTTAACTTTTGCTGGGAGGCAAGTTCTTCACTCAGTGCCCCCTAGCGGTGGCCCTGGTATTACAGAGATAATCTAGAGTCCGTGAGGATGGAGGATTAGGAAAAAACAGGGTGACAGAAGATACGGAGATTTAGGAGTGGATTTCAGATCTTAGATCTCCGATCTCCACTTTTTTTTTTTAAGATTAAAAATTTTTTTTTAAGTAATCTCTACACCCAACATGGGGCTCAAAGTCACAACCGCGAGATCAAGAGTTGCATGCTCTTTGAATTGAGCCAGCCAGGCGCCCCTTGGATCCCCACTTTTTTTTTTAAGATTTTATTTATTTATTTGTCAGAGAGAGAGAGAGAGCATGCATGAGCAGGGGGAGTGTCAGGCAAAGGGAGAGGGAGAAGCAGACTCCCTGCTGAGCAAGGAGCCTGATGTGGGGCTCCATCCCAGGATACGGGGATCATGACCTGAGCCGAAGGCAGATGCTTAACCAACTGAGCCCCCCAGGCATCCCAGATCTCCACTTTTAAGAGGAAAATTTCACCCAAAGTAAAAGCCAAAGTTTATGTCGTTTGTGCAATCCAGCCACCAGCCCCTCAGCTCTCCGACCCCATTCCTAAATATTCTCCTTCTTGTCTGCTTCCCATTAACCAACGGGACTCCTTACAGTCCCTTCACAAAGCTGGGACTGCTTCATCTCCAGCACGCACACCCTCAGTCTCTCCTCCTGGAGTCCTCATCCCTGATGTGCCTGGAGCTCAAGTGTCACCTCCCAGAGGCCTCTCCTGACCTCTCTATTTAAGATTACACCTATTCCTATTACTTAACCATCAAAAAGAATGAAATCTTGCCATTTGCAGCCACATGGATAGAACTACAGTGTATTATGCTAAGTGAAATAAGTCAGTCAGAGAAAGACAAATACCATATGACTTCTCATATGAGGAATTTAAGAAACAAAACGGATGAACATACGGGAAGGAAAGGAAAAATAAGATGAAAATTGAGGGGGAGGCAAACCATAAGAGATATTGAACTCTAGGAAACAAACTGAAGGTTGCTGGAGGACAGGTGGGTGGGGGCATGGGGTAATTAGGTGACTGGCATTAAAGCGGGCACTTGATGTAATGAGCACCAGGTGTTGTATGCAACTGATGAATCACTAAATTCTACCTCTGAAACTAAAAAAAAAAAAAGAGAGAGAGCTAAAAAAATAAAAGATTAGACTTATTCCTTCACCCCCATCCCTTCCCCTGCTTTATTTTTCCATTGCATCTATCAAGCTCTAAATATTATAAAAGGTACTGATTTACTGTGCTTACGGTTTCTCTCTCCTTTCCTGACTGCATGTTCTGTGAAGGCAAGATTTCTGTCTACTTTGCCACCACGGAATGCCCAGGGCCTAGACAAGAACCACCACCCCATGGATACTTGAGTACTGACTGAACAGATCCAGTAGAATACAAAGGGAAAAGGAGAAATTATTCTCTTTTAGGGTTTAGGACATTCCTTCTAACCGAACAAATAAGCTTCTTACTTAAACAAAAATGACAGAGTTTGAAATGTGAAAATTCTGACACTGCCCCCTCTGACCTGTTGACTGGTCTTCCTCTACACTCATTTTTCCTGCCTCTTGGGATTCCTAATTCCCAGTAAATTCCTAAGCTAATTGCTTCCTTTTTTCAAGGGTAGCTTTAATCACAGCAACCGTTTCTATGAACACTTCTACAGGAAAGGGAAATCAGTTATTTCTCTGTGTTTAACTATAAAAAAAATGTCTATTTTCCATTGGCCTCTTCCTTGACTACATTTTCATGCACACTTTTCTGTTCAGGGCTGAGGTAATGTATCTGCAATCCAGTATCCTCTTGCTGATTCTGCCAGGAATTAGTCATGAGTCAGTTATCCTGCTCACTCAACACTTCTCCACTGCTTCTTCTCACATCTAGTCCCTGCTTATTTTAGCAGGGGTGCAGAGTAGCCGCTGGTTGCCTGGCCATCCCTAGACGGCTAAACAGCACTGTGGGTAGACATGAAGAAGGAAGGAATAAGCTGAACCTGACAGTTAAAGAAGCGCAGGTCCTATATCCTACCTGCAACCTGTCCAGAGAATGTATTTTCCTGTCACCCCAGATAATATACTTATGCTGATAATTATTGAAATCTGAATATCAAAATAGTTTTTATACAGAGGGAATAATCAATATATGTACTTTTCTTTTTTTTTTAAGATTTTATTTATTTGAGAGAGACAGAGATAGCAACAGAGATAGTGAGAGAGATAGCCTCAAGCAGGGAGGAGAGGGAGAAGCAGACTCCCTGCTGAGTGGGGAGCCCGATGTGGGACTCGATCCCAGGACTCTGGGATCATGACCTGAGCTGAAGGCAGACACTTAACTGACTGAGCCATCCAGGTGCCCCAATATATGTACTTTTCTAATGTGGCTTTAAATACTCCCCCAATTTCTTAGCTATTGATTTTTCCCCCCCATGCCCCCAAATAAATGTATTTTTAAATAGTTACTGTGTCCATTTAATATCAATAAGAGAAGTACATCAATTGCCTAGGTCAGGGGTCAGTAAACTTTTGTTTACTGAAGGGCCAGAGAGCAAATATTTGCAGTCCATATATTCTTGTCACATAGAGCAAATATTTGCAGTCCATATATTCTTGTCACATATTCAGCTCTAACATGGTAGCATGAAAATAGCACAGACAATATATAAATAAATGCATATGGCTGTGGTCCAGTGAAACATTATTTATATGCTGAAACTTGAATTTTCATGTGTCACAAAATATTATTCTTTTTAAATTTTTTTCAACCATTAAAAAATATAAAATCCAGGGATACCTGGGTGGCTCAGTCAGTTAAGTGTCTGCCTTCGGCTCAGGTCATGATCCCGGGGTCCTGGGATCAAGTCTTGCATCAGGTTCCCTGCTCAGTGGGGAGCCTGCTTCTCCCTCTGTCTGCCGCTCTCTCGCTTTCTCTCTCTCTCTGACAAATAAATAAATAAAATCTTTAAAATATATATAGGGACGCCTGGGTGGCTCAGTCGTTAAGCGTCTGCCTTCAGCTCAGGTCATGATCCCGGGGTCCTGGGATCGAGCCCCACATCAGGCTCCCTGCTTCGCGGGAGGCCTGCTTCTCCCTCTCCCACTCCCCCTGCTTGTGTTCCCTCTCTCGCTGTGTCTCTCTATGTCAAATAAATAAATAAAATCTTTAAAAAAAATAAAAATAAAAATAAAAATAAAAAAATAATATATATATATATATATTCTGAGTTCATAGACCATACAAAAATGGAGGGGAAGGAGCAGACCAGATTTGACTCATGGGCCATAGTTTGCTTGCCAGCCCCTGGCCCAGGTCTAAAAGTCACACAAGACAGTAACCTTGGGAAATCTAGTCCATAAAGTAAGGGCATATTTGTAAGTAAGGATATTTGTATAAGGATGTTATTTACAACATTCTTGGATTGGCAGGAGAAAGAAGAAAGAAAACTAAACGAAATTTCCTTTAATAGGGAATAATTGAAGACATTGTGGCAAATCCAGTGGAATATTAATAAGTCATAAAAAAGAGTGAGTTAAAGCTATACTAGTAGTCTTGGAGGAATTTTCATGATTTATTTTTAAGCTAAAAGAGCACGTTGGAGAGAAGTGATTTCTCTTTTCTGTTTTTATAAAATAAACAATCCCATTTTTGTAAAATAAACAATGAACCTCCTGTTTACTTCTATGTAAAGCATTTGTTGGAATGGGAGTTAGGGAATGAAGAAAAGAGGGAGAGACATAAGATTCCACTTATGTAAAATTATACATGGTATACATAAAAAAGACACAAAATTGTGATCAGCAAATTGTTAATGGTAGCTATTACAAGATGGTAGAATTTCAGATATTTACTTTCTCCCTTACAATTTCTTGTGTTCCTTGATTTTTTTATAGTAAGCATATATTACTTATGTACTCAAGAGAAAAGATAATGCTATTTTTACTTCAAAGAAAAGATTTAACTGTAATGTTCATCAAACTGCATTTATTTATTTTTTTAAGATTTTATTTTTTTAAGTAACCTCTACACCCAGTGTGGGGCAAGCACTTACAACCCCGAGATCAAGAGTCACATGCTCTACTGACTGAGCCAGCCAGGCACCCCCAAACTGACATTTCTAATATTAAAAGTTGGAAATCACCTAAAAATCCAATAGTAGGGAAGACACTGCTGAGTCTTTTGGTACAGCTATACAACAGAATACTAATTGGTCTTTTAAAAAGATGCTGTCGGGGCACCTGGGTGGCTAAGAGACAGACTCTTGATTTTGGCTCAGGTCATGATCACGGAGGTCCGGGAGATCCAGCCCAGTAGTGCTCCGTGCTCAGTGGGGAGTCTGCTTAAGACTCTCTCTCCCTCTCCTTCTGCCCCTCCCCACTGCTCGTGAGCATGCTCTCCCTCCCTCCCTTCCTCCCTCCCTCTCTCTCTCTCTCAAAATAAATAAATAAATCTTTAAAAAAATGAAATAAATAAATAAAACGGTGTTGTCAGTGGTAGAGATGGCTGGCTTTATGAGTGGATAGACCTGGATGTAGATCCAGACTCGCAAATACCAGCTAAGGATCTTTTTTTTTTTTTTTTTAAAGATTTTATTTATTTATTTGAGAGAGAGAGAGCATGAGAGGGGGAGGGTCAGAGGGAGAAGCAGACTCCCCGCTGAGCAGGGAGCCCGATGCGGGACTCGATCCCGGGACTCCAGGATCATGACCTGAGCCGAAGGCAGTCGCTTAACCAACTGAGCCACCCAGGCGCCCCACCAGCTAAGGATCTTAAGAAAGTCTTTTCACACCCCGGTGAAATTTCCTCATCTTAAAATTGGAATAGTAATGTAATTTGTTAACTCAGCAATTAACATGTAGTACGGGCTCTTTATTCATTTTTATTAGTAGTATAAGCTCTTTAAATATCATCTAGTGTTAATAGTTATTTGGGGGGTTTATATGGAATCTAAGAAACTATATGCAATGAATATGTATATTTTCATAAAAGAGAAAAGGACTACTTTTGATTATGATGAGAGAGTTTACTTCAGATAGAAATGGTTTGTGAAAATCAGTCAGTTTGGAATTGATGGCAAGACCTCTTGCAGTAGTGTAGGTTGGGCTTGGGAGAGAAAGTCTTGCTGGGTATAGCAGTGACAGGTAACAATTACAGTAAGAGGAACGGGTGAAACTCACCTGCCTGTGTGGAGCATCAGAGAGAGAAATATTGCACAGGCCTGACTATGAAAGGAGAGAAGACAGAAGGGATGCCAGTCTGCATGGTCATCAGAGAAAAATGAGTCCATTAAGGCAAAGGCAGGAAACACTGTAGCTTGGTCAACAATAGGTGTACAGTGGATAGATGGGTGGTTGTCAAGGTCATGCATTTATGATCAGATTGTTTGGACTACAGAGAATGAATTAAGAAGGAAATCCTTTACTCTGTATTTTTGGAGAGAACCCTGAATTATGGAGAAATTATATGGGAAAATATTCATAACCCAATTAAAGGGTATATGATGGTGTGACTGGTATGATCCATTTAGTCATTCAATAAGTAAGTATTTAGGGCGCCTGGGTGGCTCAGTTGGTTAAGCGACTGCCTTCGGCTCAGGTCATGATCCTGGAGTCCCAGGATTGAGTCCCGCATCGGGCTCCCTGCTCGGCAGGGAGTCTGCTTCTCCCTCTGCCCCTCCCCCCTCTCATGCTCTCTCTATCTCATTCTCTCTCAAATAAATAAATAAAATCTTTTTAAAAAAAAATTTAAAAAAAAGTATTTATTGAGCACCTACATCATGCCAGCAGTACTCATCATATACCAACCACAGATCAAGGTGTATTGCTTTGAATCTGGATAACTTTGCTGTCTGATCCCTAGGTGAATGATGTCCGTGTTCACAACATGTTGGGAAGTTTATGAGGACAATTTGAGTAGTCTTTGTAGCTTAGCCAACTGGATGAGAAGCTAATGAGTTAGGATCACTAGCTGTGTCTAGGCACTATGCTTCAGCACATACAGGTGTGGGCTGTGGTGTCAGACTATCAGGGTTCAAAATCTGGCTCCACTGGCCCTGTAATTTCAGGTAAATTTCTTCATCTCTCTGAACCTCCATGTTCCCAGCTGTAAAATGAGGATAATAATGACGTGGGAAACAAAAGCAGAAGGGAATTTGGATAAAATTAAGTGTCTTTATAACCTGCAGCCCACTGACAAATAAATACTTAAGGCAGGAAACTCCTAACTGTCTTAATGTGAATGCCTTGCTAGAGAGAAAAACAATCTTGGTTTGACAATAGCAAGACCTCCCGTATCCTGTGAGTCTTCTTTAGCATATGAAAATCCTTTTGGAACTTCCCTTATCTTCACTTCCCCCAACCCCAAAGTATATAATCAGTTGCCCCTCACAGTCCCGGAGCAGCAGCTCCTTCTGCCCAGGGGTCCTGTCCCTATGCTTTCATAAAACCACCATTTTGCACCAAAGATGTCTTAGAATTCTTTTTTTGGCCATGGACTCTGGACCCCACCAACCTCACCAAAACATTCCAAAAACTACATCAATAATAGATTTTTTTTCCCTCTAATTAAGAATTAGTGGACTGATATATAGTTGACCCTTAAAAAATGCAGGGGTGAGGGGCACTTGAAAGAGGACTTCAGCTGCTCCATTTTGACTTCAAACTTTCTAGTTGGGTTCTTCTTTCCAGCTAGTCTCTTGGTTCAGGTGGAAGACCCTGAGGGCAAAGTATCCCCTGATGGGAACCGAAACTACCCCCTCAAGCAATAGGTGATGTGGGAAACAAAGGCAGAAGATAAATTATCAAATTTCCTTACTACCTACAGCCCATTGACAAGTCCTTGAAACCGGCAGAGTGAACTTCCTCTAAGGACTCAACTGCCTCAGGGTTGATACTTTACTAAAGGCAAAAGGCAATCTTAGCCCGAACCCCCAGGATCCTGTAAGTCTACTTTAACATATAAAAATTACTTTGGAAACTTCCTTTATCTCTATCCACCTCCCCCCGCCCCACCCCGCAAGATACATGTTGGCAGTCATCCCCCAAGCATATGACCCACAAATATACATCTGAAGGGTCTCATGACTGAGTTTCTACTAAACAGTAATAAATGACCTTTCCTAATAATAGCTAGCCCCCTCAGGATCCTGGAAACCTTGTTTTCAAAATACCTGGGAGGCTTACACTATCCCTAACCCCCTCCCCAACTTGAAAGTATATAACCCCAATGCAGCTCTTTCTGCCCACAGGTCCTGTCCCCGTGCTTTAATAAAATCACCTTTTTGCACCTAAGACGTCTCAAAGACGTCTCAAGAATTCTTTCTTGGCCATGGGCTTCGAACCCTAACATCTTTTCCTGCATCAATAGGGACTGCCCTGAGCCAGCAAGACCCCACCCATGGTTGACTCCAAGACAGTGATCATTTGACCTTCACTGCCTGTCTGCACATACCCACCCACCTACCTTTGCCCCACATTTTCCTTATATAAACCTGGAAATATCTGTGGTCCTTTGGAGACAGTCTTTGATACACTAGTCTACCGTCTGTCAGTGTTGGTCTCACTGAACTAAATCCATTTCTTGTTTCACCACTACTGTCTCTCTGCCTTCGGATTTTGTCAGTGGTGAGCAGCTAAACCTGGTCTGTTTGGGACCCCCAGAGCCACGTGCTCTGTGCACAAACTACACACTGACCCCCAGCATAGTTAAAGATCCGTGTACAACTTTTGACTCCCCCAAAACGTAGCTACTAATAGCCTACTGTGGACTGGAAGTCTTACCAAAGATATAGTTGAGTAGCATGCATTTGTCTATGTTTTATATACTGCAGTCTTATAATAGCATAAGCTAGAGAAAAGAGAATGATATTAAGAAAATCATAAGGAAGAGAAAATACATTTACAGTGCTGTACTGCATTAAAAAAAAAAAAAATCCACATATGAGTGGACCTGCGCAATTCAAACCTGTGTTGTTCCAGGGTCAACGGTACAGGAAATGACTAGCATGACATCTGGTGACAGCAAACAACAACACTCAATAGATGTGAACTATTCTGATTATTATTTCACCCCTGTGCAGCACTCTAAAGAAGGAGCAAGTTAAAATGGAGCAAACCAAAACCAGGCCTGAGAAGAAAATCAAAGGTGCCAGGAAACAAGTTGTCTGACATCTCCTGGTCAAGAGAGAACTTTATTTTTATTTTTTTTTAAAGATTTTATTTATTTATTTGACAGAGAGAGACACAGCAAGAGAAGGAACACAAGCAGGGGGAGTGGGAGAGGGAGAAGCAGGCTTCCCATGGAGCAGGGAGCCTGATTCGGGGCTCAGTCCCAGGACCCTGAGATCATGAGCTGAGCTGAAGGCAGACTCTTAACGACTGAGCCACCCAGGCACCCCAAGAGAGAACTTCAATAGTGAAACTCTCCCGTGAAGGTTTTTTAAGGAGGTGTTATTGTTTTGTATGTTCAGGCTTGGCCTTGTCAAGGGACATGGTTTTGGAACCATCTGTCCAGTGGAAAGTAGTCCTCTTGGGAATGACTTGCACACAGACAAGGAGATAATCGTCAACAACCAGGAGAAATTTAATAGGGTGTCCATGGTCAAGTAGAGCTTCCTTGAGAAACACCCATTCTAACTCACTCACACAAATGCTGCTCTCTGTTCTAGGGGAAGGGAAGCTGCAGACTATGTTAAAGTCCCATTGCCTTGGAGCTCCTGTCAATGTACAGGGAAATCTATCTTCATTTATTCAACTTATGTTTATTGAATACTTATTCGGTGTCAGATGCTAGGGGCCTGAGGATACTGTGTTAAGAGGGAAAAACGATCCAGTCAGTCCCACCCTGACTTCATGGATTTCAGCAGAGAGAGAGAGAGAGAGACATTAGTCAAGTGATCACCAAAATAAATGAAAAAATATAAGTGCTATTAAGGAAAGGTATATGTTGCTATGATATCACATAATAGAAGGACCTTTCTAGTTAATGATATCATAAAAGCTTCCTGGAGGAAATGATGCCAGTTGACAATGGGAAGGATCTATGCTCTGAACAGAGTGAACACGTTGTGCAAAGGTACTGTGGTAGAAGGAAGTATGACACCTTTGAAGAAAAACCATCTGTGATTGAAGGAGCTAAGACATGCTTATAAGAACCAACATTTGTTGGGTACTTATTAAGTTTTTTTAAAAAAAATATTTTATTTATTTGACAGAGAGCGAGAGAGGGAACACAAGCAGGGGGAGTGGGAGGGGGAGAAGCAGGCTTCCCGCTGAGCAGGGAGCCCGATGCAGGGCTCGATCCCAGGACCCTGGGACCATGACCCAAGTCGAAGGCAGACGCCCAACGACTGAGCCACCCAGGCACCCCGAGTACTTATTAAGTTCTAAAGCACTTTACACTAATTCTCACAACAATCCTAGGAGGAAGATACTATTATCATTCCCATTTTTACAGATGAAGAAACTGAAGCACAGAGAAGTTAAGTAACTTATTCAAGGTTATACAGTTAGTAGGAGGTAGAGTGGAAATAGATTAGTTTGGAGAAGTAGGACAGGACCAAAACATGCAGAAATTCATAAGCCATGTTAAAGTTTTTTATTTTCATAAAAAAGGAATTTACTGAAGTATTAATGAAGAAGGAAAGCTCTGTGTGTGTACGCATGCGAGTGCATGGGTATTAACATGAACATATTCGAATTTCAAAACAGTCACTCTAGCATGAGAACTCTCTAGCTCTAGCCTGAGAACTAGTGGAAAGAATGGGAAGAGTGGACACTGAGAAACCAGTTAGGCAGTGACTGCTGTTCTCTGGACAAGAGCAAGAGGTGGTGGGAGCAGGACGAGGGAGTTGGTCCCAGAGAAGGACAGAGTGGATGTGTTTGAGATGTATTTTGGAGAGAAGGTGGATGAGGAGTGATGAGAGGATGAGGGGATGTGTCCAGGTGATCCTCAGGCATCTGGCTGTGTAACTGAATGGACAATGGTGTCACTTTATGACGCAGGGAATACAGGAAGGGGAGCAAACTTGGGCATGGGAAAGAAGGTCATGACTTCCAGGTATTCCTTGAGGCACCTCCGCTTGGCAAGGTCAAGAAGACAACTGTTTGTGTGGGGCTGGAGCTCAGAAAGGTCTGGGTTAAAGATTAAATTAGGGAGTCATCTGTGACAGTGATGAGGGAGCAGAAGGTGAGCTGAGGACAAAGCACAAGCTGACACCCCACAACCAATACCCCCCCCACCCCCACCCCTCCACTCCCCCCACCCCGCCCCTGACTCCCAGGTGGGATCTTTGTGACATTCCTTAGGCCCTCCAGGCTGCCCTAAAGCTAAGGGGAGGAAAAACAAATGGTCAACTTCTAGAGATTACAGTCCTGCAGGACAAGAGTCTCCCTCAGTTTACAAATGTTTTAGTGATTTATAAGAAAAAAAGCATTCTTATCAATGCCCGAACTTCCAGAAGGAAACTCCCACCTGTCTTCCTGTTAATGCTTTGCTAGAGGGAAAAACAACCTTAACTTGATAATGGCAAGGCCTGCAGGATCTTGTAGGTCCTCTTTAGCATATGAAAGTTCTTTTGAAAACCTCCCTTTTTCCTAACCCCCAACTCCCAAGTATATAATCGGCCATTCCTCTCAACCCCGGTGCAGCAGCTCTTTCTGCCCAGGGCTCCATCCCCGTGCTTTCATAAAATCACCTATTTGCACCAAAGATGTCTCAAGAATTCCTTCTTGGCCATTGGCCCCGGACCTTACCAACATTGAAAAATTACATCAATAGTGGGAACTGCAGACACGGAATGGATAAGAGCAGTCAGGAGTGAGGAGTGCGAAGAGAGGATTGCTCAGTATGTAGTGAGGAAGCCCAAGTTTTTCTTGGCCTTGATTCAGCCTTCCTGTCTTTTTGAACTTCCTGATCCACACCCTCTCCTCTGTGAGAGCAAAACACGTCCAACTGAAAGTCAGAAGGAGAACTGTATCAAGAAAATGATAGAATGGTTTGAGTTAACCCGTGGTCACCTTCACTTGTTTTTTTGATCAAGTTTGAAGCATTCCTTCTACAAGGAAATAATTAACCTAACAATTCCGCCTTAACACATTTAGTGTCTCCTTAATACTCAAAAAGCATTTTCTCTGTGAAATGGAAACTTGGACTAAGCACAGCCAGAAACTTAACTTCCCAAATAATGCTGCCAAAGGCTTGGAAGCATTATTTCAGTTTCTACATGAGCTTGTCTCTCAGGTATGGAAGAACTCGAGCGCTTAGAAAGGTTGACTCTTTGTTTTAAAAATGTTTTAATTATCAGAATT
>NC_138370.1:113671053-113693289 GCF_054177405.1 Leptonychotes weddellii | reverse complement strand
TAGAGAGTATCCATTATGGTGGAGGCTGTCAAAAATCAGATGATCAAGAGGATCTATTCTGCAAATGTAAGGAAGCCTTCTCCAGGCATCCCACCCAGTTCTTGCTCAACACATCCACACACAACACGGCCAGAGCGGCGTAGAGGGAAGTGTGAGCTAATAACATGGTTTTCACCTCCCCAAGATTGTTCTGCCTATAACTACTGCTGAGTGCCCAATCTGCCAACAGCAGAAGCCAATACTAAGGCACTGATATGGCACCACTGTCCAGGGTGACAGGTGGCTACTTAGTGGCAGTTGATCATGATGAACTCATCCCATCATAAAGGGAACCATTCTTTATGCTCTCAGGGAGAGCTGCATATTCTGGGTAAAAATGTGCTTTCTCTGCCTGCAAAGCTTCCGCCAACACTATTATCATAAAGTTACAGAATGTCTCATCCGTTGCCATGGTATCCTACATAACTGTCCCTGACCATAGACATACGTTATGAACAAACAGGTTTAGAAATGAGCTCATGCTTTCAAAGTCCACCACATACTTCCAACTTACAGAAGCAGCTGGCTGGACAGAACAGTGATCTGGCCTATTGGAGGTTCAATTATAGTGCCAGCCAGGACACCACGTAAGGCTAGGATGTTGTCCTACAGCTCAGGATGTATGCCATAAACCAGCAGCCTATATTGCACAGAGCCAGAGTTCATGGGGGTGGCGACCATGGAAAGGAACGGTTCCTCCAACCACACTGGCCTCCTAGGTGTTTCACTGACATGCTAGACATTCTCCTGCCTCCATTTCCTCTACATAAATGCTTTTCTCCACTCTACTTAAAGTTGCAAAACCTGGGGCGCCTAGGTGGCTCAGTTGGTTAAGCATCTGACTCTTGATTTCAGCTCAGGTCATGGTCTCGGGGTCATGAGATCAAGCCCGGCTTTGGGCACCACACTGAGTGTGGAGCCTGCTGAAGATTCTCTCTCTCAGGGTGCCTGGGTGGCTCAGTTAAGTGTCTGCCTTCGGCTCAAGTCATGATCTCGGGGTCCTGGAATTGAGCCCCGAGTTGGGCTCCCTGCTCAGCAGAGAGTCTGCTTCTCCCTTGCTCTCTGCCCTTCCCCCCGCCTCGTGCGTGCTCTCTCTCTCTCTCAAATAAATAAATAAAATTTTTTTAAAAAGATTATCTCTCCCTCTGCCCCTCCCTCACTGCTTGCGTGCGCACATGTGTGCTCTCAATAAATAAATAAATAAAATTGTGAAACCTCCCTTTGCCTTCCTAATTACCCCTTCTCTTACTATGCTTTTCTCTCCAGCCTTCTCACCTTCTAACATACTATATTATTTGGTTATTGTGTTTATCTGTGTTCCCCCACTAGCAGGTTCTACTTTATTCACTGTTCTATCCTTGATGCCTAGGACAGTGCCTGAAACATAGTAGGTGCTCAACAAATATTTCTAAATTGGCTTGAATGAGTATCATGAAAGTTCTTGGGGAATAGTAAACAAATATCTCCAGTCTATTATCTTCCCATCAGGGATTGGTTGGCAAGCTTTTTCTGTAAAAGGCTAGAGAGTAAATACTTTAGGACTGTGGACCATGCAGTTGCTGTGGCACCCACTCCATTCTGATATCGTAGCATAAAAGCCACCGTCGGCAGTAAGTAAACGAATGGGTGATACATGGAGAGGGAGGAAAGGAATTGCTCACGTCCTGGGAATTGGGAGGCTGAGAAAGCAGTTCATATGGAAATATTTTATACGAGTGTGTTTGATTCATTTCTTCCTCATGCCCTCTCACTCCACCATCACAGCTAATATTATGGAAGTTACACTTTCCCTTGGCTTTGACTTTTGAGTATTGTATATTTACAACTGCCACAGAATACACTTACTCATACAACCTCCAGGTGGAGCCCTTTCTCTTTTCTCATTAAGCTGTTTTTATTACAGGTGACCCGTGAAGAACTCCAGAGCTGGGGGTCCCAGTGCCGTCCAAAATCCAACTTTTGACTCCCTAAAAACTTAACTACTAATAGCCTACTGTTGACCAGAAGCTTACAAGAAACAGTCGAGTAACACATATTTCATACATATATACATACTATATACTGTAGTCTTAGAATAAAGTGCACTAAAGAAAATGTTATGAAAACCATAAGGAAGAGATAATACATTTATAGCACTGTACTGTTATTGATACTGTAAGTTTACATTGTCTGATTACAAGATCATATCTCAGTGCCTACATCAATATGGTCTTTTCAAGTTCTTACTTAAATTCCAGTTAGTTAGGATACAGTGTAATATTAGTTTCAGATGTAAGATTAGTTTCAGATTCAGCACTTCCGTACAGCACCCAGTGTTCATCACAAGTACTCTCCTTCATCCCCATCACCTATTTAACCCCTCCCCCCTACCCACCTCCCCTCTGGTAACCATCATTTTGTTCTCTATAGTTAAGAATCTGTTTCTTGGTTTGTCTCTCTCTCTTTTCCCCATTGCTCATTTGTTTTGTTTCTTAAATTCCACATACGAGTGAAGTCATATGGTATTTGTCTTTCTCTGACTGACTTATTTCACTTAGTATTATACTCTCTAGCTCTATTCACATCGTTTTAAATGGCAAGAGTTCATTCTTTTTGATGGCTGAGTAATATTCCATATATATATACCACATCTTCTTTATCCATTCATCAGTCGATGGATATTTGTGCTCTTTCTATAATTTGGCTATCGTTGACAATGCTGCTATAAACATCAGGGTACATGTATCCCTTCAAATCAGTAATTTTGTATCCTTTGGGTAAATATCTAGTAGTGCAATTGCTGGGTCATAGGGTAGTTCTATTTTTAACTTTTTGAGGAACCTCCATAACCTTTTCCAGAGTGGCTGTACCTCAATATTGTCTTATATGAAACAAAACACTATAGATGTTCTATGTATTACTAAAACTAGACTTGAAAAATGAAAGGATAGGGGCACCTGGGTGGCTCAGTTGGTTGAACATCTGCCTTCAGCTGAGGTCATGATCCCAGGGTCCTGGGATCGAGCCCCACATCAGGCTCCCTGTTCAGCGAGGAGTCTGCTTCTCCCTCTGCCTCTCCCCCAGCTTGTGTTCTCTCTCTTACTCTCTCTCTCTCAAAAAAATAAATAAAATCTTTAAAAAAAAGAAAACTACCACAATATAAAATTTACATTAAATATCACTCACTGTATGCCTGTGTAAGGATAGGCCACCCACTTCCATACAATTCTTGCACACAATGTTCTACACGATGAATACTCAGGCAGTGATGCTGATAATGACACAAGGGCTCAGTACAGCTCTTGTACAGTCATTAGATTTTCACACAAAGACCCTTGCACACATACACAACAGCTGTTCATTAACTGCACGGCATGATGACTATTTACTATTCCTTAAGTGGAAGTGAACCATCACAGAGGTCTTCCTTGTCATCTTCATGTTGAGTAGACTGAGGAGGAAGAAGGGGAGGGGTTGGTCTTGCTGTCTCAGGGGCAGCAGAGGTGGAAGAGGTGGAAGGGGAGGCAGGAGAGGCCGGCACACTTGGTGTCACTTTACAGAAATACATGTAATTTCTGTCTCACTTTTTTCTTTCTCTACATATGTTTCTCTTTTTTTTTTTTTTAAAGATTTTATTTATTTATTTGAGAGAGAGAGAGCATGAGAGAGGGGAGGTCAGAGGGAGAAGCAGACTCCCCGCCGAGCAGGGAGCCCGATGCGGGACTCAATCCCGGGACTCCAGGATCATGACCTGAGCCGAAGGCAGTCGCCCAACCAACTGAGCCACCCAGGCACCCTCTACATATGTTTCTAAACAGTACCAGTCCTTCTACCATTTGCTTTTCTTTCAGTGTCCATGTTGTAAAAGAACTCAAAAGCAGGGGTGCCTGGGTGGCTCAGTCGTTAAGCGTCTTCCTTCGGCGCAGGTCATGATCCCAGGGTCTTTGGATCGAGCCCCGCATTGGGTTCCCTGCTCCATGGGAAGCCTGCTTCTCTCCCTTGCCCTCTCCCCCTGCTTGTGTTCCCTCTCTCGCTGTGTCTCTGTCAAATAAATAAATAAAATCTTTAAAAAACAAAACAAAAGCAGTCTTGAATAATCAGAACCCTTCTGCCAGATCGTCTGTCAGTTTGTCTTCTGGCACTGCTTCTTCATCTTCCTCTTCATTGTCTGGCACTGATTTGGAAGCACTCATCTCCATCAGGTCATCTTCTGTTAATTCGTCTGGTGTGGTGTCTATTAGCTCTTAAATTTCTCCAAGTCCATATCTTGAAACCCTTCACCACAACCACCCTCCACTTTTTTTTTTTTTTTCATATCAACAATCTCGTTCATGATTTCCTTGATTGGCTCTGTTGTAAATCCTGTGAAGTCATGCACAACATCCAGGCACAGTTTTTCCAGCAGGAATGTATTGTTTGGGGCTTGATGGCTTTCATGGCTTTTTCTATAACAACAATAGCATCTCCAATGGTGTGATTCTTCCAGACTTTCATGATGTCCTCTCTGTTGCAGTTCTCTTTCATAGTGTTGACCATCCTTTCCTTAAAGTACTGTGTGTAATGAGCCTTAAAGGTCCTTATGACCCCATGAGCTAAAGGTTGAATTAGACACATTGTGTTTGAGGGCAAGTAGACCACTTCAACACCTTTGGTGTTGAACTCATGGGGTCCTGGGTGGACAGGGGCATTGTCCAAAATCAAGAGAATGTTAAAAGGCAGTCCCTTACTGGCAAGGTACTTCCTGACTTCAGAAACAAAGCTTTGATGGAACCAATCCAGAAAAAGCGTTCTCCCTGTCCAGGCTCTCTTGCTGTACAACCAAAACAGTGGCAGCTGGTGTTTATCTTTCCCCTTCACAGCTCAGGGGTTAGCAGCTTTATAGATAAGGCAGTCCAGATCATAAACCCAACTGCATTTGCACAAAATGGCAGAGTTAGCCTATCCCTTCCTGCCTTAAATCCTGGTGCTTGCTTTTCTTCCTTACTAATAAATGTCCTTTGTGACACTTTTTTTCCAGAATAGGGCACTTTGGTCTCCATTAAAAACCTGTTAAGGCAGATATCCTTTCTCCTCAATGATTTTCTTAATGGGTCTGAGAACTTATCTGGCTGCCTCTTTGTTGGCAGAAGCTACTTCTCCTATTGACATTTTTTAAGCCAAAGTTCTTGCTAAAATTATCAAACCATCCTTTGCTGGCATTAAGTTCTCCAGCTTTAGATCTCTCATCTTTTTGCTTTAAATTGTCATATAATGACCTCACTTTTTCTAGAATATAGGTATGCCTTTCTTATACTAATCCTGTACCCAAATAAAAGCTGCATTTTCAATATGAGATAAAGAGGTATTTTGCAAAAAAGTGCAAAGTTTTCACCCCCATTGGTGTAGCTACAGTGACAGTTTCAGAAATTTCCTTTCCTTTTTTTTTTTAATGCTCCATATGCTGGATTCATTTAACTTGAAATGGCAGGCAACCACACTGCAGACCTCAATCTACAGTACATATCAAGCAACTCAACTTTTTCTTATAATGTCATGACTTTCCTCTGTTTCTTGCAAGCACTTTGAGCATCACTAGTGGCACTTCCTATGGGTCCCATGGTGTTATTCAAGGTTTATAGTGTTGCACCAAGCATGGTGAAAAATATGGGAGAACTGGGAGAGAACACATTTTACTGTGATACACAATAACCTGGAGAGACAAACGGGTCATACAGAGATTATTATTGTAACACGGCGTTTTAAGTGGATCCTGGCAACACTTGAGCTCACCGTCATAGCTAGGAGGGCTGGCTACAAAATTCTTGCAGTGTATAGTATGTATTACAGTTAATTTGATGTAGTTATGATTTAATACTGCATGTTTGCATTTGTTTACATTTCTCTTGACCACAAATGGTACCATGTACGGTCTATGTCCGTGCACATACTTTTTTTTTTTAATTTCTTTATTTGAGAGAGAGAGTTGGGGGGCTAGGGGCAGAGGGACAGGAGGAGAGGGAGTCTCAAGCAGACTCCATGCTGAGTGCGGGGCTGGACGCAGGGCTCAATCTCTGACCCTGAGACCACCACCTGAGCCAAAACCAAGAGTCAGATGCTTACCCAACTGAGCCACCCAGGCACCCCTGTGCACATACACTTTGATAAATTTTAACTTTTTATAATAGATTTGTGTATATTTTATGGTAGTAAATGACAAAATGGTACCTACATATATTTTATACATTCATGACATATCTAACTTCTTAATTTTCTTGATATATCTAGGCTATCAGTTCATCTGTGAGTTTTTTTAAATTGTTGCAAATCTCCAAAAAATTTTCCAATATATTTATTGGAAAAATCCATGTATTAGTGGACACACACAGTTCAAACCCATGTTGTTCAAGGGTCAACTGTAGTTTAGTCCGCAAGTATTTACCGAGCATCTACCATGTGCCAAGAAGTAAGTGTTAGGATATAGCTTTGAATTAGACAAAGACTCTCTCCTCAGGAAGCTTACATTCTAATGAAGACAGATGATAGGGGCGCCTGGGTGGCTCAGTTGGTTAAGCCACTGCCTTCGGCTCAGGTCATGATCCTGGAGTCCCGGGATCGAGTCCCGCATCGGGCTCCCTGCTCGGCGGGGAGTCTGCTTCTCCCTCTGACCCTCCCCCCTCTCATGTGCTTGCTCTCTCTCATTCTCTCTCTCAAATAAATAAATAAAATCTTTAAAAAAAAAAAAAAAAAAAAGACAGATGATAGACAGATGATAGATAGATGATAGATAGATAGATAGATAGATAGATAGATAGATAGATAGATATACGATCATTTCAGAAAGTGATATGTCAAATAAAGAGGTTACATAGAGTCATGGGAGCCTTCCTTAAGGAAATGTCATTTGAGCCGAAAACTGAAGAATAAGAACCAGCCATGCAAAGACCTGTTTGTTTTTTCTTTCACTGTGGTAAAATATCTATAGCATAAAATTTACCATTTTTGAGTAGAGTTGTGGAACCACCACCACCCATCTCCAGAACTTTTTCATTTCCCCAAACCGAAACTCTGTACCCGCTAAACAATCACTCTTCACCACCCCCACCCCACTGGCAACCACTATTCCACTTTCTGTTTCTATGAATTTGACTCCTGTAGGTACCTCATTTAAGTGTATTTGGTATATCGTATTTGTCCTTTGATGACTAGCATACTTCACTTAGCATAATGTCATCAAGGTTCATCCATCTGTCAGAATTTTTAAAACGAATATTCCAATATAAACATATACCACATTTTGTGGTGTTCTTCTATTGATAGACACTTGAATTACTTTCATCCTTTGGCTACTGTGAATAATGCTGATATGAATACAAGTGTACAAATCTCTATTTGAGTGCCTGTAAATACCCGGAAGTGGAATTGCTGGATCAGATGGTAACACCATGTTTAATCTTTTGAGGAACCGCCAAACTACTTTCCATATAACAGCTACACCACTTTACATTCCTACCAGCAAAGCACGAAGGTCCCAGTTTACATCCATGCCAACTCTTGTTATTTTCCTTTTTTTTTCTTATTATGGTCATCCTAGTGAGTATGAAGTGGTATCTCATTATGATTTTGATTTATATTTCCCTCATGATTAGTGATGTTAAGCATCTTTTCATATACTTATTGCCCATTTTTATATCATCTCGGGAAAAATGTCTATTCAAATCCTTTGGCCTTTTATAATTGGGTTGTTTGGCCTTTGTTGTTGAGCTGTAGGAATTCTTTTTTTTTTTTTTTTTTTTAAATTGTGTTTTGGTTTTTTTTTAAGATTTTATTTATTTATTTGACAGAGAGAGAGAGAAAGCACAAGTAGGCAGAGAGGCAGGCAGAGGGAGAGGGAGAAGCAGGCTCTCCACTGAGCAGGGAGCCCGATGCGGGGCTCGATCCCAGGACTCTGGGATCACGACCCGAGCTGAAGGCAGCCGCTCAACCGACTGAGCCACCCAGGCGCCCCTGTAGGAATTCTTTATATATTCTAGATATTAACTCCTTATCAGATATAAGATTTACAAATATTTTCTGCCATTCTGTGCGTTTTTTTTCACTTTCTTAATAAATGTCCTTTGAGACATGCAAATTTTTAATTTTGAAGAAGTTCAATGTATCTAGTTTTTCTTTTGTTGCCTGTGATTTTGGTGCTATATCTGAGAAATCACTGCCAAATTCAATGTCATGAGGCTTTTCCCCTATGTTTTCATCTAAGAGTTTTATACTTCTAGCTGTTGTGTTTAGGTCTTTGGTTCATTTTGACTTAATTTTTGTATATGGTATAAGATAAAGGTCTTGGCACCCTTGTCAAAAATCATTTGACCACATACATGAGAGTTAATTTGGTAGCTCTCTATTCTATTTCATTGGTCTCTATGTTTTTCTTTATGCCATTACCACAGTTTTTTGATTACTATAATTTCATTGAGGTTAGAGTTTTAAATCAGAGGTCACAGCAATTTCGAAGATCTAGAGTAGGGATCAGCAAACTTTTTCTGTAAAGGGCCAAACAGTAAATATCTGGGGCTTCACGGGCCATGTGCTCTCTGTCACAATTACTCCACCCTGCTATTATGGCACTAAAGTAGCCATAAACAATACATAATCAAATGGCTGTGGCTGTGTCCCAATAAAACTTTATCTTAATTGGTAACAGGACAGATTTGCCCCAAAGGCAGTATTTTGACACTCTTTGGACTAGAGGTCACAGTTGTGCATTTTCAAAGGCTTGAAGGAAGGCCAGTGTGACCAAAATAAAGGTGAGAGAGGAGGGAGCTGAGGTTGGAGAGCTAAGTAAGGGCCAGATGACAGAAACTTGTAGACCACAAGGGGGATTTGATTTATTCTCTCTCACTCATTCACTCACCAAACATCCATCAGGGACCTACCGGGAGCTAGGGGCTGGGGCTACAAGGCTCAGTCCTCAGCCTCCCTGGAGTTTTGATATAGAGAAGAGGTGTAAGCTAAGGAGTTTTAATACAGATCATATTTCCTGCATCATGACATATGCTCTACTCCCTCACTTGAACCATGGGAGCTGCTCTGAGCTTTACCCTACTTTTAGTTCAAGCCTTTATTAATTGTCTCCAAGATGAGTGCAACTGTCCAGTCAAAAAGATTCTGCCTATAGCCTCACCTTCTTCCAAACTAGCCCCCACACTGCAGCAAGAAAATTCCTAAAATGTAATTGTGATTACACTCCCCAGCTTCAAACTATCACTATATCACTGTTAAGTCCAAACCCTTGGGACCCTGAGTGACCAGACCCTTGCCAACTTCTCAGCATCATCTGCTCTCTCTCCTCTTGGTGGGAGGTGCTAGCTGACAACCTGGGACATCGACTCACACAAACCCACATAAGAGCATGTTTGACTCATGATTAAGCCCTGCGTAACACCTACATCAAAGAAGGGTATTTGCTATCTGGGTGAATTCTTGTTGTTCGTGTTTCTATTATAAAATATAATTATGAATTGAGCAAGACCTAGTAATAAAAGAGCAAACACATACAGAGATAGCCCGGCAAATGTAATGTAAATTACAAGTGTAAATGCAAATTCTAAGCCTGGGACCTGACCCACTGAATCAGAATCTCTGGAGGTGGGGCTCAGGAATCTGAGTTTTAGCAAGCTCCCCGGGGTGATTTTTAAGCATGATAAAGTTTGAGACCCACTGCTCTAAAACATTTATTCCTGCGGAGTAAAGGCCTTAATGGAGGCAAAGCTTAAGACAAGCATGAGAATAATTTTGACAAAGAAGTAGAAATAGAATAATTTTTAACATACAAAGTTTTTGAAGTATGACATAAAAAGAAAACAGACCTAGTACAGAACACTATATGTTGCGAAAGGTCCTGAGAGGATGAAGAAACTACAGGATAAACCTGACCTGGGAGCAATCGGGCTGGGGTTCAAATCCAGAACTCCCACTAACCAACTCTGTGCCTTGTAAGAAATTGCTTAACTAGAGTCTCAATTTCTGCACTAACAGGTTAGAATAATAAGCCCCTTGACCTGCACCCTGTGATGGTTGTGAAAATCATGTGGGATAACATATTCGATGATGCTTTGTATGGAAGGATAACATGGTGATCAGGTTTCTTTTCCTGCTGTAACTCCTTACAACAGAATATATGCATCTTCTGTTCTACACAGGAAATGGATAGGATTTTGAGTCTTGCAGTGACTCAAGAGATTTCTCTTTAGTGTAGGTTACAAGAGATACACAGCTGGAATGAGAGGTTGCTCTGGGCTTGATAAGAGAGAACAGAGGAAAGTGGCCTCACCTGAGAAAATGGTGCCAGAGCTTTGGCAGATGGTGGTAGGAATATTATTAATACCCCTGAACTCATCTGTGGCTTTACCATTTCTCCCCCCAGAAAAGTTTAATTAAAACCTATAACAGGGGCGCCTGGGTAGCTCAGTCGTTAAGTGTCTGCCTTCGGCTCAGGTCATGATCCTAGGGTCCTGGGATCGAGCCCCACATCGGGCTCCCTGCTCAGCGGGAAGCCTGCTTCTCCCTCTCCACTCCCCCTGCTTGTGTTCTCTCTCTGGCTGTGTGTCTCTCTCTCTGGCTGTGTGTCTCTCTCTCTCTGTCAAATAAATAAAATCTTAAAAAAAAAAAAAAAAAAAAACCTTTATAAGAAAAAACCTATTAACAGCTTCGGCCAATGTTCAGTCCCGGACATTCTTACTGCCTAGCAGTTGCTGTTGTGTGGGCCGTTTACAACAACTTCTGTGCTGATTGGTCAAGGTTTGTGCCACACAGGTTGTTAAACTTTTAAGTAACACCTCTGGTGATACCCCATGATAGAAAGGAATGTTATTTGAAGCTTATTTCAAACAGAAGCAATTCTCCTCCCTCTGGGATGGTTTAATGGGTTCCTACAGTGCTTCACCAGGCCTGCGCATTCCCTGGACCTTTGACCCCAGTGCATACTTTTCAACTTAATGACAGATAGTTTCAGCATGTTCATTCATCACCAACAACACAATTTATAATTTATTCTGTTTCAAGCATATTTCTCCGGCTGACGAAGCTATGAGCCACTATTCTGGAAGGATTCCCATGCATGTGTGGGTAAGAATTCTATTTCTATGCTGGGGTTTCTTTCATTCATTTCACGAAGCGAGGACATCCCAGGCCACCACACTCTTCTTTCCCCCTTTTTTCCCATTGCTATTTTCTCCCCTCAACTACAGACAGAATAGGTAGGCTTCCTGTCTATTCATTTTTTTCCTCTTAGCTTGTCTCTTTTGGATTAAAAGCGACTTTCAGATAAATGTGAATCATTTAAGAGAGGGAGCTACTCCCAGGAGAGTTTAAAGGCCTCTCCTAAGAAAACAAAACATGGTAATTATATTCCTTACTTGAACTGACGTTCAACCATGTAATAGATTCATATGCCTTACAATCTTTATACCTCGAAATGGTAGGTGGAAGACACCAGTTATTTTTTGAGCATGCATAATCTTTAAATTGAAACGAAAATGTTCAAAGTGACGACTAGCTCTATCAGTTGAGGTGTGATATGACAATCCCCTAAATTGCAAAAATTAAAAAACGATTTCTGGCTCTGCTCAAAGTGACCCCATGCAGTGTAAGGAGTGGCCCAACATTCTCTCTCACTTGGGGTGACTTGACTTCCCACATCTAGGAACAGCTGAACAGAAACCCCAAATTTTAGATAGTCCGTTAAGCAGATACAACCAGGGCAGGGATGGTGACTGATTTTCTTTTCGGGTGCTCTTCATAAATCACAGACTTGGTTAATACCTTCATTCCACCAGCATCCCCCAATCCTTTTCCCCCAAAGCAAAAAAAAATCTAGAGGATCGAAGCCCTTGTTACTCAAGGCATGGTTCACGCACCAGCAGATCTGAGGCTGCCTGCAAGCCTGTCAGAAATGCAGAGTCTCAGGCCCAAACCAGACCCACGGCATTCTGCTACCTTTTTAACTAAATGTCCAAGTGATTCATATTCACATTAAAAGATGATTAGTACTGGTTTAACTGACACATTTGTTAAAGAGCATACCAAAAAAGAATCAAGATTCTCTACTCAGAACACTTGAAAAAATAAAAACAGACAACTCACTTCAATTACGACGGGTGATGCTGGAAGGAAAGAGCCCCCAGCCTTGGCCAAGAGGCAGGGTGATGCGGAGACTTCTATCCTTGTAGGTTTTCCTTTAGAGACTTCAGCCCCAGATCCATGTCCCTTAAAGTTCCAGGAGCTTCCTTTTGCTGGCCCACGGGGGCAAGAGAAAGAATCAGAGAGGAAATGCAGCCCCTCAGCGAGGTCCTGCAACGACCAGAAAGACCGAGGCTTTCCAAAGAAACTAGCCTTGAGGAGACGGCCACGGGGAAATGAACAGTTCTCATATCTCCCTGAGATCCTTTCTTCTGCCCCATGAGCCGGGCATTACCCACATTTCCTTCTCGACCACTGAGATTCAAACCGACGACCTAATGCCTCCAATCCGCCTGGGATCCTTTTCCGGCGTTCCCGGCAAGGGGATGGGAAAGGGAGAAAAAGGCACGCGTCAGAGAGATATTTTTATCTTTCTCTTTGTGCAACAGAATCCTGATGACAGCATCTCCAACACTAGCAACAACTTGAGCAAAGATCAAAACCAATCCTAGCAAATAGTTCTGCTCTGTGTAAACTTCCTGTCCTTCGCTAGCTCTGACGAAATCAGGGGTCTCCTCTCATAGGCCCTGCCTTCTGGCAAAAAAAAGTGCCAGCAGGAAGAGAACACATTTGAAAGGAAGTGAAAGAAACCAAAGCAAAGACAGCATTAGGTTTCAGGGCAAAGACCCACCAGAGACTGGAAGAGGAGAGAGCAGCTATATTTAGAACTTGCTAGCCTTCTAACGTTAGCTTTTCTAACCCAGAAATACAATAGGAAGGTAAGACCGTACTAAATAGGCATTTCATATTCTGAAAACATGATGATGTCAAGTGAAATAATAGGACAATAATAGGGTAAAAAATTATTTATGTGATATTACTGTGATCCTGTGTGATCCTTTTCCTAGTAGTTGCACAGTTGACCATTTTGCTGTGATGTAAGCATATGGGCAATGCAGAGGTACCTGTAGCTTGCCTGGAATGTAATTAAGCAAGGCATGTGTGCATTCTACTCGTAGTGCAATTATCTGTATTAAGCAAGGCCTAAAGGTAAAAAGCAACCAGTGCAAAGTTACAAACTTCCTAATCAATGGTATATTTATTTATTTATTTAAAGAGTTTGTTTATTTATTTATTTATTTCACAGAAAGAGAGAGCACGAGCAGGGGGAGTGGCAGGCAGAGGGAGAAGGAGAAGCAGGCTCCCAGCTGAGCAGAGGGCCTGATGCGGGGCTTGATCCCAGGACCGTGGGACCATGACCTGAGCCAAAGGCAGACGCTTAACCAGCTGAGCCACCCGGGCATCCCTCAATGGTACATTTAAATCCATAGAGATGCAGATGCTTTATTCACCCAGTTACCTTGTCCCCCTACCTCCCTCCCCTCCAACAACCCTCAGTTTGTTTCCTATGATTAAGAATCTCTTATGGTTTGTCTCCCTCTCTGGTTCCATCTTGTTTTATTTTTTCCTCTCTTCCCCTATGATCCTCTGTTTTGTTTCTTAAATTCCACATATGAATGAGATCATATGATAATTGTCTTTCTCTGATCGACTTATTTTGCTTAGCATAATACCCTCTAGTTCCATTTTGCCATTTCCAAGGTTTATTCTAAACCAAATAGAGCTAACTTCACAAATACAATTTTAAGGATAATTAAGACATATATTAAAAATAAATAACCACAATTCTAAGAATCAGCTAGACACTGTTGGGGAAAAAAAGGAATGTATGACACAGTACCTGCCCTCCATGGGTTGGGTAGACAAGACTAACATACATGACCCAACAGGAGGTCTGGCTGAATACCATATTAGTTCAGGCAGTAGGTAGGGGGAGAAAGGAGAACCCAGCATAGCTTATAGATCGTGGATCCTCACTTCCTACTGATGTAGACCTATTGCCGACTTGGCTAAGATGACCCAGTGAACCCGTAGCAAGGTTCAGAGTAATTGGGCTCAAGCTCTCATGATTCCCCTGTATTCCAGAACAATAAACATTAGATAAATCTTTGCTTGAGAAGTAACTAAAGCCTCTCTTCCACTGAGGCAAATCTAAGTGATTCCAATTTAAGGAAACACATATTGCTTTTCTGACAGAAGGTTACACAAACTTTAACTTTCAAATTTTCTCCCATGTTTCATGTAATGTAATTTTATGTTGTTAAATATAATATTAAGACAATAGTAATGCAGTAAAAAAAAAAAAGAAAGAAAAGAAGGAAGGAAGGTAGCAAGGAAGAGAGAGGTCAAAAGAGGAAAGTAGGAAAGGAGCAATGAAATTAGAATCTAAATGTTTACCAGTAAGGATATGGTTAAATAAAATGTAGCATAGGCATACAATGGAATATTATACAACAGTTTAAAAGAATGAGGTAGAAATATATGTACTGTCTTGACAAAGAAAGATCTCCAAGATATATTAATTGTAAAAAGCAAGTTGCTAACTAACACGTGCATACCCTCACAAAACAAAACTACATGTTTTTATATGTACCCATCTATGTATATAATCACATAGAAAAAACTTCTGAAAAAACATGACCCAAAACGGCAGCAATCTCTGGGTAGTATGGGATTAGGAGGTAGGGATGCTTTGTTGACAACATGTATCTCTGTTGTTTAAAGATTTCCCATATATTTTCCTATTTCTCTTAGAGTTAAAGCCAAAGAACTTTCTATCTCCCACCCCTACTTCTCTGGTCTCATTCTCCCCTTTGCTAACTGTAATGTAGCCAGACCTATCTCCTTGCTGTACCTCAAATGTACATACACCGACCCACCTCAGGGTCTTTGCACTAGATCTTCCCTTTGCCCAGAATGATCTTCCCCTATTTATATATATGACTCATTCCTTCACTTCCTTCCAGTTTTTCTTCAAATGGTAACTTCTCAGTGAGGCCTACCCTGACCTCCCAAATTAAAACTGCAGTTCCTTCTACTAGCATTCTTGATCTGCCTCATCTTATTTTTGTTGAGAGCGCTTATCACCTTTTGACACATGTAATTTCCCTATTTATTATGTTTGCTTTTCTCCTTCCAATAGCATGTAAGCTCTATGAGGGCATGGCTTTTTATTTGCTTTGTTCATGAAAAAATCCTTAGTCCCTAGAATTTGTGCCTAGTATACCACTAGATGCTTAATAAATGTACTAATAAAGCCACAAATTTTCCCAAGAATATATTCATGTATTTTTTGTATATATTTATCAAAGATAATCACCAATCACAAACAAACAAAAAAAATTCTAAAGAGTTAGAATAAAATGCCTGAGGACCTCCTGGCTTCTATGGAACAAGATTTGAAAATCTCTGGCTGAAAGCCAAATAAGGTAGAATGCATAGGACAAAAGCTTATTGAATGGAAGTCCTTCCATTGACTTAGCACACTATCTAATTATTTTGCAAACAACTAGGAGCAAACCAACCACTCCTAGAACCTCTGTGAAATACCCAGCTATTTCTTTATAGAGGCAAAAGGCCACTTAGAGGTGAAAGTCCCTTATTTCTTATAAGGGCAACACTATGCCAAAGGTGACAAGTTGTAACAAAAGTCATGCATAGTTGTTCTTGGAGAGCTCTGTTATTTCTCTCAAAAAATGTGTATCCCTAAGAATGTAGATGGAATTTAATCCCCAATCTTGTTGAAGCAGGTATTGAAGTCCTTGAAGCTGGAGAGTGAGAAAGGTTTGAAACAGCCAACATCATCCCCTACTTCAAAGTAGAAGTCTTTTAGCTAGTGATTTTTTTAAATCAGAATCAGTAGCTCAGGGGCGCCTGGGTGGCTCAGTCGTTAGGCGTCTGCCTTCAGCTCAGGTCATGATCCCGGGGTCCTGCGATCGAGCCCCGCATCAGGCTCCCTGCTTGGCGGGAGGCCTGCTTCTCCCTCTCCCACTCCCCCTGCTTGTGTTCCCTCTCTCGCTGTGTCTCTCTCTGTCAGGTAAATAAATAAAATCTTAAAAAAAAAAAAAAAAAGAATCAGTAGCTTGGCCGTGGAGAGGAATCCACTCCAAATTAACAAGGTAGGGAAGTCGGGTCCGCAGATAAATATTTTGCCAGTCTTATTTCCCCCGTCTTAACCATTCCTCAGGGCTCTGAGAGGCAGTAACAGAGAACACTTCCTTGCTTAGCCATTAAAATTATGAAAGGGTTGGGGCACCTGGGTGGCTCAGTTGGTTAAGCGTCTGCTTTTGGCTCGGGTCATGACCCCAGGGTCCTGGGATAGAGCCCCACGTCGGGCTCCCTGCTCAGCGGGGAGCCTGCTTCTGCCGCTCCCCCTGCTCGTGTTCTCTCTCTCTAATAAATAAATTTTTTTTAAAAAAATTTATAAAAAAAAAGAAGAGAAAATTATGAAAGGGCCTTTTCTGGTATCCCAATCTTTTGTTTTCCATCTTATATTGGTTTATAATGGTGTCTTCAGAATTCTCTAGAATGAACCCAAAGAAATTTGGGATAATCTATTCCTATGTTCCAGAGTATGGAAAAGTTGCTCCAAATTTCCTTTAAGGCTTAGAAGCAAACCAAGACTTAGCAATTGTTTAATAAAAGTCAAAAATTCTGTGTTCCATATCTTTATTATCAAGACTCACAATGATTATTTACAAGTTCCTCAGCACTTATAGCTTTGGTTTCTCATTTTGCCAGTTATCAACTTCTGAGAGTTAAGGGCCTCATTCTAGGCTTTTTAGTCTGACAGTATGATGCTGTTCAAACAGCAGTTATTTAATCAAGTCTTTATAATCAGCATTATAAACCAAATGATAATATAAACAGAGCTATAAACATGACCTAAAATAAAATCACACTTGTAATAGAACTTTGAAATGCCAAATCTGCTTCAGTGGTTGCTTCCAAATATTAAAAGCCATATAGGACAAGAAAAAATTAGTAACTATGACAAACTGTCTTTATTAACTCTTCATACTTGTTATTTACTGAACCAGAGACACAAGAAGCTCTGGAAGAGGAAAGCTCAAATCAAAGGAAGTATTTTTTTTTTTTTTAAAGGAAGTATTTTTATTAAGCAGACCAACCCCACCTCCGTTTATTGCCTGGTACATTTGTGCAGCTGTTAGTAAATGTTTACAATCTGAGAAATCTAGGTACAATAAAGTTGATGACTGGGGTCTAGATCAACTCCATAGAGAAGAGAGACACTCCGGAGGGCAACACCACCTGATTTTTCCTTTTCTTCACAAAGCTAAAGATCTGGACAACAAATACAGCAAATTTTATGTATTTTTACATAATCATGCATTTGTATGTTTGTGTATATCTTCTGTGGCAGAGAAGGCAAGGGAAAGTGGTGTAAGGGAAGGAAAGAGTTCAAAATAGTGCAAAGTTAGAAACAATGTGCCTCACAATAGGGGAATGCAACATAAACTATGGTATATGATATCACAATCACAAAAATTAGCAAGTAGATGGTCTATATGGATGCATGGCATATGAACTGTCTAGGGAGTAAAACTTGTTGCTCTTAGATATAGTTCCTGGGCACCTGCAAATTAAACTGACAGATGACAGACTGACAGGAGAAAAAAGGTTTATTCACATGTAAGTTAGAGACTTACCTACCTAACTTAGTAGGGGAATGAGGAGAGTGGAGGAAAGGCTTTTATGGGAAGAAAAAATAAGTTTCTTTAGGAAAGACAAATGGGTTTTTAGAAGAACAAACTGGAGATTTAAAAAAAGTTTGTGATAATATCTGTTTATGAATGTGTGAGTGGTCTTTTCTATCTTCTTCATGGCCACGAATGATTTGACTTATGGTAGGATTACTCTTGTTCTCTCTTCTAGGAGTAGACCCATCCTGAAGAGGGATTTATGACAGCCTCATTTTTCAGAAGTTTCTGCTTTTAATGAGATAACAGAAGCACCAAGAAGGCTTCTTTCTGCATCTGTTGATTCTCAGTTTCCTTCAACTCAAAATAATCCTTATGTCAAAGTGGCATATGCTGATCCCCTTCAATATAAAATTGTATCAGTTGAAGAAAATCAGAACTAAAATAACATGAATGTATTCACTGACTTTAAAATGTAAAAAAAAAAAAAAGATGCATGATCATGGCAGGGATCAGAAATTAGTTTGGAATAAAGAAAACAGAGTTTTAACAGTTATTATTAAGTTTCTTGTTCTGTAGATTTACTAAAGTTCATAGCCATCAGTCGTTTTTTAAGGAAGGGAGCGGTATTAGACTATTAAGAAGAAATCCAGTCAGGCAGAGAGAGAAATAATGAAAAAAGAGAAAAAGTAGAAAGGTAAGGAGAGGAAAAGAAAGGCACATACGGGGAGGGGGAAAAAAAACCAAACCCAAACACAGAGAGAAACATTTACCACAAGCAAAACTGACACCTAGAGAGACACGAATTAGTGGCAGAAAATGGGATATGACTGTGTGGGTTGTGTATTAACTATTTATGTCTTACAACAACCTGTATGCTGTTATTAGCCCCATTTTGCAAATGACGGAATTGACTCACAGCATGGGTTGAATAACTTCCTGGGTTATTTAGGTGAGTAGGAGAGGACTCAGGCAACTCAGACTTCACACTCAAGCATTTTGTCCTGATGTTTCTGATGCAGACATGTCAACATTTCAGAAGATAATTTTCAATCAACCCTTGACATTAGTGACAAATGATTCTGCAACATAACATAGATCTTTATTTTTAAAATAGGCTCCATGCCCAACGTGGCACCCAATATGGGTCTTGAACTCATGACACTGAGATCAAGACCTGAGCTGAGATCAAGAGTTGAATGTTTGGGGCCCCTGGGTGGCTCAGCTGGTTAAGCGGTTAAGAGTGTGCCTTCGGCTCAGGACATGCTCCCTGCTCAACAGGGAGTCTGCTTCTCCCTCTGCCTCTGCCCCTCCCCCAGCTTGTACTCTCTCTCTCACTCCCTTACTCTCAAATAAATAAATAAATAAAATCTTAAAAAAAAAAAAAAAAAAGAGTCGAATGCTTAACCGACTGAGGCACCCGAGGTGCCCCTAACATAGATCTTTCTGACATCCAAAACATTTTTTCTGCCTTTGTTTTGATAAAGTTTATTTTTGAAATAAATATTTATTTTCCCCTCCCCCAAATTCTAAAGCTTTGCATCTTTAGAGAAATGACAGTGCTCTTCCCTTTCATCTACACCACTAGGGTAGAGCACATTCATTCATTCCCTCCTTCATTCAGCAGATGAAGGAAGCTGAGTAAAGTTACCTAGCCCCCGTCCTCAAAGAACTGCACAGTGACCTCTGGGATACAGCCTAGAAGCCAGTCCCTGGTTTGACATCTAACAAACCTCTTGAACACAAGAGGTTAAGATTAAAAACGCTGATTCTTATTTTCTCTTGGTTTCTAAATAGGAACTTTAAGGCAGGAATTCTCTCATGACTTCGGCTTTAAGCTTTGGCATTAGAAATGCCTCTCACATTTCTTTGATCCTTGAAAGCAGATTTAGCATCAGAATATATCACAGTGGAAAGATGTCCCAGGCAACACCTAAGAAGGCTCCTAGATTTTTATCTTCTTACATTATCATTGTTTCTGACTTCAAGCACCGTGGTCATACTTTCTCAGCTGTGCCAGCATAACTTGCTAGCACCGATTGAACAAGATCTTAAAACAACGGTGCTGGGCCCGCCTATCCAATTTGGTTGTAACTGAAGAAACCTGAGGACTTCATTCCTCTTAGTAACACAGTGATCTTTCTTCTTTCCATGATTCATCTTTTGGGAAGGGTGTACTCTCAAGTTTTAAAGTAAGGCTCAGGAATGAGATAATAACTCTTCCCTATTTGAATTATGTCTTTCATGCATTCCAAACTTTTCTGAATGCCTACGATGTGCCAGACTGTTGTTAGGATTATATAGAAAGTACCTACCCTGGAGGAATTAACAATCTAAAGGTGAAGAAAGGAAGGAAACAAAGTGTTATAATACTGGGCAGTAGGAGCCTCAAATGTAGTCAGGAATGCAGTGTAGGAAGTTGCCTAACTTTTGTCGCGGTCTCAGTGTGCTTTTACTATGTCCTTTCTTCTGACAGTTTTCCCATTATTCCATTCTTCCTGGTTTTCCGTAAATAGCTGCAGCATTCTCAGGTTCCTTATGAATTTTTTCCCCATTTAATTACTAATATATTCGTACTTAATATTTCCGGGAAATAATTGACTTTGGGATGAAATAGGGCTGCATTTGAATCCCTAGCCAGCACCCTCAAGTAGTTGCTTTTTGTATTTTATTATGCAGGAGTTTGGGTCTGTTTAGAAATCCTATCCAATGAGCCATGGGTTGGAATGGGAGCTCTGCTGGGATGGAGACAGCTCCTCCCTCCACTTCTCTGTCCAGCTCTGGGCAAGAATCTTCTCTCTGCATGCTCACATGACCTAGGAACGGCCTGGTCAGCTTGGCATGATCTCACGATCCTAGCTCCTCCCATGATACAGTTAGAGAACCCATCCATCCCTAAATACTGTGTAGGTTGTGTAGAGAGAATCTGATTAGTTGTTGACTAGCTAAGGATAGAGTCTATCCAGGATGTTGTCCAAACCGCAAGAAGTGTCTGTTGGTGCAAACAGAGCCACCCAGGCCAAAAGTTTTAACAAGTTATGAAGCGGGCACGGTTCCTGGGAATGAGGGTTTGAACCGGACAGAAACCCCCATGGGACCTTGGACAAATTCCTCGGTCTTTGCAGTCTTCTCCGCGAAGTGTTGTTAATACTTAGTGGATACTGTGCTCCGCTGCCACAACCTACCTTCAGGGCTGAAGAAACTATTCCCCCAGCCGCTGGGAGCCGGGCCATCCTCCCCGAGTACTTCTCTAGGGAGGGGAGAGCCTCCCTGCCGACAGTCGTGGCCTCTTTCCAAAGACCGTCTGCATCCCCTGGCTGCTCCCCGCCGGCCTCTAAAGGCCGGCTCCCCCGGCGGGAGGAAGCGGAGCCGCGGAGCCGCGTGCGCAGGCTGTCCCTCCGCTTCAGTGTGGGCTCTGACGCCGGTTCTGTCTCAGTTGGGCGGGGCCGCCGCAGGGGAAAGGAAGGAAGGAAGGGACTAGAAAAGGAAATACAAGAGAAAGGAGGAGGAGGAGAGAGGCAACTAGCTGTCCGGCAAATGCCAAGGGAGTGAAGGAAACGAGTCCTCGGGCGCCGCACGGCTCGGGGAGCGGCCGCGGGGCGCAGCCCGGTGCTCTGAGAGCCCGCGGCCCGCAGCAACCCCGCCCAGCGCGCGGCCCGGCGCCCCCGCGCTCCTCGGGGCTGGGTCCCCGCAGGCAGGCCGCCCGGCCCGGCGCCCTCGAGCTCCCCGGGGCTGGCTCCCCGCAGGCAGGCCGCCCGGCCCGGCGCCCCCGCGCTCCTCGGGGCTGGGTCCCCGCAGGCTGCCGGGCCCGGCGCCCCCGCGCGGCGGCAGAAACCGCGGATCCCCGCAGCCGTACCGCCTCGGCAGCCCCTCAGAGCCAGGCACCAGAGTCCGCGCTGGACAAGGCGTTGTGGAAAACCGACCTCTGGGCTCCCGGGTCAAATTAGAACACAGACCCGCTGGGGATAAACGTCAAAACAGCAGACCGCTGGGGATAAAAGGTTGTGGGGTTTTACAGGAAAATACAGGTCCTGGGTCCTTTCTATAGGAACCTGGTAAGTGCTGCCAGCCTTGTTCATTATGTCTTCAGGGTGGCCTCACGACCCGCGCTGGTATTGGACATCTCAACCTCATTACTAAGTATACATCGAGGTCGGCGAGATGTCAGCATTGATACCAAGTTTCTGGAACAAAGGATTCTACAGAAAAACAGGTGAAAGGGAGGGGGAGGCTTCAAGAATGAGGAAGAGAAAAGAAAGTGTTCAAAGTCCAGCCTTACTGAAGCATTAGTGTGTAGATCTTAATTTCCATCTGTTTTTACGTTTCTATAGCGGTTTCGAAAGGTCTTAGGAGTGCAGTAAATGTGGGAAAGCCTTCCCTGAAAGGTTTAACTTCTTTCAGCATCAGAAAGTCCACACTGCGGGGGAGGGGCGCTGCTGGGTGACTCTGTGGGTTAAGGGTTTGCCTTGGGCTCAGGTGCTGATCTGGCATGATCTCTGGGTCCTCC
>NC_138370.1:113662132-113670953 GCF_054177405.1 Leptonychotes weddellii | reverse complement strand
GAGTCTGCTTCTCCCTCTAACCCTACCCCCTCTTGCGCTCTCTCTCTCACTCTCTCTCAAATAAATAGAATCTTTAAAAAAATAATAAATAAAATAAAAAAGTAAAATAAAGTTCATACTGCAAAAAAGCCTTATAAACGCAACCAGTGTGGAGAATTCTTCCCTCACATCTCCATTTTCCTTCAACACCAGAGAATTCACATTGAGGCAAAGCCATGTCAAGTGCAGCAAATGTGGGAAACTCTTTGGCCTAAGCTCCAGCCTTATTGTACAGAAGAGTTCACACTGGAGCAAGGCATTGTGAGTGCAGAGTATATGGGAAACTCTGCACTGCTGATTGTGACTTCATTCAACACAGAAGAGTTCACATGGGAGAAAGACCTCATGAGTGCAGGGAATGTGGGAAAGCCTTTAGAGTCCAATTTGCTCAGCACCAAAAAATTCACACCAGAGAAAGGCCTCACCAGTGCAACAAATATGAGCAAGCTTTCAGCTGAAGGTTTAACCTCACTCAGCACCAGAAAGTTCACCACCATACAAGAAAGCATCTTGTGTTGGGCAAATGCAGGAAAGTCTTCAGCCAATGTCTGCTCTGATTCAGTACTAGAAACTTCACAAAGCGGGGGCAGACATCTGGGTGGCTCAGGTGGTTGTGCTTCCGGCTCCTGGTTTCAGCTAGGATCATGATCTCGGGGTCCTAGGACGGAACCCCTTGATGGGCTCTGTGCTCAGCAGGGAGTCTGCTTGAGGATTTTTCCTCTTCTTCTGCCGCTCCCCCCACTCAGGCCACGCACACACTCTCTCTCTCAAATAAATAAATAAATAAATCTTAAAAAAAAAAAAAAAACTTCACAAAGCAGATCAGCTTTAAGATTAAGTGCAGTAAATCTGAGAAAGCCTTCAGCTGATTCATTTCCTGGGCACAGGAAAGTTCACATGAAGCAAAGTCATAGACATGCAGGGAACATGCTCTCTCCTTGTTCAATATAATGACACTGAAGGAGAACCTTTATGAGGGAGACATGTTCCTGAAGTTGAAACTCATACATCTGAATATACACAGTGGAGAAACCCGCCCCCCCCATAAGTTCCAGATATGTGGGAAGCTTCCAGCAGTTGTTCTGTACTTCCTAACTTGCTTGGGGCGCTTGCCAAAATTGTCACTGCCAGTTACTGTGGCACAAGTAATCTCAGCTCTACCACCTGCCAGGTCTCCATGGTGTGCATTAGTCACTCCCAACCTGTTCAGGAAAGTAGATATCTGTGCTCTCTCTAGAGAAAATAATGAGCAGCATGAGCCTTTATGGGGACCTGTTCCTTTTTCTCTAATTAGGGCACATCCCTGACCCAGTTGTATCCTAAAGGACCTTATCTCAGTTCTGCTGGTCACTTGCAGAGGAGATTCACCTTCATGGACATTTTTGTTCTTCAGTGATGCTCATGATGGATTTTTCCAGCCTCCACGTCACCAACCTGTGTGACTCATGAACTGGCTGCCTTACCTTGCTTTGGTTTATGCAATAATAAAGGCCTCATTTTATTTAAACCAAAAATCAAACAAAACAAAACAACTCTAAAGGGGCATCCCAATTTCAGAGCTTCCTGTGGAGGGACATAGGTCTTTGCATCACAACCCAACTTCTCCCTCTGCCCATTCCTGCCTATTTCCCATCCCTGTCATATGTGTGGTTGCCAAGTGCACTCCCTAATAAACTTCGAATCTAATCTCTGTCTCAGAGCCTGCTTCCCAGGCAATGCAATCTGTAGCAATAACTTACCCCAGTTTGCAATATTTTAGAAAGCAATAAATAAGACACTGTAAATAAAGGTGCCTAGGGACACAACTCCAGGGACACATTTATTGAAGGTTAGTCCTTTTGGCTCTTATCATGAAAAGTTTTCTATCACTTCTATCAAGGCTTTGTGCCCTCCTAGCTTGTACACATTTTGTGTTATAGAGAACTATTCTTTCTTTTTTTTTTTTAAGATTTTATTTATTTGACAGAGAGAGAGAGACAGCCAGAGAGGGAACACAAGCAGGGGGAGTGGGAGAGGGAGAAGCAGGCTTCCCGCGGAGCAGGGAGCCTGATGCGGGGCTCAATCCCAGGACCCTGAGATCATGAACTGAGCTGAAGGCAGACACTCAACAACTGAGCCACCCAGGCACCCCTGTAGGGAACTATTCTTGCCTTGCTGACATTGCGCTCCTTTTTTCTGTGCTCTGCATTAACTTGCAAAATTTGCTCTTTAAGAGTATTTTCACTCAGGTCAAGGCCAGCTTCATGGGTGCATAACCTGCGTAGCTGCATGAGACCCAGTTCTTAAAAGGGTCCCACACTTGGTTTAGTGTTCTGCAGTTGTTGTCTTCGAAATTCTTCATCAATTTTGAACAAGGGCCTGGTGTTTTCATTTTGCACAAAGTATGTAACTGGTTCTGCCCTTGGCCACTTGCCTCCTAAGACATGATATAGATCTTCTGGTCCTTGAAAGAACTTACCCTTGACATGTGGTCAAAGGCTTAATGACTTCATTGGTTAGATCTCTTTTGGCTCCAAGCATCTTTGCTTTACCTGTCCAGCTGAACACTCTCTGGTATAATTCACTTTCCTCACTTCTTGGCTTCTGACAAAGTTCTTCTAGGGAGATAATCAACCATTACCTTCCCCAAGCCCTGCTAGGCCCAAGCTGGTATTTACAGACCTATGCAGTAGGTTCTCAGTAAATGCTTATCATTGGTAGACTGACTTATCAGACTTCCATAAGAAATCATCTAAATACTCTACTGTTTAAAGCAGTAATTCTGTTCATTCATTCAGTCACTCCCCAGTTATACTTACTTGGCTTGGACATAATTTGATTCTCTGCCCTAATTCATTTTTTGTGACAGATGCTCAGTTACTATCTCTACTATGCTCATCCATCTACTCAGTGTTTCTGGATCACTTCTTGTAATTCTTTTTCAGGTGCACCAGAGAACCTTCTGCAAATAGATGTTCATAGATGTTTGACAGTAGTGAATTGGTTTTGCTTTTGCTAATGTACAAAAGGAGGCTATGGTAGACTAGAAGGAACATAGATTTTGAAGTCAAAGCGGTCTGAATTGGATCTTGCCATTATGAGCTGCACAAAGGCTCCATTTCCTCATCTGTAAAAAGGTTAATTAGAAAGGCTTCCCTGTGTGATTGTTGTAAAGAATAAATGAGATAGTATATGCAAAAGAGACCCTTAATATTCATTTCCCCTTCTCAATCTTCTAAAAAAGCCAGGTTAGAGTCATTCATGCAGCACTGCTCTTGTAGATTTTTGTTCAGAACAAGATTCTGAACCATATATGCACAAAGGCATAACTGATCATGGTCTAAGGAAACACCAAAAGGGGTGACAAGTCATTCCTTCACCATTAAATACTATGTTTGGCTTAATACTCAAGATATCTAATGTCCATTTCCCCACTAAAATAAAATCAATAAAAGTATAATTCAATGCATTAACTTAATCAACAAACATTAATGATCAATGATTCAACATTTTCTCCTCATTGCTAAACCTATGAAGAGTGCTAGGTATGGAGTTTGAACAAAACAGGACAGACAGATCTCTACTGCCGTTTTACCAAGTTTTACCAAGTTACCTTCAGGGAATACAATATAGAAGAGATCCTTGCACCAATGGAATGCAACTATTCAATTAACAACAGGACATTAAAAATTGCTTATGTTAAATGCATAATGCTGAGATCTGCAGAATCACTGCCAAACCCCTATTTCTATTTTTTTAAATACATAGAAATGCTACAGTGAAATATACTACATGCAAAATATTAGAAAATCATCATGACCATTTTCCTCTGATATACCAACAAATATTTTGGAAGAAGGAAATAAAAAGACAAATTTTCTTTCAGATCAAATCAAAAAAATTTGGATAAGTGTATACATTATTTTCAAAGATTCTTCAAACTAATTTTGCAAACATCCTGAATTTGGCTCCTAAATTCCCAACCATTCATTGGCTCTTGTATATCAGTATTCACAGGATCACATAATAAATATTGGAAGTCTGGATTCCAAATAAACACACTTGGATTTTTAAAAAGTGTTTAATGGATGTACTTTATTAAAATGGTGTTTTGAACATGGAGATACATGATTTTAGTCTGTTCACAATTACTCTAATACATACATTTAAAACAATGGTCAAAGCAGCAATTACATCAACTCACTAGGAACAAGTACAAAGTACACCCAAGTAGCACTTTGGTTAAATTGTAAAACAGTGTACACAGGAGCACTTCAGCAGAAATTAAATTAACTTGGGACACATTAAGCTGCTAAATTTTGTACTGGAATCCAAAGGCAGATGAGTCATTCTTGGAGGGGGAAGAACTCTATGGTTTCACAGCCCAGAATACTTAATTGACCATCAGTGGACCATTTGAGCCACCTAACAACCAGTGGGAGCTGCCCGAGTCCATGGGTCTCATTCCAGATACCAAAAGCAACAGGGAGGTCATCAGAATTTGGCTTGCAAAGACACAGCATTTTATTTCTGCTTAAGTCATCCAGGTAAGTGAACCTAGTAAGTACAATAAAAGGTAATCCAACCAAAATTTTATGTCACTTTCCATGGATAAGAGTATGTGAACAAATGAAGTGCTAAATACAAATCCATGTTTGTATTTAACTGTTTGATGTTAAACTTTAACCACGCCTTGCCCCGCCTCGAAGCATTTTCTTACTATCATATTACCTTGAAACTAAATCCTTGTCCATTCTTAGAAACTAAATGTCCTGTCTGACATTGAGGAGTTAGCACAGACCTAACTCATTCTCTGCCAGGATTTTTAATTAAAAAAAAAAAAAAAAAATCAAATTCCTCTTTGAAAAAATAATTTTTATTCAGATTATGTGCTAATAATTCTTCAAAGCAAGTAATTTCTTTTTAATTTTGGAACTTGAGAACAATTCACATCATAGAGTACAGAGATTCAAAACTGTTTCCTTCAAAACAAACTAATTTTTTTTTCAGAAGAAAAATGCATAAGACTTTGAAGCACTTAAACACAAAAATCTACAACAAATAAACAGTTGATGGAGAGCAGGACAGCATTACTTTTGAATATATTAGGTACTTAAGAACTTATACTTGTGAAAAATCACAATGATTTTAAGAATATTTTGCCAAGTCAATGTTGACAAATAGTTTGGCAACACATTTGATAAAGATGATTGATATACTACATATAAATGAAGGGCAAGTGTAAATTATAACAGATTTAGGTTTAATTACATTAATATATAATCTACACTATAGCTACACCCACATGGTAACAGCCACATGGCAAAATCACAGTTATAGCTAAAAAACTATATTTAGAATAGTCCTTTTTTCCCTACTATTTGCATAATTCCTTGTAGGCTTAATATCTTTTTGTGGATTACAATAACCTACAAATTATACCTCAACATTGTGGCTTAAAAAACAAACACCCATATGTTTTTATGCTTTAGTCAAAGTTGATTGATTTCGAGTTTTAAAAGCTTTTCAGATGAAGCAGAGCAAAGTCCACCCCATACTAAGGCCTAGACAACCCTACAGATTCCTCTTTGTTAAACCTGGCAATCTGCCTCAGTGCATCAGTGACTTTTGAGCTTGACAACATCACTCCCACCCTGTGAAGAATTCAGATCAAAAATGAAACCTACATTTTCAGAATGTCATTTTGTGCTTTAGAGTTTTCATTTGCTTGTTAGTTTGGAAATTCTCCATACTCCTAAGTGAAGCTTCTATATTTAGGTTCTGGGACCTAAACATATGTCAGAAAGAGCAAGAAAGCTTTCCAGCTTTCTTAGCCTACCTTTGGTTCCTCACTTCCCAGACAATGAACAGGAGACTATTTTCTTTCCTGTAATATTTTTTATTTTCACTAAGCTTCCTTGGGAAAAAAAATTGAAATATTTCTTTTTTTTTTTTTTTTAAGATTTTATTTATTTATTTGACAGAGAGAGAGACACAGAGAGGGAACACAAGCAGGGGGAGTGGGAGACGGAGAAGCAGGCTCCCCGCTGAGCAGGGAGCCCAATACAGGGCTGGAGCCCAATACAGGGCTCGATCCCAGGAACCTGGGATCATGACCTGAGCCAAAGGCAGACTCTTAACGACTGAGCCACCCAGGTGCCCCATGAAATTGAAATATTTCTTTGTCAACTTTTTTATCAAAGGAAAATTCCTGATTAATAAATACAGAAAAACTCAAGATTCATTTTCTTCCATTCCCCAAAAGATGAGAAGATGTGAATATTTATATCGGGCCATCTTCCTTCTAACAAACCTTTAAATGAAAACATAAAGACAGACAACAAGTCGACCATGAAAACTGAGAGTGGAAGGTATACTTTCTTCTTGGTTTCTTTTTTTGTTTGTTTTTACAACAAAACTCCACATCATTCTTAACACTCAGTATTTTCCTCACATCCTATTATTTTATTTGCAAATTACCATATAGCAATATAGCTTCAACATGCTAGTCTGCTTCTGTGTGTTCCACATCAATTAGCCACCATAAAATATCTCCTACAGCCATTTTAAATTCACTTCCTCATCTGCCAATAACCGTTGGTTCTCCGCTATAAAACTGCCCTCTGTTTGTCAGGAGTCCTTGGGGATAAACATACCAGTAATTTAAAGCTAACTGGTGAAGGAGCTATGCAGGATTGTTCCCTTTAATTCTCTATTACTCCAAAATTTACATTTGTACATACACCACACATGTAACAAATTTACATTGTCTGCCAAAATAAACTGCAGATATAATTCCAAACACGCATGTAGAGATGCACATTTTAACAGCAAACTTACATGCAGATATAAAGTAGTATAGTTTTACATTCCTAAGTTACACTAGCAAGCTGAAATACAGAATGCTTTAATGTTCTAGATTTATTGTTATGAATCACAGAAATAAGCGAAAAGGAGACATAAACCTCACACTATGTCTGTAGCATTGTCAGTCAGTGTGGTATCATTTTTACTGACACATTATCCAACTTGCTGAATCTATACAAAAAGTGACATAAACATACTATATACAATACACAGAACACGAAGTTAGAGATAACCAATGGAACCTTCATACAGAATACTTGATACCGTCAGTATTTAAGTTTGTATAGCTTTGACCAAAAGACTCAGCCTGTGCATATTTTTCTGATATAAAGGAGTAGTCTATGTATCTGTACAGCATTCTTAGCTACAGAAAAAAGAAGAATGGAGACCAAGGGACACAGCTGAAATACGAAAGTGCATCGTTGTCAACACGCACATACTTTAGCAATGTCATATTATCTGAATTAATGTCTTTTGCATTGTGAAGTTTACTAGTAAGTGGTCCAAAATACAAAATACAGTCACACGGAACTCCATTTTCACACTTACTCCTCGGTAGAGCTATTAAAAACGAACACTTGCGGCGAACACATTGCAGAGCCGTCAAAATGCCTACTAGTGTTGAAGACCTTGAAGGCGAGAATCTGTTCAAACGAATAAAGAACAAAAATGATCAAAAGAAACTCATAGCTGCCTAAGAGTTTTAAAAATTAGAACTGTAACACTCAGCAAGTGTGTCAAAACCACTTTGCATTTGCTCACTCAACTTCGAGACTCACAATAACTGAATGACACACATATTTATGCTGAGTATGTACAGCTGAACATAAATATGACAGCTACTTATGAAAAACTACAATGTAGATGGTTAGGATATTTACACTGTGTACTAATCTAGTGAGTCACAGAGTCACCCCGACACAGCTGACGCGTTTGATCTACTAAGTTTCTTGACATACTCAGGGAAGAACTGTTTCACAGAAATTCAGAGTCCCAGCAAGCAGTCAGGCCCATCGTCCACTGGAGGCAAAGCTTCTGCTGAATGAGAAGTTGACTTCAGAGTTCTTGTACTTCCCCCAGGCACCAAAAGGCACTACTACCGCAGTACTGTTATCTTCACTACCATACTGGATTGCCTGCGAGGTTTGGCAGGAGGAAGAAGAAAACACGGGACATCAGAGTCTGCACAAAGAAAAGTCACCATTCCTCTGGAAGGCTGTAATCCCGCGCAGAATAGCTACTAACCCAGTTACTTCGCATTCATTCAACATGTATCAAGGTCCACACAGTTTATTAGATCGTACACAGAATAACAGATGACCCCCCCAAAAAAACAACCATATTAACTATATTCCACTGTAGCAATTTTGGCAACAGAAAGACCAGTGGACTAAGATCAAGATATGCTCTGGAAGAAGAAAATAAAGCATTCAGCACAGGGACTAATACAAGGTAAAAAGTAATAACCTAAGGAAATGAAAGTGTATAAGATAGAACAACGATAAGGTTTATTATGTTCCCTACAAAATGGAAAAGTGGCATAAACTAAATTTCTACAGTAGGAGAACTGTAAATCAATTTTAAGAACTAATTCAAATAGCAAATGACAGGGCGTCTGGGTGACTCAGTCGGTTAAGCGTCTGCCTTCAGCTCAGGTCATGATCCCAGGGTCCTGGGATCGAGTCCCACATCAGGCTCCAGGGAGCCTGCTTCTCCCTCTGCCACTCCCCCTGCTTGTGCTCTCTGTCAATCTATCTGTCAAATAAATAAATAAAATCTTTTAAAAACACAAAACAATGGGGCGCCTGGGTGGCTCAGTTGGTTAAGCGACTGCCTTCGGCTCAGGTCATGATCCTGGAGTCCCTGGATCGAGTCCCGCATCAGGCTCCCTGCTCGGCGAGGAGCCTGCTTCTCCCTCTAACCCTCCCCCCTCTCA
>NC_138370.1:113639815-113661632 GCF_054177405.1 Leptonychotes weddellii | reverse complement strand
TTTTTTTTTTTTTTTAAGATTTTATTTATTTATTTGACAGAGAGAGAGACACAGCGAGAGAGGGAACACAGAGCCCTCTTATATATATATATATATATATATATATGTGTTCCCTCTCTCGCTGTGTCTCCTATATATTTATTTGTCAGAGAGAGAGAGAGGGAACACAGCAGCACACGGAAGCAGAGTCCCTACTGAGCTCAGTAGGGACTCTGCTTCCGTGTGCTGCTCCCCCTGGTTGTGTTCCCTCTCTCTCTCTCTGACAAATAAATAAATAAAATCTTTTCAAAAAATTAAAAAAAAAATAAAAAGCATCAAAATATAAAAAAGTTTTACAAATTGAAAGACCAAAAAAAAAGTTCGCAATATCAAGGTACTAATATACTTAACATATAGGAAGTTGTTACAATAACCATGAAAAAGACAAATATGCCTATAAAAAAATGGGAAAACGCTATACACAGACAAGAAATACAAGGATCTAACGAACCTGTGCAAATGGTTAGTTCCACCAACAAAGAAAAAAGATGCAAATTTAAAACACTAAAATTTGATTTTTCTACCTATCAAACTGGCAAAAAACTATTATAAGCATTTGGAGAAACAAATTTTTAAACATGCTAGAGAGAAGTGTAAATTGGTATAGCATTTCTGGAGGGCAATTTGGCAAGCTTATTAAAAGTTTTAGAATAGGGCACCTGGGTGGCTCAGTCGGTTAAGTGTCTGCCTTCAGCTCAGGTCATGATCCCGGGGTCCTGGGATCGATTCCTGCATCGGGCTCCCTGCTCAACGCGGAGTCTGCTTCTCCCTCTACCCTTCCCGCCTGCTCATGATCTCTCTCTCTCTTCTTTCTAATACATAAATAAAATATTTTTTTAAAAAAGTTTTAGAATACAGTGTATCCTTTTACCTAGCAATTTTCTAAGAACTTTACCTGAGAAAATAATATATGAAGGAAATAGACATGCACAAGTAGATACAAGAACGTTTATACAGTGCTCTCCCTCCCTATAATATGGAAAAGTGAACATAAACTAAATTTGCTGATTAGGGGAACTAGTAAAAGAATTATGGTACACAAATACAGCAGAATACCATGCAGTCATTAAAATATCATTGCCTGTGTGAATGAGAACACATATATCTAAGACAGGGAGATGAAATGAGAAAAGAAGTGATCATCCACAGGATTGGGCCCATTTCTGTAATCTCATGAACCCACATAGTAACCAAGGGAATACTTCATGCTTGCCCACTATTTTCAAACAAATAATGCTTTTTAAGTGAGGCCTTAAGTCTTAATTACAAATATTAGCACTTAAAAGTTTGGGCTAAATTTGCCTTCCCAGTTGCAAATGTAAAAATTGGGAAATGCAGAAGTAGCTGTTAAATTAAAGCATGACTCTAATGATCAGCGATGGCTATAACTTCAAAGAGCTATCTATTAGGTATCTTCAAATATATAGATAATATCTAATAGGATATTAAAGAGCACATGGAAATTTTACATTTTCTTTACTGGGTATTCCCCATTTTATCTCTGAGTGACATACTCATACATAACCTATCCATACATCTTTCTGAATTTCTGTTTGTTTTTTTCACATACCCTTTTTTTTTTTTTTAAGATTTTTATTTATTTATTTGACAGACAGAGACAGCGAGAGAGGGAACACAAGCAGGGGGAATGGGAGAAGGAGAAGCAGGCTTCCCGCCAAGCAGGGAGCCCGATGCAGGGCTCGATCCCAGGACCCTGGGATCATGACCTGAGCCGAAGGCAGACGCTTAACGACTGAGCCACCCAGGTGCCCCTCACACACCCCTTCTTAAAAACCAGATGTGGACTATGCTATAGTGTTCCTATACCGGATATTTACTTGGAGCTGTCTAGTTTAATGGTCTAGTGGTTGAATCCGGGAGCTTGGCTGTCGGTCTGAAGCCCAGTTCTGCAACTTAAAAGTTTGTAATCTTGAATAAGTTACTTAACTTCTCAGCCTCTGTGCCTTGGTTTTCCTCATCAACCTTTCCTCAGAAGGTTATTGTGATGATTACATGAGTTAAATATATGTGACTAGAAGAGTGTCTGGCACATAATAAGTGATAATACTATTAACTATTATTATAATTTCCTGTTGCTATTACTATCATATCAAGGTGTGTACAAATCCAAAAAATAAACATAGCACGTTCCCTGGCACACAGGTTTTACTTAACTACTTGGGAGAATTGTAAACATTTTGTAAATTGAGAATATTATGGAGTCAAGTGTAAAATTCCTTGTAATACTAAAGGCTCAAACACAGGATTTCAAAGAAATCTCAAGCCCGTAGTAGCCCCTCCGGGCTGTACCAAGACCGGCACCTGGGTGTTCTTCTCTCCGCCCCTCCCACCCCACACCACCCAAATCAGGACTTTTCTAGCAGAAGCTCTGCTCTGTCACCTGCTCAATCACTGCATGGGCTGCTTCATTGGGATCATGGCACTGATTGACAAAGTCACAGATCTCTTGACTATTCACCATGAAGTTAATTCCATCTGTAGTGAGGACCAGGAAGCTGTCATCGGCATGATGTAGCTGCAATCAGAACCAAATACACAGACTCAGCCTCTGAATAGTTTTCAAAATTCAAAGATTTTATCGGTTTGCTGAGTGGTCGTCTGTGTTTAAAAGCTTAACGGTGAAAATGGAAGACCTAGATTTTGGGCAAAATTAGCAACATTTAGCATCAACCACCAAGGACAAACCCCACATGTCCTTAGTAACACCACAAAGGAAGAAGCTAGACAGCCAAATGATGAGAGGCAAGCACGCTGTAATGGTAGAGAGCAGTCTCTGAAGCCAGGCTTCCTGGGTTTGAAATCTGCCTCTACATTTTGGCTAGGCAAACATAGGGGAGTTCACCTATGCTCTAGATTTGTTTTCTCTGTAAAATGGGGTGGTAGTAGCTATTCTGGACAGAGCCTGGCCCATAGGAAACCCTATGTAAGTATCTGTTAGACACAATGAATATAAGCGGGGTAGCTATAAGACCGGAAATCATTCAATGAGCAATCTCCTGCTGCCATCGTTGGGAGCCTCTATTACCTAGTACTAGGTACCAGCACTTGCAGAGAGGGAAGTGTCAGCTCACAACTGGGTGTGTGTTGAGGGAAGTGTAGTATAATTGGGGCACTGATTGGTAGCATGCAAAAGATGTCAGAGAAAGGGAGGAGGGCGATTATTTAGCTTGGTGCAAAAGGGAGGTAAAGGTCTGATTCCGAGTGGTGGTGACACTGGGTGACCAGGTGTCGGGGAGGAAGGGCACTAGAGCCATCTTACCAGGTGAATTCCGGCAAGCAGGGTAAAGCAAAAACCAGGCACTTCATCCTACAGCAAGCCAGTATTTTATTTTATCTGAAAAGTTCATCTATCCTTCCATAAACTTTAAAAGTCATGTTAGCGTCAATTAAGGCTTCTAAGAAAGCCTGTAGCTGGAAACAATCCTGCTTTCATTCCTTGCATGTGTATCAGCTGTTGCAGATTGTTACCTTAACCCTCTTTGTTTCTGGTTCTGCTATCACACCACTGGTTTTAAGATCCAAATCTCCAAGACTCCTTGTCATTGCAAGTCTGCCATTCACGTGAGGCTGTCCCAAACTATTCCAAGCCACAAAACCACCACATTTCTTGATCCTGGTCCAAGAAAAAAAGACTATGACATGATACCCAGGAAATGAAGGCACGGTTAAACTTAAGATGAAATCAGTTTAAAATGCAAGGTTTCGGGGTGCCTGGGTGGCTCAGTCGGTTAAGCTTCTGCCTTCGGCTCAGGTCACGATCTCGGAGTCCTGGGATCGAGCCCCGAGTCGGGCTCCCTATTTCTCCCTCTTCCTCTGCCCCTCCCCCCTTCCGAAGCACGCACTCTCTCTCTCTCTCTCACTCAAAAAAATAAAATCTTTAAAAATAAATAAATAAAAATAAAATGCAAGGTTTCATTTATATCTTGAACTATATAAACAGCATCCTCATAGAATGATCAGTGGAGGTGGTACCTTTCTTTTTCATCTTTTCTTTCTGGAGTATGGTCAATGGTCAGCTTCATGGGTTTTCCTTTTCTACACAAAATAGCCCGGCTATCCCCAACACTGGCTACAACCAGTTCAATACCATCTCTCACGAGGGCTACTGTTGCAGTAGTCCCAGAGGTCAGAAGGGTCGCTGCAAACATTATGAAAAAGAGTGTAAGTCAGTGACAAATGATTGGATATGGAATTTTTATTACAAAATAAAACACAGGCATGTTAAACTATGCTGAAATGTACCATTCTAATCTAACTAGAGCTATGCAAATAAAATGCAAATGAACTATGTAAGTAAGAGCATGCAGAGAAAGAGGTATTTAATTCAGTAACAAGGCTCCATGCAAATAGAAAAAGTTGCTAACCTAATTTGGTAAAAAGTGCATCACTGTCTCCACATGGCCTCTATTCATATGAACTAGAGCTGACTTGAACTGATATTTATGACACCCTTGTGTGTATATCAGGTGTCAGTATTAAAAGTATTACATTTTAATTAGATTAGCTAAAATGGCAGGTTGACCTTCAGGTCTACTGAGCTCATTCAGGCAAGCTGACTCTTCTAAAATTTCTATGCACTCAGAAGGCTTTCTCTTCCATTTCTTCATTCCTATCCTATGACAGTATTATCAGTTAATAAGCTAAGCAAGAATGCCAAGGGCGTATCAGTTGCTCTTCAAGTGCTATATTTTATATTCTTTCCTTCTACAATTGTTTTATTTTTACAAATGTTCACCCAAAAAATCCTAAAATGGTTAAAGGTTCACATTCTTTTCTATTTATCTTTGTCCTCCCCAGACATGAAACAAAGTTACAGTCATCCGTTATATTAGGAAAATATGGGGGATGGAGAATGAAGTTCATTCTAGTTTCCCAAACGCTTAATGCAGTTCACATTTAATTTTCTCTGACCAATAACACAATTAAATGTCACTTGGCTTGAGGTTGCCACTGTTCCCTTCATCCAATCCAAACTGAATTTTTGCATCTTTCTTTCATTTACTCAAACCGCATCTATCCTAAGTTCTTTACTATTTGTTAAAAATTTTGAAGGTGCATTGAGCCTTGCCAAAAGTGAGAATACTATGAAATTAAGGGCTAAAAAGTAAAGCAAATTGGAAGAAACTGAAAAAGATAACTTATTTAAAGCAGGTATTGTCTTCAGTAACATGGTTCATTCTTTAAAGCATCTAAATAAAATATTCAGGTGATCATCCAAAGATGATTTCTTCTTTAAAGGTAGATTTAGGAAAAATGAAGTGCTACTGATTTGACTGATTGAGGCTCAATCTTTCCAATTTTTTTCCCCAAAAAGACAATTTAAAAAATTTCATCAGTAATACATTTTGGATGGATATATTTATACATAGATATAAAAATATATTTTCCAATTGGTATATTAAAATGCCTGCTTTAATCAGAAAAGTAAAATGGAGAAAACATTAATAAATCCTACTTAATCTTTTATATCCATGCTGAATCTAATTTATTGAGAAATAGCATTTATAGTTGCACTATCTCCCCATTAATCTTTTGATTTTGGAACTGTTGTGCAAGGTAGTATCTGAGCAATGCTAAAACACATTACATGTTTGTCATTGTATAACATAAATGTTTTAGCGTAAGAATCAGTGATGTTCATATTACAAAAGTTAACTTTTGAGTTGCCCAAAACATTATACGGTAGGACGTTCCCAGTTTAACCACTGTGACCTTTTCCAATGATAGGAAGCACCAGGCAAGAGAGTACAGGCATTCACTCAGACGCTACCTGCCCAGGGAACTTAGTATTCCTCTCCTTCGCTTAAATGGTCAGCAGCAGCTTAATTAGCTTCATCAAAAGAGTTAAAAATTCATGAACTAACACTTCCAAGTTTCGCTGTTCAGGATTCTATTGTCATTCATGGCCACCTCTGCCACCCAGGAATTTAAAAGAGCTTGAGTTTTAACCAACCCAACTTCACAGTTCCAAAACCCCAGGATTTATGGGAAAGTTTTCAAAACTAACTGTTGATTCTGGTTTGCTAAGCATCTAATAAATAAAGATTAAATAAGCATTTATTTCATTTAACATTTAACATGGAAGTAAAAATTCTCACTTTTTGCCCTAACAACATAAACTATAAAACTAAGACATCTTTCAATAAGGTCTTAACACTCACTGGACATTTCCTACTGCAAGTCATCTCAACTAATGGGACAAAGAGGATGTGGGAACCTTCCAGTAGTCCAGGCTAGGAACCGCTGGACTCCTTCACCTGGGACAAAATTAAGCAGATCTCTCTTTCCACTGAAGCCCAGCATATAGTGTCCACGGGCTCCAGGTCTAGAGCTGCTGACCGGGCACAGTTCTCTGCCACAAATAACACGCACAGAGGCAAATAGGAAATTCACCCAGGAATTGTGCTCAAACATTACAAACCTGCAACACAGGGGAGGGCAGAGAAAAGAGCTGCAAAATAAGGGGAAGGTTTTTATTTTGGTGAAAATTTCACTAGCAAATTACATAATATTCCAGGAGGTGTCGGATCAACGAATTCAAGACTCAGTTTGCCCAAATTGATGGTATTTTGTAGTTGAATCCATTTTTTCATCACAGAGTAAAACTTCGTAGTTTCAGAGCTTCCCACGGTTGGGAAAACTATATACAAATGCAGGCATACAAACATATATGCAGTATACCACCGACACACATCTATACACTCGTTCTCTCTCTTTCACATGTGCACACCACTCACACACACTTTAACAGTTAGTCCTGAGAAGTAAATCAGTACCTCTAGGAGCTGGAAAAAAGGCACTGTCAATTTGATTGGTACCAGTATCAGAATTGTCCCAATAACTAACGGGAAAATTCATGGGTACAGCAGTGAGTAATTTGTACCCGACAAGCAGTACGTAGTTAGAAAGGATGTGCACTACAGTATACCACCAAATTACTGGGATTCAAACATATATTAAGAAGGAATTAAAGCACCTCCTATACCAGATACAAGAAGTAACATATTTGTTAATGATGCTTAATGCATTTTTTTTAGTAGACCGATTAATTTAAATTAATTGTTTAAATATAGGCTAGTAAGGCTCTTGAGCTCTAGTGCATGTTTATAAGTTTATGGGATTCACAAAATGGGTATTTCTGCAGCTCTCTCCTTTCCCCAGTGTTGCAGGTCGTCATATCAAAAGAAAAATGATCAAGTTTCTGAATGGCAACATAAGAGTAAAAGCTGTACTTTTCAAGCTGTACTTTCCAAAGTGTAACCCCCCCACCTGCCCCAGTAGTTATTGTTTACCATGTAAACAATAATATGTATAAACCAAAATGGTTTTCAGTATTTATTAAACACGGGTGTTCCAGACACGTAGGACTCATGAACACCAAAATCCAAGTAATGAGCTGAAGCGGTAACAGCACAATAAGTATCTCTTCAATGTCGTCCCTATTGTTCTTTTCTTTTGGCTGCGCCCAATATAAGAAGACTCAAAAACACTGCCTTTCTAACACTGGTGATTTCGTAGAGATCAGGTAATGTGAAGTGCATGGACGTTTCCGATGGAACTCACAATGTTGCCACCAACATCTCACGCCCTGAACATCAGAGCGAGTCTTCTCTTTTTGATCCATCTGTCTCTTGGGGAGCTTTGCTGCTTTCAAGCCTTAAGCAATCTAGAAACACTTGGAAGAGTTTATAGAATGTAAAGGACAGTAATCTCAGTTTTCTACCACCCCGTTTGTTTTAAGTGAGGTTTGTTCATAAACAGGAGAGTAATGGGATATCATTTGAATTTGCTGGCTGGTTTCATTAACTGTAAAAATACACAACTGGCATGAATTGAATACAAAAAAATATTTAAAGAGGATGATGAAATTAGCTTCATAAATAAGGGTAATTTCAAAATGTGTCAACAACAAATCAATAAAAATAGCCAACAATTTCGTAAGGGCAAGGTTCTTGTTGTTTTTGGTAAGTGGCATTCTGATTTTCTTCTCCTCAAACCATCCCATTTTAAACTGAAATAGTAACTATTTTAAATGCTAACAAGATAATTTGAAGCACTTTATGCAGATGTGACAGTTTTGGACTAAATTCTTGAAGAGGAAAATGTTTTATGTTCACTTTATTTTTTTCACTTTCTCCCAAGAAAGCTAATATAGTATAATTGAGGGGTACTCTTCCCATTTATACCCCAAATTCTACCATTACTGATTCATTCCTATGGTTTAACCAATCTCTTTTCAGCCTTCCCCTACTTAAAATTCAAATCCACACAGGAGTGATAACTCATTAAAACACACACATTATGGTAATAATTTGGTTAAATTGGCTCTAGGATAATCAAAGAATAAATTGCACTAACTTTGGTGAGAAAGAACATGCATGGAGACCAGGTCAGTCCAAATAATTATTGAGTGCCTTCCAGAGTCTATACAGGGTGCTGAGTGCTGGAGATTCAAAATGAATAAGCATGGTGACTACCTTTAAGCTCCTCACTGAAAGGGTTCAAGGAGGGGAAAATGGGACTGATGCTGATAGAAAAGGTTAAAAAAAAAAAAAAACACAAAAAACCTGGAAAGGGCAAACTGCACTTACTTCACAATTTTTTTTAACTGGCCTGGGTCCTACCTATAGCTATACCAAAAATAATATTATCCATTCTTATAATACTGATACAGCTTCAGTTCTTACTAAAAACCAAAAAAAAAAAAAAAAGTTTTTAATTTAAATAATAACTTTGAAATCTGAAACATGTTTTTTTAATCCACAAATTGAAAGTTAAACAACTTACAGCATCTATCTTCAGTGGCTTTAATATATTTGATAAAATAGGCCCCAAATATCAAAAGGCAATTTTTAGCAATGTTGAAAGCCTTGGCAACTTACTAAGAATAAATTTTTAAGTTGTTCCCAAAATACTTATTTAAAAACACACACACAGACCAAGTAATCTATAAGAATGCATACAAAATAAGATTTAAGAACAACAATGCCCTTTCTTTTGGTAGCACACTAGGTATTGTTCTGCTGTGCTCCATTATACTTGTAAACAAATGGCCATTAAATGGAAAGTAAATTTTAGGATAGCATATGAAAGTTCTAAGATCATTAGCTCAAGGTGTATGACAGACGAACTAAGTTAAATACAATTTGAATTTATTATTAGAAATTAATTATATTTTTATGATTACTTTCTTTGTACAATGGTCTCTGAGCAAGGCACCTTTAGAAAGTTTCTTTTAAGGTAGGCCAGTTAAACAGATTTTTTCCCTAAGTTCAAAATTCCCTTGAATTATAATTTATTATTTAATAAAATGAAAGGGGTCCTCTCATATTTTAGGCCGAATCTCAGTTTTCAGCATTTTCATCGATTAGATCCTTTACCAAAGGGCTGACTGCACCCATGAAGGGTTAATGTTTTGACTGTTGGCCTGCACATTCCCCATGATAAACTTGAGGGTTTTCTTCTGACAGGTAGAGGCCAGTAGGTTCTACCTGTTTACAGGACAGCTGGGGAACACCACCGGCATTAGAGCTAATAAACACCATGGTGTGAGATACAGCCAACCTGGTTATGGATGAAACCAGAGCATGCCAATATTCAGAGTCATAAAAATAAAACTACAAGAAGGTGTTTGACTGTTCTCTTCTACCTCCTATATTTTACCCATTAGGAACAAGAGCTCAATCTTATACTACAATTTACCTTCTCTCAACCTCTATTTTCAAAGGCGAGGAGCCAGCTGGAAGGAAAAAAGTCCAAAGGAATGAAGGAGAAGAGAAAATGGGCCGAATGATCTACAAACAAGAAAACAAATCCCTGAACAAAGAGAGTGGACTCTAATGCTTTTCCAAAAAGTATGATGACAGTAAGGTTCTCAAAAAAGGGCAGGAAAAATCTTGTAAGATGGCGAATAGAGCCATCCTAGTCATCTTCTAGAATCCTCCTCATTAAACATGCCCGTGAGGGAGGCCACTGTGGTGCCAGGAAAATCCCAGCCCTCACCCTGCAACTGGGCCTTATAGGTGAATTGAGACTTTCTATCCCTATGCTCTCAACTGCAAATTGTGAAATGTTATTTCTGTGGTGCTTTGACTTCCTTTAAATAAAAGGATGAACCAAACACAGATTAATATTACATGATTCACTTTCAAATCAGTTATGAGGTCTGTATGCATACATTAAATGGTCACTACAGAAGTGTTGAGGATTACCTTTAGGAACAAAAGATTTGGGGGTCAGCTAACTAGAAAACACCAGCTATGTTTTTCTGAATGCTTTTGATAAATTCAGTGAAAATCAGAAACATTTTACTTTCAAAATTTAAGGACATACAATACGTAAATTTTAAAATTCAGCTGACATGTCCTTGTGTTTAACAAATAAAAACAAAAACAAAGTCTTTTAGAAGTGGGAGAAAACATATCTTCCTTCTGAAGATTAAACAGAGTAGTGCATATTACCCATTGTCTTTTCTTATTTAGGACCAGTTAGCAATTTTCTTTTTGTCTGGACAATTACTATGTGGCTAAATGAGATTACCCTATAGTCTATCTCAGTACTTACTCATCAGGTTCATCTAAAAAACCAAAACAGTAAACCTTCCCATACTATGGACCTGCTGTCCATATAAAGAGCAAATTTAAAAAATTTTTAATCTTTTTAAAATTTAAATTCAGTATCAGAACCATTTTAGAGCTTCGATTTTTGAAAAATTGTCCAATATATTTCATTTAAAAATGAGGTACTAACACTACATTGATTCCAAACAGCATTTAAAGTTATTTCTTATATAAAACCACTTTCAATATAAGCATCCTCACAAATAAACTTACATTCCCACCCCTAAAGGGCTTAAATTGTTTCCTTTCATTAGACATGCCCCAAGACCCTAAGGAATGTGATTGTTTTACTTACCATCAGCAGACAGGTGGGCATGCCTTGCAAAGGCTTTATCTAGTTCTAGAAAAGCCAAGGTCAACACAGTTTCCAAGTTCTTCTCCTTAGGAAGCAAATCCCTTTGTGGAGAGGAAAAAAGAGTCCCAAACAATCATTTTATAATAGGTTTCTCTTCTTCACCTAGGTCCCTCTGGCTAGCTGTTACTCCATACAATGGACCGCCATGGTTTGCCTTCAGATGCTTAAAATCCACAGATTAACAACTCAAATTAGGAAATAACTAGACACGGAGATAAGCCTTTAAGAACAATAAAATAAAAGTCCAAGTCTCCGTCCTTAAAGATTAATAGTCTATCCACAACCCTGAGAGGTCAAAATTCCTTCAAATAAATGTACGCCACTGAGTTCAAAACATGAATAAATCCACTGATGAACAGCATGAATAACTACAGGAAGACAAGAAATAGTCATATGTTCTCCCCCTCTTTTAATTCAAGTCATATGATCCCCAAAATACATTAGTAATTACTGCAGTAAATAAACTTTTTAAAGAGCTCCAAAACACCCTCACTAAATGCATTCTCCCCATCCTACTGTCAATCATCTAAAGCCATTCATACCCCTTGAAAGAATTACCATTTATTGAAGTACTATATGCCCTGCACTGGTAGGAGTAAATGCTTTCCCTAATACGTGAGATCCTGTACTATATAGCTTGATACGATCACAAATCAAAGTGCTGTTGATCCTGGTCAATGCTTTCACCAGGTGAGTTGTCAAAATATACACTGCGGAATGGTGGTAACCACCAGTAATAAAGGGCATGCTTAAGCCACTGCTTGTTCGTAAAACAGTATGGAACCACTCAAATTTAAGTAGGTTAACAGTGAACATCATCTCGGCCAAAAGGTTAAAGTTTAAACATGAAGTATAAGGTAAACTGCAAAGTCAAGAGCGAAAAGTCATTGTACATACATGATGCATTTCTCCATGTGAGTGTGGCAGAAATCAGCAGCTGCAGGTCCGCCGTGCCCGTCGTACACGGCAAAGTACAGGACCTCGTCTGTTAGCTGAGCGCTGTCAAATCGGTCTTCATTCTCTTTCCGTTTGCCAATATGCGAGGCGCAGCCTACGTTTTCCAGGCTGATTTTGGGAATTGGCTTGCCGTACTTAATGCTGGGCGGCAGCAGAATGGGCTCATCGATGCGGTTATCCCAGATCCCAAAATTATCCCAAGTGGCCGGACGCCCACTACCATCCGGGTCAAACCGAGAACACCTAGGCTCTGAAGTGGAGCTGTGGCAGGTAGGCGTCAGCCGTTTGTCTTCCTGCAGTAGGCGGGAGCTTAGGAGCACTCTCCTTCTCACGTGGTTCCCACCACTTCTAACCAAAGTAATTAAGGCAGCTGTGGACATAATCAACTCCAAAGGACTCAGGAATGAGGGAAAGGTCAATAGAACAATAATGGAATGTCTTCAAGAAAAATGATGTGACTGGGGAGAGAGAGAGAGAGATTCCATCAGTATTTCCACATATAACTGATGTATCATTAGATATTACCAAAATGTAAGGCCATAAAGAATGTGGCATCTAACAGCCTACTTCTAAGAATAGTGGATCAAAACCAAAATTGATTTACTTACCCCTTTCACAGTGTTTAAATTCTATAAAAATGTGACAATGTGTATATATCATATAGAACAAGTGTTTCTCAAACTTTAACCTACAGTCACCCGGGGAACTTGTTAAAAGGCAGATTCATTCTGATTCAGTCTGCCTGGGGTGGAGCCTGAGATTCTGCATTTCGAGCCAGCTCCCTGGTGACAGCAAACTGCTGATCCAGCAGGCCCATACTCTGCATAGCAAGAATATAAAATATGGGTGTAAATAAATATTCTTCTCTTCATTAACTCCATTGCTCTAAAGAAAGGGTAGGGGCAAATGTTGACAGTATCAAAGTCTCTTAAGGGAGAAAGAAATAAGAAAAGTAATTGGTTAATAGGACAGTTCTGTACTCAGAGTGCCCAAGTTTTAGCAAAGACACAATCTACGATCTAAATTCTGTTTTCTTTTAAGATTTGTCAACTTACTAAACTTTACATATTTCATTACTATGGTTAATGTAGAATGGTTCGGGCAAACACTCCCACAGGCACAAGGATGAGCCAGTTCCGATGTGTGTGATCACTGGATTAGGGGGTACCACCTTTGTGACTTATGAGCAACTGATCTATGCATTTACATTAACGGCTGCTGGTCTCCAATCTACCCAGCCCAGCAGCCCAGCCCTTGCGTGCCCTGCAGACTAGGAGCTAGCGCCCGAGCCCAGACCACATTTCTTTGAAACTATTACTCTGCCCCCCCCATTTCTGGACTCTGCCCCAAAGCTGAATCCTCCCCTGGGTATTGTCAAGGGGAATTCTTACACCCCTGCAGGAAGGGCTGTGTTTCTGGCAGTTTTCCATATAAATAAGGTTCTAAGCAAAAATTCAACTCCACGGTACTTTGTTCTGTTACTTTATGTATTAAAAACCAACTGGAGGGGCGCCTGGGTGGCTCAGATGGTTAAGTGTCTGCCTTCGGCTCACGTCATGATCTCAGGGTCCTGGGATCGAGTCCCGCATCGGGCTTCCTGCTCCTTGGGAGCCTGCTTCTCCCTCTGCCTCTCTCTCTCTGTCTCTGTCTCTCATGAATAAATAAATAAAATCTTTAAAAAAAAAAAAAAAAACTGGAAAAGATAGCATAATGTCAAGATTTGATAATGCTGGTGGAGGGTATACAGGTATTATATTACTCTCAATTGCATGTTTGAATTATTTCACAATACAAAGTGGACTTGAAAAAATACCTCAGCAAAAGCCACATACACACACACAAAGCCCAACTTGAGTGAACCCGTAAGTAAATGCATTGCAGATTTCAAATAATCATTTTCAAATAAATTTTTAGAAATCAGTCTAGTTCTGTGTAAGAGTAGTAAATAAAACAGTAGAAAGAAAAGATGAAATTCCAAAGAACTCCCTTAGGTATCCATGCAATGAATAACATATGCGCCCTGCCTTCATAGAATTTAGTATAAAGAAGGCCTTCCAAAGAATTAATGTATCATGAAAGACTTAGGAGGCCATTCTTTCTGGGCCTTTTAGCTAATATCATGTACAAAAGATTGAAACTCACTTCTATGACAATATTAGGGGTGGAGGAGACATAGTATCTCTGGTTATCAAGTATGAAAGAGAAGCAACACATTAAATTACCAAAAAAAGGTGTTTATTCCTTTGCTGCTGTTTGAAGGTGATATTTTCATTCAGCAACAATAACTATGTTAAATAAAGGTAAGGACTTGTGAAGAAATTTCAGACTATAATACAATCTACACTAGGGAACTAAGTACTGATTACTGATGGAGATAATTTACAGAGCAACTTTAGACCATAAAGAAAAAAATAAAACTTTCAAGATACATTTATTAGAAACCATTACTATTTGAAGAGTGCACCAGAAGTTAGTGAAGTATGATTCTTTCTTCTTTTAAACCTAGCTATCGCTAACAATACAACATTTTTTTAGTTTCAGGTGCACAATATAATGAGTCTGTTTTTGTATAAGCAAAGTACTATTCTTTTGGCTTCAATCTGAAATCATGAAGGCTATATTCAGCCTTGGGCCATTTTGCAATCGTTCACCTACTTTAAACAAGAGTTCTAGAATTAGAAGCAAATAAATATTGAGTAAATTTTTTGCAGCTCTTTTAGGGCACTCTTCTCTTTCTTCTCTCTCTCTCTCTCCTCCAAAAAAACCCCAACCAAATAAACAAACAAACAAAAAAAACCCCAGAGCTGCATTTTATTATTATTTTTTAATTAACATATAATATATTATTTGTTTCAGGGGTACAGGTCTGTGATTCATCAGTCTTACACAATTCACAGCGTCAGAGCTGCATTTTTAGCAGGAAACAAATATCCATTGGAAACATTATTTAAGAATGAAATAAAATGGGGCCTCTGGATGGCTCAGTCAGGTGAGCACTGGACTCTCGGTTTCAGCTCCTGTCCTGCTCTCATGGGTTGTGGGCTCCAGCCCCACTGTTGGGCTCTGTGCTCAGCGCAGCATCTACTGGAGATTCTTTCCCCCTGCCCCTTCCTCCTCACACTCCAGCTCTCTCTCTCTCTCTCCCTGAAATAAATAAATAAATCTTACAAAAAAAAAAAAAAATGAAATAAAATGCAAGTTGGACAGTTTCTTTAAAAGCCTCGCTGGACTAAAATCAATCACCAACCTGGCCTCCTTCCTCATTTATTATCTGCACAATCACCTCAGAAAGTAAGCAGAGTAGTCATAGGAAAACATTTACTTTAGGGAATACTTTTGGCCTAGATGAAATGTGAGCCAGATATATAGCTAGTTTACAAAACTAGATCAGCACCACTTACGCAAGCAGGTGACTTCGTATATTTCCAATGCAATATAACTAAATCATACTAATCTCCACATTCTCTGGGGAAACAATTCAAAGAGGACCTGTGTTCCCAAGCTCAATAACTACTTTGAATTAAACCTGCACATCAAGAAAAGTTTCCTCCAGAGAATGAAATTAGGAATCTAGTCATCACCTGCCCCCAGTTCTCCGAAACACCCATAGAAATGACTACACACTGACTAGCAGACAAGAGAGTATAATGTATGATGTGGGAAAAAAAACCCAAAGCCTGTGGGAAAAAAACAACAACACATCAGTGTTTTTCGTAACAAAAAGAGTGGAGAACAAACTGACAAACACCTAGGAGATATTTTTATTATTTGTCAGTTCAGCAATTATAAATTGGCATGTGTTTATCATTCTGCAAAAAAAAAAAAGTTATTCAGGAATCCTTTATGTCATTATCTCAGTCAGAAATCAAGGCTAGCTTTTTTTTTTTTTTAAGATTTTATTTATTTATTTGACAGAGAGAGACACAGCAAGAGAGAGAACACAAGCAGGGGGAGTGGGAGAGGGAGAAGCAGGCTTCCCGCCGAGCAGGGAGCCCGATGCGGGGCTCGATCCCAGGACCCTGGGATCATGACCTGAGCCAAAGGCAGACACTTAAAGACTGAGCCACCCAGGCACCCTAAGGCTAGCTTATTTTTGTAAACCATTTTAACATTTATATTCAAGCTTTGAAAGTAAAAGTCATTCAAAAGAGTCAAAGGGCAGAAGTAATTCTGCTTGAAAGCCGTTTGAAGACACAAAAATGTCAGAGCAAGAGTTAAATCAACTAAGAGCACAAGAACACACTACCCACACATCATATTCAACTAGCAAAAATAAAATGCAAAAACTATGCTAAGCAAGAAAATAAAGATAAAGAACTTGGCTAAAATCCTAGTGACAGGTTATTTATATCAGCAACCTAAACTATATTGATAGTCATATACCAAAAGGAAAAAGAAAATGGAAAATCTTCCTTCTAGACCAAACTTTTCCAAATCCCTTTTTATTTCCCAATCATAATATAAATGCAGGACCCACAAATTTACTTTAATCACATGAATTTTTAAAAATGTGTGAGTATGCACACATATATATACACACACAGAAACCCTATATATTCTACATACTGTCAATAAATAAATGCCTGAAAATATCTTTTTCATCATTTTCACATTGATTTGTGACCAGGCCTTCTCCATCTTCTTCCTTAATGTTTTAACAGTTTAATATGATACTTGAAAGTCCTGACACAGAACTCTTGACCAGCGAAAAATGTTGGCACCTGGTTTAACAATTCTGACTAGCAGGAGGGATTCTCAGCAAAGAGAGTTAAATTGGAAGTAAGCTCGGAGACCACAAGAGTAAGCACAGATTCTGCGTGAGGGCACTGCTGAAAACCCACATCCTGAGAGTAAGAAATCTCAGGTGAAATGCATCAGGAAGGGAAAAAAATGCGTTTGGTTTGTAGTGAACTTTTGAAGTACATACTTGATTTAAAAATAAAAGGTGGTGAAGAAAAGCCACAATTTACAGCTACAAGATTGCTATGCCAATTTTGCATCTTCATATCACTCCCATTTTATAATCCCTCAATGGTTTAAATATCTCAGAGCTGTCCAAATTTATTTTTGGATAAGAGAGTCACTCACTGTCTCTGTCAGGAGGATACACTTGGGATTTGAGTTGAACTGTTGACTGCTGAAAGATCAAAAGGGCAATTTATTGTTGTAATTTTAAGTGCATGCCAAAATCATTCAGGCGTTCTACGGTTCAGTGCTACAGAAACTTCTTAGATTGATCTCTCCAGCAAAAATATTTAAGAAAATATTCATATTTGCCCATTATAAAGCAGCACTCAGGTATCTTCACATCAGTAACTTCCGCAAAGGAAACAACAGATAATTTTAATATTCTCAAAGCAAATATTTCTTTATCAACTTTTTTAAAGACAACCAATGCATCCTAATAAATTCAAATGGTATGGAAACCTCCCAAAAGTATTTCAGGAAATGTGGACTCCAATATCTTATCAGTACTCTGCTGGGAGGAAGGGAAACAAATTTTAATAGTCTACATGAGGGAAAGAACAACAATAAAAACCCCAAATGATTCCCCTTGGGTTTGATGTGAACATGTTTAGATGTGTGAATAGAGGAATGAAAGTCCTGAAAAGTATTCATTGTTCTATTTCCATAGATATCTTTTAAAACATCTTCATTAATGTGGATACAACTCACAGACCACATTCCAAACCTGCACCTTTATACTTCCTTAAGGATTTTCCTTGACATTCTATACTACATCAACAGCACATCTCCCCTCTTCTTTCCTCTTCTCTAAGATTCTAGTCAAGGGAGGTGCCTGTGTCGGTCATCAATAGAAAGTGACTCTGGTAGCAAGAAAAAAATCATTAGCAAGAACTCACTACTCAAAAATATAACTATTTTATTACCCAGTGGTGCACCTGTTCTCTTCCTCTAATACCACAACATCACTACTCTTCTTCAAGACCATTATAATCCGTCACTTGTCACTCATTCTGAAACCGGCGACAATCTCATTCTTGAGGATGGTGGAGGATGGGTGCAAAGGGCTTAAGAGGCTCAGAAAGCTCAGAAAGGCCAGTGGAGCTTTAGGGACTCCAAATTCCCCGGCTATTTCCACCCGGACTCTCGTCTTTGTCGCCTCCTGTGAAATCTCTCATCTACACGAAGCGATTGCTAAAAAAAAAAACCATCACCAGCCACAAGGCCTCTCTTGGCAAAGCAAAACCCACACCCTCGGATGGACACCAACCAGGGCTCTGCATCCTGCTCTATTCCGGTCCCCTGAAACGCTCGCCCTCGGACAGTTCAGGATCCCGGGCTCGCTCGCTGGCTGTGACAGATGAGTAGCCAGTGTGATACACTGCAGGAAACCCTCCCGCCCGCGCAGCGCTGCAGATGGCTGGGCTCCCTCCAGCACCTTCCGCCGCCCGGTCTCCGCCTCCCAACCACCCTCTCCCCGCATAGATCTCGGGTGTCGCCACATCTCCCTCACCCCGGTTGCATCTGCAGCGGCGACGCGACGCTGACCCCTGCAGCATCCTCCAGTCCGGGGTGCGAGCAGGGCGACCCGGATCCTCCCTACGGAGAAACACGAACGAGCGGCCCCCGCCCTTTCCACCATCCAGTCCATGGTCCCTCCTGACTTTCAACCCCGGCCCACTCCACTCGCAATGGTGACGCCCCTGCCTGCAGTCAAGTTCAAGGCCGCGTGCGGGGGTCTCGGCGGGAAACGCCCACTGCCTGCAGGGTAGCCGGGGTGGGCCCCGACAGGACATGCTACTCATGACCTCCAAAGAGAAGAAAGCGGCGCACAGAGAACCCAGACGCTGACTGTGGGGCTGGGGGATTTAAAGCTACATTTCCCCTTCCCTCCCTAACTCTCCGTTTAATCTCCATTCCGCAGACCCTGAGCGCGGGCATGCGACCCCGCCTATAAATAATATCATAAACTGTTAGAAATAAATGAAGTGCACTCTCTAGGCTCTTACCTCGCGATGGTTACGTCCCTGGAAATTTTCTAATTAATTAACGGAGGGCGGGGAAGGGACTTTCCTGCTGGGTAAATAAGATTGCCTTCCCCGATATTTCTGGTTTCTGGAGCGAGAAGCTAGCACAGCCACTGGCTCTTCTGCTGGAAAATCTCGAGAATTTTTCGCCCGCAGTGAGCCAGATGGAGAGGGAAGTCTGTTCCGGCTGACTGACGGCAGCTCTGGCCAATCCGCGCTCGGAGAGGCGGGCGCCGGCCGCCCAGGCCCCCGGTCGCAGCCAATCATAGAGTCCAACAGGAACGAGCCTCCCCGCAACTGCAATTTGGTTTGGCTGACTTTTAGCAGCTCGCGGTAGAGGGACGTCGACCCGAGCCAGTAGCGGCTCGAGGTGACATCCCGCCCCCCCCGAAGGCCTTGACGCTAGGGCCAATGAAGGGGCGCCTGGGAGGTGGGTGGGATCGGGAGATTGGGTAAATCGCCAGCCTGTCGAGGAGGGGTGTGTGTCCGTTGTGGCTAGGGGGCAGTCGTTGTGACAACTAGGAAACCGAGAACGAATGCCAACACTTTGCCTGGGCAGAAGGGCTTGAAAGGCATCTGGTTTCACTGCTATTCTTTGGAAAACTCACAGTGCAATGTTCTTCGTGACTGAACAGGCATCTTGTGGTCCCTTGGGAATGTCGATTCATTTGTTCGACAAGTATTTCTATGTTTATGGAGGACCTTTCGTATGCCAGACACTGTGCTAGGCATTGGCACTGCAATCCTGACACAAATACACGTGATTTCTGCCTTCACGGAACTTAGTCTTATGAGGAAAAGGGAGCAAACAAGCGAACAAATGAAACAAGAATCACGTCAAGGACGGAAATAGACAAAGTGTGGATATAGTGAATAATAGGGGGTTGACATTAGATAGGGACGGTTGTAATAAGAGAACTTTATAAGATGCCATTTAATCGGAGACTTGAAGAGTGAGAAGGAAATCAGTCAGTCAGCCAAGGAACCTGAAAAGCGATGATTGTTCTGGGCAGAGAGTGGACAAAGGTCCTGAGGTGCAACAAATTGACATTTTGGAAGAACAGAAAGACCAGTATGACTCTAGCACAGAAAGCGGGGGAGAGCAGCATGACATGAGATGCGTGAGGTAGACTGAGGCCAAACCATATACACAAGTCTTGGGGTTTGCTTTACGTTTTAAATGTAATGGGACTCTATTGAGGCATTTTAAGCAAGAAATAAAAGGATCTAGTTTAGACTTTACATCACTTTGGTTAATGGTAGAGAACCAGTAGAATAGACTATTGGGAAACTGGTGAGGAGACCATCTCAGATTAAAATCAGAGTGGGAGATGACCTGGCTTAAGCTATGGTGATATCCCTGAAGGAAGGGAAAAGCAGAGAGACTGGAGATTTTAAAGGGAAATTATTAGCCTGTTTTGACATATCAGGTATCCTGCTCCTGGGACAACTGTTCTGAATCCAGTTCATTGACTACTCGATTTAGAGACTGATTCTCACATTGATGACCCACAAATTCTGGTAATGACATGGAGGATTATTATGCTGGGTTGAGATTCAATTTTCATGGGCTTCCTAGAATTTTCTTTCGTTAACTTTTTATTGAAGCATAATATATATGCAGAAAAGTACACACATTCTAAGCTGCATATACACCTCAATGACTTTTCACATTCTGAACACAACTTTGTATCCAACACAGATCAAGAAACAGAACATTATTAACACCCAGGAACATCCTGCCTTCCAGTCATTGCCTATCCTGACTGTCAACAGTGCAGACTTAGTTTTGTCTGTCTTTGTACTTGACATATATAAAATCATAAAGTATGCATTCTTTTGTGTTTGGCTTCTTTACTCAACTTTATACTTATGAGATTCTTCCATATTGTTGCATGTAGTTGTAGATCATTCATTTTATTCCATTCTGTGACTATACCACAATTTATGAATTCATTCTTTTGAAAGACATTAGAGTAGTTTCCAGTTTGGAGCTATGACCCATAGTGCTACTATGTACATTCTAGTACATGTCTTGGCCTTTTATGTTGATGGAGCATTTTGGTGGCTGGGGTTTAAATACAATTAAGTTACTTTGTTTAAAAAAAATATTTTATTCATTTATTTGACAGAGAGAGTACAAGCAGGGGGAGTGGCAGACAGAGGGAGAGGGAGAGGGAGAAGCAGGCTCCCCACTGAGCAGGGAGCCCGATGCAGGGCTCGATCCCAGGACCCTGGGATCATGACCTGAGCCAAAGGCAGACGCTTAACCAATTGAGCCACCCAGGTGCCCCAACAATTAAGTTACTTTTGACCGTTCATCAATAATGTAGTACCATGTTTTGCAATATCTCAAACATTTGGACCAGATAATGAAGGACTTTGCTCTCACGAATGTGAGCACTTTTGGCAACAACAAGAGCTGTTGATGTGGGAAATTTTAAGTTTGGAAACCTAAAACATTTTGAATTATGCTTGGCATTTTGACCTTCTTTTTAAGTTCTTGAAAACTGCATGCCCAGCATTTGAGAACATCATGACCATGCTATATCCTCTTATTCTAATAAACTATAATCCATAATCATATGATAAACAAGAGCAGTTAGGTGGCCCTGAAGAATATGTATATGTTTTGTTTTTTTTTTAAAGATTTTATTTATTTATTTGACAGAGAGAGACACAGCGAGAGAGGGAACACAAGCAGGGGGAGTGGGAGAGGGAGAAGCAGGCTCCCCGCAGAGCAGGGAGCCCGATGCGGGACTCGATCCCAGGACCCCGGGACCATGACCTGAGCCGAAGGCAGTCGCTTAACCAACTGAGCCACCCAGGCGCCC
>NC_138370.1:113621512-113639315 GCF_054177405.1 Leptonychotes weddellii | reverse complement strand
TTTTTTTTTTAAAGATTTTATTTATTTATTTGACAGAGAGAGACACAGCGAGAGAGGGAACACAAGCAGGGGGAGTGGGAGAGGGAGAAGCAGGCTCCCCGCAGAGCAGGGAGCCCGATGCGGGACTCGATCCCAGGACCCCGGGACCATGACCTGAGCCGAAGGCAGTCGCTTAACCAACTGAGCCACCCAGGCGCCCAAGAATATGTATATGTTTGATGTTATTGCAGTCCTTGGAATTACATTTGAAAACCATACCACTGGGGCATCTTGTGTGACTCAGTTAAGCATCTGCCTTTGGCTCAGGTCATGATCCCAGGCTCCTAGGACTGAGCTCCCCATAGGACTCCTTGCTCAGGGGGAAGCCTGTTTCTCCCTCTGCCTCTGCCCCTCCTCCTGTTCATGCTCTTTCTCATGCTCTCTCTCTCTCTTAAAGAAAGAAAGAAAGAAAGAAAGAAAGAAAGAAAGAAAGAAAGAAAGAAAGAAAAAGAAAACCATACCACTCCATATCTTACCACAGTTGATAACAAACAACGCCAGTAGCTTACTCCTTTTGAATTATATACTTAGGCTCTTTGAATCTCTGAAGCTAAATGTAGTACAAATGTACATGTACTCAGCATGAGGGATCATTCCATAATGTCCAAAAGGATCAAGTGAACACAACACTCCATGCCTTCATTAAGTTGAGCTCTTTTGTATTTCACTTTATATTTTAAAGAATTCAATGGTTTGATAGTAGTGACTATCAGGAAATTATACCCAAGACAGGTTATGAGACTGTGGGCAAATGGGTGGCATGGGGGCTTATTAAATATAGTGAGGACATGTAAGTCTTGAGTAAGCCATTTGAGATTTGCGCTAATGAACCACCAACACAGGACTTTTAAAAGGTAAGCAGAGGCATATTAAACATTTTAAGAGTTTATTTGAGCAAAAATCAATTGGAATTGGACAGCCCCAAACCAGAAATGGTTTGGAGTGCTCCACGGATAGGAGCTAGAGGCAAGACTTTATAGATAAGAGAGGAAAGCAAAGCAAGGAAATTATCTAACTCTAACTTAAGCAGCTACTTTATTTGGGAAAGTCTGATTCGCTGTTTGTGATTGGTTGTTCTTAGGTTTTTATTTCTTAACCTTCAGGCAATATAGACTTAGGTTTTGATTTGCTAGAGTTACTAAGGCATTAATGCCACCTCACACACACACACACACACACACACACACACACAAACCCACAACTTTTTTTTCTTGTTAATTTGTATCAGCAATTTTCCAGGTGAGTATCTGTATGCTACTTTTGGCCTCATGCCTAAACAGGGGCCTGGAATACTAGGATATATTTTTCCATAGTTCAGCCTATTCTCTCCAGAATTGCTAGCCCAGATGTCCTTTCTCTGTGTCACCAGAATAATTTCCAAAACACTGACACAAATAATTTTTTTAAAGATTTATTCATTTGTTATTAAAGAGAGAGGGGAGGGGCAGAGGGAAAGGAAGAGAGAAAATCATAAGCTGACTCCATGCTGAGCACAGAGCTTGAGTTTTTCTTGGGGCAGTGAAAGAGAAATTTTTGTTCCTTTTTCAATAACTTTTGTGAAGTTCCTGCTGTATGTCAAATACTATATATGTTAGGCTCTGGGTTTATAGCAATGAATGAACAATATAAACATGATCTCTGCTCTTATAAAAATTGCGAGGTGGGAGAGTAAACAGTACGCATGTATCTAAGTATAATGAATGCTATAATTAGAAAAGTATGGGGCATCTGGGTGGCTCAGTCAGTTAAGCATCCAACTCTTGATTTCAGCTCAGGTGTTGATCTCAGGGTCGTGAGTTCAAGCCCCACATTAGGCTGGGCATGAAGCCTACTTAAAAAAAAAAAAAAGTATGGCGTTCTCTAAATATTATCCTAGGAGTCCTGTGGCTCATCTTCTCCTTTCTGTCTCTGTCTCCCTTTTAAGTTAGGGATATTCAGTTGCTGAATATTATACAAGGCTACCTAGAAAGAAAGAAAGAAAGAAAGAAAGAAAGAAAGAAAGAAAGAAAGAAAGAAAGAAAGAAAGAAAGAAAGAAAGAAAGAAAGAAAGAAAAATAATAAATAAATTTCTAGCTCTTGAGAGGGATCTTGTAATCAAATAAAATGTACCTTGCATGGGTCCTGAGCCTAGACTCCAGCATTGCTTTTGATCAGTGTGTGGCCTCAGATAAGTAGCTAACTTCACTGTGCCCCTGTTTCATCAGATATAAAATAGCACCTGTCCTGGCCAATTTACATAATTGCTGTAAGAATTAAATTAGGTAGAGAATGTAAGTGTCCCTTAAAAATAAACAATGTTATTACTCTGAAGACTTTACAGTGCACTGGAGGAGCCTATAAACAGCCAGTCTAAAAAACGATAATGAAAACACTTGGTCCACCTATAAAGCAACGTATAAACAAATTAATATGGCACCCTTCTAGCTGTGGGAAACGGTACAGATTAATGCAGTGAAAATTATACCTTTAAGAATCTAAAACTCAGTGTTTATTGCTGAGTAATATCTGCTAATGTACTATTAGGATATGGCTGAAACAGGCCAGAACTTCCCTTGTAATCTTCGTAAAGAACATTCAATACATTTCTTGTCAGTGGAATGAAGTGAACGTACAAAAAACGAGATTTATACAAGTGGATAAGCAGGAAAATGCATGCAGTATTGAGAAAAACTGCCATTGCATTTAAAATCTATAATGTCAGAAGTCTGTATGCTTTTAACCTATTAGAAATGATATCTAATTTCCTAAACTCATTCCTCTTTTCTGAGTCTCATTTAGATTAAAGTTTAGAATCTGAAGGTAACATTGTAAGAGGTGATGAAAGGCACGCTTGTCACTGGTTGTGAGGCAACCAGAAGCATGAGTTAGTGGCATGTACAAACACACCTCATTTTGCACGGAGTGGGTGTAGGTGCTGAACTGCTCTTCTATTGGTCAGTTTCTCTACCAATGGCAGCAAAGAAAGTATTCTTTTTCAGCTAATTAGCATACCCTGGGAAAGTACCCAACTGCATTTCTTTCCCTGGCAGTGTTAAATATAGACTTTCAAACCAGGGTTAGCATTTACCACTTAAAAGTTACTTTGGCTTTGGGTGATCTAGATTTTACATACAAAAATCCTCCAGGAAAAGTTTTTCAAACTCAAATAAACTAATAGCATATAATGGTTCTGCTATAGAAAGAAAACAAAAGACAGCTGTTTTCTTGAAGATGCCTTAATATGAAGAAAATAAGAATTCACACTCCTCCTCCCAGGTTGAAACCAGGAAAGATTTCCAGAGGTCAGAAAGGACAACAAAAATGGCATTCCCTATGGCCACCCTACCTTCACATAGACCAGGAAACATGCAGGAAGCTGGGACTTGGGAGGAGAGCAGAGTTATAGCAAAGGAAAAAAGGGAAGAGGACCAAGAGAGGGACATCAGCCTGCTCACATGAGGAACCACCATATGGCCTAAAATGTGACCCAATGAAAACAGTAAGGAAACAGAGGCTTAACACTCTTTGGAGATGAAATGTATATAACTGCATAAGGCAAGGTCACATAATATTTTCCACCTGTTCTCTCTTACCCTGGTTTCTCCCTCCTCCTAATGAATCCTACGCCACTGATGGGTGTTTTCATCTTACCGCACTGTTTTCACAAAGCTTGAGTAGCTCTCCATTTCCACTAGAGGGAAAGAAATCCTGAGTTTCCAAGGCTGGTATTCAGACTTTTCCCTGGGCTGCTCCAACCTTATGGCCCACCACTTCCCTAAGTGGACCCTTATCTCCCACCCAAACACATCATTTTCTAAACCTGTCATGAGCATTCTTGCCCCCTTGCTTCCTCGCCTTTTTAAAAGGCAAACCTTTATTTTCTCCTCTTAGTTTTCTTAAATCTTCAGAAGTGGGAGGATTAAAGTGAAAGATTGCCATGTGATTACTCTCACTGAAGAACCAGTTTAGAGGATCACTTCAGGCTACAAACACATATCATTATCGCTAACTGTATAAGGGTTCTCCAGAGAAACAACTGATAAGGGGTGTGTGTGTGTGTGTCTGTGTGTGGAGAGAGAGAGACTGAGATTTAAGAAACTGGCTCACATGATGTGAGGGCTGGCAAGTCCAAATCTTAAGGGAGGGAGCAGACAATGGATACATGTGAAGGAAAAGTATTCAGGGCAGAGGAAAGAGTAAAAACCAAGGTCCTGTGGCAGAGTGGCAGCTGGAGACCCAGGGAAGAAGTAATATTGCAGCACAAGACTCAAGGCAGTCTGGAGGCAGAGTTCCTTCTTCCTTAGGGGATGTCAGTCTTTCTTCCTCAAGACCTTTAACTGATTGGATGAGGCCCCCCACATTATGGAGAGGAATCTGCTTTACTCAAATTCTACTGATTTAAACATTAATCCCATCTAAAAATACCTTCAACAGAGACATGGAGACTTGATGTTTGACCAAATGTCTCAGTACCTTGTCCTAGTCCAACTGACACATGAAATTAACCATCGCACTCACCTGTGCGAATGTTTATTCTGTCCAGGAACTGTTTTAAATGCTTTCCACGTATTAACTCACTTAATCTTAACAACCCTATGAGGTAGGGTTACTATTATCATCCCCATTTTACAGATGAGGCACAGAGAGATTAAGTAACTTGCCTGAGATCATACAGCCTATAAATGACAATACTGGAACTTGAATCCTTGTGAACATGGCTCCACAGTTTGTTCTTAACTGCTCTGCGATTTACCTCTCAAGAAAAAGAAAGTGAAAGCAGAACTCATTGATGCCTTCTATGTTCTTCCCACGGGCCCCATAAACATCTGTTTCCCTGCCATAACATCTATTAGATGCCAACTTTTACAGAAGACTCAAGTATGTCCACACAACAGCCCTTTGATGTATGTAACATTATCCCTATTTTACAGATGAGTAAATTCTGAGGCACAGAAAGGTTAATGACTTGCCCTCGGCCACACAATATTGAGTGGGATAGCAGGGATTTGAACCCAGGACCCTCAGTCTTCAAAGCATATCCCCTTCCCACACAGTCTGTCTGTACATAGTTCATTCATGTGTTAAATATGTTCCTACCCATCTCTGTTTTGAAAACTAAATTATTTTATCAAAAACTGGCTTTGCCAATTTCCTAACAAAAATTAGTTTTCTGTTTTGATGTGTTCCACAAGTGAAATACACTGTACATATGAGCCTAAATTTCTGACTAATAAATTTCTGACTAAACTTCATGCACTAGGAAAGAACAGCGATTACAGCTAAAATAAATGGAAAGAATGGGGGAAGAAAAAGAGCATTTTCTGTTTCACCAGGTAGAGATTATATAGTATCGTCTGCTGGGGGCCTTCCATGTTCAGAGAAAGTACAAGGGGAGAACACGTCACTCTGAGGCACTGAAGGGGGAGAAAATGAGCAGTTAAAGTAGAATATAAATTGAACCTGAGGGATGAATTTACTTAAGACTAGCCAGCTGGCAAGAGCTCTGATTGGGAAGGAAAGCATAAAACAGAAATCTTCCGTTTTGCAATGTTGGCTCGCTACACTGGAATTAGCTGAATTTACTTTCAGTCTGCTTTTCAGTGACTGGTGTAGAAAGTTTTATTCCAGGGGCACCTGGGTGACTCAGTCGTTAAGCGTCTGCCTTCAGCTCAGGGTCCTGGGATCGATTCCCACATCGGGCTCCCTGCTCAGCGGGGAGCCTGCTTCTCCCTCTCCCGCTCCCCCTGCTTGTGTTCCCTCTCTTGCTGTGTCTCTCTCTGTCAAATAAATAAATAGGGCGCCTGGGTGGCTCAGTCGGTTAAGCGACTGCCTTCGGCTCAGGTTGTGATCCTGGAGTCCCGGGATCGAGTCCCGCATCGGGCTCCCTGCTCAGCAGGGAGTCTGTTTCTCCTTCTGACCCTCCCCCCTCTCCTGCTCTCTCTCACTCATTCTCTCTCCAATAAATAAATAAAATCTTTAATAAATAAATAAATAAATAAAATCTTTAAAATAAATAAATAAATAAAATCTTTAAAATAAATAAATAAATAAATAAATAAATAAAATCTTTAAAAAAAAAAAAAGAAAGTTTTATTTCAAAAGAAGGCTTGATTTCCTAACAGGGCCCATGAGCAGGCAATCAGCCAGCGGGTTTACTGGAGATAAGGATCATAATAGAGTAGTGCTGCCACCAGGGGACCTTTCACCTCTTTCTTCTTAACTCAACTGACTAAATGGGGAGCTTGGGAGACAGAAGGCCCAGAAGTCTTCTTGCCTGACCAGCAGTCAATGTGATCAAAGAATTTTGGAGCTGGGAGGTATCTTTGGATTTATTTCCTCCTCTTCCTCCCCCCTTCATTTTTCAGAGAATTAAATGCAAACTCTGAGAGGTGATAGGATTTGCCCAAAACCACAGAGCTGGCAACTACAGACTGAGAGTAATTAAAGGCCAAACTTCTAGCATCCCAGTCAAGTGCTAATCTCATCTCTTCACACCATGTGCAATCATGACTCCTAAGACCAACAAAGCCAGAGAGTCTATCAAGGATATGCCAAGTGGTAGAAAAGTTTGGCAAAATTAGATGTATTTCTTCTACAATACCTGTAGGAAAGACACCAAGACTGTAGGTAGGATTGACTCTGAGCAATACTGTGAAGTAAGTAAAGTAAAACTCAGTGGCCTCATCCTCGGCTTGTCTGAGAGGCTACGTAATACAGCAGTGGAGAGCAAGGCTCCGGAGATAGCTGACCTGTCTCAATTCTGGCTCTACATTTATGAGCTGTGACCTTGGGCTAGTTTCTCCACCTCCCTATGCTCAGTTTCTTTGCATGTAAAAGGAGATGGTAGTATTTCTCAAATCATACTTTTTGGGAGGATTACATAAACTAACATGTGTGAAGTATGTAGAGTCATTCCTGGCTTTAGACAGCCTAGTAAAGGTGAGGAATTTTGACTATTCGCCACCATTTCCTACAACACCCTACCCTGCTCTAGGCTCGCTTGTCTCTGGTGGTGCCCCTTGCTCACAAAATGTCTCTGTTCTTCCTTCTCTTTTCTATTGCAACTCTCGCTCCTTATTTGTTCACTCATTCAAATAGTACGTATTTAGTGCATCCCCTGAGGTACCAGAAACTGTTCTGAGAGCTGAAGATACAGCAGTGACCTAAACAGACAAAATTTCTGTCCTTGTGGAACATACCAGAGAAAGGAAGATAGAACAACAGAGATAAATATATTCTTTGCTTTCTGTAACAATGAACGGTCTGTAGAAAAGAACAATGAATAATGGGGTAGAGCAGGGAAAATGTGATATTTAAGGTGAGAAAGCCAGGGAAAACCTTTTAGAGTCAGGGGCAGAAACCGTAATAGAAGGGAGGGAACGGACCATGCATATCTTTGAAGAAAAATACTCCAGGCAGAGAGAAAAGGACAGGACGAGCACAAACGCCCTGCAGCCGAGTGGCAAGGGAGCCAACGTGACAGGAGCAAGGCTAATGAGTGAAATTAAGCAGAAAGGTGGCAGGAAAAAGACTGCAATCTGGAAGGCATTATACACCAAGATTAGAAGTTTGGATGTTACTCTCATAGTTGAGAAGACCCAGAGAAAGAGAGCAGATGAGTGTCAGGAACGGATCTATGATTGAAAGGGATCACTCATGTTGCTGTGCAGAGAATAAACTGCAGGGGGCCAAGAGGAGCAATGAAGGGACAAGGTAGAAAATTCTCCAGGTGGAGTTGAAGAAGAATCAAGGGTTTTACTTTGGGGGAGTTAAATTTGTGATGCCTAGTCAACATACAATGACGATTTTGCGTAGGCACTTAAATACATTCATCTCTTGTTCTAGGAAGACATGATTTTTGGAGTCATCAGTGTGTGCCTGGAACTTAAAGCCACGAGGACGAGATCCCCTAAGGAGTAAGTAAGGATGGAGAAGAGAGGAGACTGGAGGCCAAGGCACTGGGATTTTGCAGAATATAGAAGTTGGGAAAAGGAAGATGATTGAGTGAGGAGACAAAGAAGGAGTAGCATTGAGGTAGGAGGAAAAGCAATAGAAAGCGAGAGAAGGGCAATACAGAAGATTTCAAGAAGGAAGGTGTAAGCAGCTGTTTCAAATGTAGCTAGAGATCATGTGAGCTGAGGCCTTTGGTATGCAACAATAGATAAATAATACACATGCCTAAGCCCAAAGTCAAGAGACAGAGAAGTTTACTCGGCATCAGACAAGTGTATATTATCTGAATTTTAATTACTTAAAATGTAGGTTGCTCTTGGGGGCGCCTGAGTGGCTCAGTTGGTTAAGCGACTGCCTTCGGCTCAGGTCGTGATCCTGGAGTCCCTGGATCGAGTCCCGCGTCGGGCTCCCTGCTCGGCAGGGAGCCTGCTTCTCCCTCTGACCCTCCCCTCTCTCATGTGCTCTCTCTCATTCTCTCTCTCTCAAATAAATAAATAAAATCTTTAAAAAAAAAAAAATGTAGGTTGCTCTTTAGTTGTTAGTGGCTTCTGACAGTTAAATCTGTTTTCTAATTCCCAACCAATTCTGTCTTTATGATAGCTTATCTCCAATTCTTCCCTTCCTGTACTCACATGCTGTTGCCCTCTCAAGGGTAGAGTCTATTTTCTGCACACCCTTGAATCTGGGCTGGCCTGTGACTGCGTTAACGACTAAAATACAGGGAAGCAACATTGTCTCAATTCCCAGACTTTTAGAGGACTGGCAGCTTGCGTGTCCCGCCTCATGGAAGGCTGCCGTCATGTAAGGAGGTACATCTACCCCTGGACTACTCTGCAGCGAGAAAACAAGTTTTTGACATTTATCGCAAACAACTGATTGCTTTCATATGTTTTATAAAGTTCCATTCTGCATTTTCAATTTTTTTAAGACGGTGGGTACAAGGTTTTGTTTATTCTTTCATCAGCTGATGCACAGCTAGGTTAGGACATTTGGAGCTATTATGAAGAATGCTGCTATGAATATTCATGTACAAGTTTTTCTGTGGATTTGCGTTCTCATTATTTTGAATATATACCTACAAGTCGAAGCGCTAGGCCACATGGTAGCTACTACACATCTTTGAATCACTTTTCCTAAAAGAATAATTTTTTTTAAAAAATCTGAATCTGTGGCACGAGATTTAGAGGGCCAGATTTCCATGGAAAATGCAAGTCATCTCTTCAAAATACAGCATGTTGGAGGAATTACAAACATACTAGTACATGGTTGGAAAGCTCAAACCTATCAATAAAACCTATCATAGAAAGCATAAAATAAAACCAAAAGGAAGCTGGGAATAGGAAATGTGTTGAGTTAATGGAAACGATGTTATATGCTTATGCCTGGCTTCTCCACTGACCATCATCCACTCTCCCCGGGCAGCTCTGCTCTGCCGCTCTGGCCTCTACTGGAGACAGCTCAGGGGACCACTGTCTCCTGTCCTGCAGGTCTCTGGTTACTCCACAGTGGGTCTCCCTCTCCTCTACCCCTTGCCCATTCCCATCTTCAGAGCGTGGATCAGCACATTGGATGTTTACCTATTTGTTCATTCAGTTATGTCTGCCATTCCCCAGACCTCCATGGGAGGTGGATTTTTGTTGAAACTGTAATATCCCCGAGGCACCTGGGTGGCTCAGTTGGTTAAGCGTTTGCCTTCTGCTCAGGTCATGATCTCAGGGTCCTGAGATTGAGTCCCGCATCGGGCTCCCGGCTCAGCAGAAAGCCTGCTTCTGTCTCTCCCTCTGCTGCTCCCCCTGCGTGTGCTCTCTCGCTCTCTGTCAAATAAATAAACAAGGTCTTTTAAAAAAATAAATAAAGGGGCGCCTGGGTGGCTCAGGTTAACCGTCTGCCTTCAGCTCAGGTCAATCGTCTGCCTTCAGCTCAGGTCATGATCCCAAGGTCCTGGGATGGAGCCCCACATCAGGTTACCTGCCCAGCAGGAAGCTTGCTTCTCCCTCTCCCACTCCTCCTGCTTGTGTTCCTTCTCTCGCTGCCTCTCTCTGTCAAATAAATAAATAAAATCTTTAAAAATAAAAAAAAGGAAATTACATCAAGCAAATACCGTAATGCATGCAAAGTTGGCCACGATCAGAAAATCCCAGGGGACCTAAGTGGGTCCACCCCTCACTCATGGAAGCAGAAAAGAAAATATAACTACAAATTACCTAAATACTTCTGTTCTCACTTTGCGGCATGGTGTCTGCTGCTTTCCCTTCAGCTATTTCGGCCCTTTATACCCCTCGGTGTTCCCTGTTCTTGGCTCTATTTCACACATTGTGTGGCACAGAACAGTGCGGCTGATGTAAAAATTTCAAGTCTACTGAAGCCTTAATGGTTGATGCAGAAAGAGCTCAGCCTGATTAGCTCTAGGGGAGTGCTTTTAAAAATTCTAAATTTTTAGGGCAGGTACCTACAGGTTTTCCCCTCCAGGTTTTCTTCCCGACCACTGGTCTCCTTGATCTGTTCTTAAAGTCTTTCCTCTCAATTATCTTCATTTCTTTCACATTTGCCTTCACTTTTTCCATTTTCTGCCCCAATTAAAACTCAGGGACTGACATAGACAGCTGTAGCAGGACATGTCCGTACTTTTGTGTCACTTTCTATATTCTGCCATATCTTTTAGTTCTGTTCTTACCTCCTCAGTTCAGTTATATTGAGCAAATGTTTGTGGAGCCCCTCCTGTGCTAGACCTTGGAGACCTTGGAGACACTTGCTAGACCTTAGAGACTCTTCTGCTTCTAGTATTTCACAGTTTTAGCAGTCACCATTCCATTCATTTATGTCGTGACCATAAGCTTCTTGAAGTTTCCCTACACTGAGAATAGCTTTCACATAGATAATTGTTGTTAATGTGGGAAATGAATTAAATCGAATTGATAATCAACCTGGAATCTGTTTTCTTTCTTCCACTCCTCTTCAAACCAATCTATGTCTGTGATACACTAAGAGATATATATTTGGTCTTTGTCCCCAGTTCCTGAAACAGAGCCCCTAAATCCCTTAGAATTTCCTGAATAGTAGGAGTCACCTCTTTTGTCTGATGAAATGACTTTTGGTGGGCTCCATAGCTTCAGGCCAAGACTTGATTTGAGGGTTTGGAATTTTCAGTCCCACTTCCAAACTCCAGGGAGGGGAGAGAGGCTGGGGGTTGAGGTAATCACCTATGGCCAATGATCTAATCAATCATGCCTAGATAATGAAGCCGCCATAAAAACCCAAAAAGTTGGAGTTTGGAGAGTTTTCAGGTTGTTGAACACATAGAGATCAGGAAGAGTGGTATGCTCCAAAGAGGAATGGAAGCTCCACACCCTTTCCCCACACCTTGCCCTATGCATCTCTTCCAGCTGGCTGCTCTGGAGTTAGATCCTTTTATAATAAACCAGTAATCTAGTAAGGAAAATATTTCTCTGAGTTCTGTGAGCTGCTCTAGCAAATTAACTGAGCCTGAGGAAGGGGTCGTTAGAACTTCCCATCTAGGGGCGCCTGGGTGGCTCTGTCAGTTAAGTGTCCAAGTCTTGATTTCAGCTCGGGTCATGAGCTCAGGGTTGTGAGATTGAGCCCTATGTGGGACTCCATGCTGAGTGCAGAGTCTGCTTGAGATTCTCTCTCTCCCTCTCCCTCTGCCCCCACCCTACTCTCTCTCTCAAATAAATAAATAATATCTTTTTTTTTTTTTAAAGATTTTATTTATTTAACAGAGAGAGACACAGAGAGAGAGGGAACACAAGCAGGGGGAGTGGGAGAGGGAGAAGCAGGTTTCCCGCCGAGCAGGGAGCCCGATGCGGGGCTCGATCCCAGGACCCTGGGATCACGACCAGAGCCGAAGGCAGACGCTTAACGACTGAGCCACCCAGGCGCCCATAAATAAAATCTTAAAAAAAAAAAAGAACCTTCCTCCCATCTATGGCTGATTGGTCAGAAGTACAGGTGACAAGCTATAGTGAGGGCAGACTTGTGGGACTGAGTCCTTCACCTGTGGGACTCTGGGTGATTTGTGGCAGAACTGAATTGAATTGCAGGATACCAACTTGGTGTCCAGAGAGTTGGAGAATTCACTGGTATGGGGGGGAAACCCAAGCATTTGGTGACAGAACTGTTGTGAGAAAAAAACTCACAGATTACCCCAGAAATGTGGGTAGTGATAGCAGCTATTACATTTTTTACATCAGAGCTAATCTAGGAGGCAATTAGCCCAAGAAAATATTTTAAATCACAAATTTCATAAGAGACTTGTATTCAGGGGCGCCTGGGTGGCTCAGTTGGTTAAGCGACTGCCTTCAGCTCAGGTCATGATCCCCGGGTCCTGGGATGGAGCCCCGCATCGGGCTCCTTGCTCGGCGGGAAGCCTGCTTCTCCCTCTCCCCCTTCTCTCTCAAATAAATAAATAAATCTTTAAAAAGGGAGGGAAATTCAAATCAAACCACCATAAGATACCACTTCACCCCTACTAGGATGGCTATAATAAACAAAATGGACCATAACAAGTGAGACAAGGATGTGAAGAAATTAGAACCTTAGTACATTGCTGGTGAGAATTAAAATTGTACAGTCACTGTGGAAAACAATTTGGCAGTCATTCAAAATATTAAACATAGAGTTACCATTCTTAGCAGTTCTTAGGTATATACCCAAGAGAAATTAAAACATATCCATACAAAAGCATGTACATGAATGTACATAGTAACATTCTTTATAACTGTCAAAAGATGCAAACAACCCCAAATCCATCAGCTGATGAATGGATACAGAAAATGTGGTACCTCCATACAATGGAGTATTATTCAGCAATAGAAAGCAATGAAGTACAGATTATGCTCCTACAAGGATGAACCTCAAAAACATAATGCTGTGTGAAAGAAGCCAGTCTCAAAAGACCACATTTTGTGTGACTCCATTTATATGAAATATCCAGAATAGGCAAATCTACACAGACATGTAGATTCATGGTTTCCTCTGGCTCTGGAGTGTGGGAGTTTGGGGGACAATGGAAAATAAATGCTAATGAGTATAGGGTTTCTTTCTGAGGTGATAAAAATGTTCTAAAACTGGGGGCACCTGTGTGGCTCAGTCAGTTAAGTGTCCAACTTTTGATTTCGGCTCAGGTCATGATCTCAGGGTCACGGGATCAAGACCTGCCTCAGGCTCTGTACTCAGTGGGGAGTCTGCTTAAGATTCTCTCTCTCCCTCTGCCCCTCCTCCCCGTGCTCTCTCCCTCACTCTAAAAAAAAAGAGTATAGGTAACTTCTGATATATTTCTTAATAAGCATTTGCTATGCATATTTTTATTTATTTATTTATTTTATTTTTATTTTTTTTAAAGATTTTATTTATTTATTTGAGAGAGAGACTGAGATAGAGAGAGCATGAGAAGGGGGAGGGTCAGAGGGAGAAGCAAACCCCCCGCCGAGCAGGGAGCCCGATGCGGGACTCGATCCCGGGACCCCAGGATCATGACCTGAGCCGAAGGCAGTTGCTTAACCAACTGAGCCACCCAGGTGCCCCTATTTTATTTTTTATTATTACTATTTTTAACAAAGAAGTTGAAGGTTTTATTATTAAACTATTTATCTTCCGGCAAAGCTGTTGCTTCATTGTATAAAAATAGCACCAGCAAGTGCAGTATATTGCAAAATTAAGGTAGTGTTGTTCTTTGTCTGACACTATACAACTAACAAACCTTTCTCTACTGCCAGTTATTTCCAATGGAAAAATTAAGTATTTTGACCCCCATCCAGGGATAGATGTAAGAAGTTACAGTACTCCCTAAGGCTTAAGGTAACAATGTCATCCTTGAATGACAAAATTTTTATAGCTAGTTTTTAACCACAGATCATTTCAGGAGTCTGAATATCGTAACTGGAGCATAAAAATCAGAGGGTGTTGCAAAACAGATGCGTATTGTGTTTTTCTGCAAACATTATAAAGTTAAGGGGTATTTTCTTCCATTAGCATTGTTGTAAGTAGTTTATTTTTCCACTGGTGTTGCTAATAGTTGCTATTTTAAATCTTCTGTGTACCACTAATTTAAGACAACTATGCTAGATTAAGTTGTTGCATACTAGTTTATTTAGGGGTTCCATTTTCACTCCTCAATGTATTTCTCATATGCTTCTTCACTCATTAATTCATCCAGTTCTGAAGGATTACTGAGTGCTATCTTGATCAGCCAACCGTCTTCATAACAAGATTTGTTGACAAGTCCTGGATTTTCTGCGAGAGTTCCATTAATTTCAGTTACTTCTCCTGATAGAGGAGAAGAGAGTTCACTAGCAGCTTTCACACTTTCCAAAGCACCAAACTCATGTTTTTGTTCAGTTTTGTCCCAACTTCAGGCAGACTACAGTAAACAACATCTCCCAAAGTTTCCTGTGCAAAACTGCTGACTCCCACTGGCCCAATACCCTTTTCTATTGTTATCCATTCATGTTTGTCTGTGAATTTACACTGGGAGAGCGGAGCCCAGCAGGTGCGCAGAGTCCAGTGGGCACCCGCCCTCAGCCCCCAGGGCCAAGGCAGGCAGGGCCCAGGGGGCGCCGAGGCCCTGGGTCAGGCTGCCCGCCCCAGCCAGCCTGCTCCACACACCACTGGCAGGGCCATGTTCACAGAGGTGCCTATTATTTATTTTATTATTTATTTAATTTTTTAGAGGAGGCAAGAGGCAAAGGGAGAGGGAGAGAGAGAATCCTAAGCAGGCTCCACACCCAGTGCAGAGCCCAACTCGGGGCTCAGCCTCACAACCCCAAGATCATGACCCGCACTGAAATCAAGAGTCGGATGCTTAACTGACCGAGCCACCCAGGCGCCCTGCTGTACACACTTTTTTTTTTAATGTTCTAAATTTGATTTTGGTGATGGTTGCATGACTCTGTGAAAATGCTAAAAACCATTGAATTGTGCACTTTACATGGGTGAATTATATGGTATGGGAATTACCTCAATAAAGCTGTTTATTGGGCAGTTTAAAAAATGACATTGGCCTAAGCCAGGGAACAGAACAAAAGGTAGAAGAGAAACCTGAGACAACAGGACCAATCTGACCCTTCTCAGCATATCAGCTGCACTATGGGCTAGTCAGTTATATAAACATGAATTGATAGTACTCAGATACAAACAAAAACATTAACAAGGATATCACTTTATACCTTTCAAGCTAACAAAAAATCAGAAATTTATTTATTTATTTATTTATTTATTTATTTATTTATTTGAGAGAGAGAGAATGAGAGAGAGCACATGAGAGGGGGGAGGGTCAGAGGGAGAAGCAGACTCCCTGCCGAGCAGGGAGCCCGATGCGGGACCCGATCCAGGGACTCCAGGATCATGACCTGAGCCGAAGGCAGTCGCTCAACCAACTGAGCCACCCAGGCGCCCAAAAAATCAGAAATTTAGATCTTGCCAAGGGTTGGAAGAGATGGGGGGGGCGGGAAGGAACATACTATTCTCCATTGCTGGTGGGCATCTACCTGATGCAGCCATTCTGGAGACTAATCTAGCATAATTCAGTCTAATGAAGCACACATATGTCTGTGACCCAGAACTTCTGCTCCTAGTAAATATTCCAAAGAAATTTTCACACGGGTTATACAGGAACATGGGAAAAGTTGTTTCCTGTGTCATAGCCAAAGGTGGACGGGAGCTGAGTGTACATGGGTGCTCATCCCTGTGAGAGGAGATGGGTAAGATGTGATGCCTGCACTGGAACCTACAGCCTCTGTGAGTAGTATCAGGTTAGATGTAGGCAAAGCTGCATGGGTAACTCTTAAGTACATAGGGCTGAGTGGAAAAATATAAACACCTGAAGGAGATATATGATGCAATCCTGTTTCCATAAATAAAAATTTGCACACATAAAATAATATACTTTGCGTAATATATTCAAATAAAAAGAACGCTCCAATAAAAGCAATTTTAGGGGCGCCTGAGTGGCTCCGTCGTTAAGCGTCTGCCTTCGGCTCAGGTCATGATCCCAGGGTCCTGGGATTGAGCCCCGCATCGGGCTCCCTGCTCCGCGGGAGGCCTGCTTCTCCCTCTCCCACTCCCCCTGCTTGTGTTCTCTCTCTTGCTGTGTCTCTCTCTGTCAAATAAATAAAATCTTAAAAAAAAAAAAAAGTTAAAAAAAAAAAAGCAGCAATTTTAGTCCTATGCCTGCAGTCTCCTCCTAACTCTGAGTTATAAAAGGTCAGAATTTATTGAGCTAGAAAAGGTTAAAAAATATCCATTAATATGACTGTAGGGGAGATTCCTGCCTTGCATAGGAGATCATATCAGATGACCTAAAGCTACATAAGCCAAGAGAACTCTATCAGTGAGATAACAGAGGTTGCAACATTAGGGACACATCCTGAGATGATTTCGTTTCTTTACTATTTTAAGGGTCATTAGCCGGGGGTGATTTCTCCAAGACAGGATCTGAACCTTGGTTCTCTGAAATTCAAAGTGGTTTTGCTCTAAACTGAGGTTGAACCACTGATTCCCCAGTGGCTCTTGGTGTGCGCCCCCCGTCCTCGCCCACTTTCCCACCAATGCAGCAATTAAACATAGCCTGTTTTCCTTAAAACAAATGTACCCCCTGGTCACCCCACCACCCCAGTTTTTGCATCATTGTGTAGATGGCTCCCCGCATTCCCTCACACACCTTTCTACTTAATGTTAAAGTGGACTAAGCCAGGTTCCATGCCAAACTTGGTTTCATCTCTTGGCTTCACCATTTGTAGCTGAGAGAATAACCAAGAAGAACACTTGGTTATTTAACTTCTCAGAGTTTCTGTTTTTCCACATAAATCAGGGATAATAATAAAATGTGTCTTAGTACCTTCCATGCAACTACAAACATACATACTATAGTTCAAATTATATCCTGTTTATTATGTATATTCTTCTGTTAATTTTCTTTTTACCCAATATATATTATGGACAGCTTTCCATGTCAATATACATAGATAATAGCTGTCATGCATGCGTGGGGGCAGAGGGTACACAGGAAATCTCTACTTTCTACTCAATTTTGTGGTACACAGAAATCTGCTCTAAAAATAATCTATCTTTGGAGCGCCTGGGTGGCTCAGTTGGTTGAGTGTCCGACTCTTGGTTTTGACTCAGGTAATGATCTCATGGGTCGTGAAATCGAGCCCCACATCAGGCAGGCTCTATGCTCAGTGGGAGTCTGTTTGATTATTCTCTCCCTCTGCCAAGGCCTTCCCCCACTCTCTCTTGCTCCCTATCTCTCAAATAAATAAATAAATCTTTGAAAAATAAAAATAATCTATCTTTTAGAAAAATTAAAGTTGATTCAACAATATGGTTGAATAACTTAAAATACATGTTAAAGAGTTTCACATTATGATCATTGTTATGGAATCTAGGCTTGTACTGTTAGATTATATTAGCAACATATTATTTTTATATTTAAATAGCGTATTCAGGGCACCTGGGTGGCTCAGTCTGTTAAGCATCTGCCTTCAGCTCAGTTCGTGATCCCAGGGTTCTGGGATCAAGTCCCGCATGGGGCTCCCTGCTCCGTGGGGAGCCTGCTTCTCCCTCTGCCTCTGCCCCTCTCTCTCTCTCTGTGTCTCTCATGAATAAATAAATAAAATCTTAAAAAATAAATGAATAGGGGCGCCTGGGTGGCTCAGTTGTTAAGTGTCTGCCTTCGGCTTGGGTCGTGATCCTGGGGTCCTGGGATCAAGCCCCGCATCAGGCTCCCTGCTCAGCGGGAAACCTGCTTCTCCCTCTCCCACTCCCCCTGCTTGTGTTCCCTCTCTCGCTGTGTCTCTCTCTGTCAAATAAATAAAAT
>NC_138370.1:113604131-113621012 GCF_054177405.1 Leptonychotes weddellii | reverse complement strand
CTAAAAGAGAGCCTCTTAACCTGGAATGTTAGGAAGTGTAAGAGGCAGTGAAGTTTTGGGCGCCTGGGTGGCTCAGTTGGTTAAGCGACTGCCTTCGGCTCAGGTCATGATCCCAGGGTCCTGGGATCGAGTCCCGCATCGGGCTCCCGGCTCAGCGGGGAGCCTGCTTCTCCCTCTGACCCTATCCCCTCTCATGCTGTTTCTCTCTCTCTCTCAAATAAATAAATAAAAAAAATTAAAAAAAAAAAAAAAAGAGGCAGGGAAGTTTTCCAGGAAAGATGACATCTACAATATCCTCATGTAAATTGGCTTAGCACTCAATTCACGCTCAGAAGTATATAAAAGCTGCTCTCATAGAGGGATTTAAGTCACACCCATGCAAATGAAATAAAGAAGTCTGAACAGGCCTGAGCGTTGTTTAGAAATTATATTTATCATATTTAGCATTGGCAGAGAGGGTTAGGGAAAGTCCAAGACTCCAAGTTGTTCACTCACAATATCAAGTGGTGGAGGGCAATATAAAAGATATATCAGGACTCCCGCTGTAAGCAAGACAAAGCCAAAAGAGGATTAATTGGCTTAATACATGCAAGTTTAAGGAGTAAACTTCAGGAAAGGCTTTATCCACGTACTCAAATGATGTCCTCAGGATACTGTCTTTCTCATCAATCTCTAGGCTCCACTTTCTTTTTCAGTGGTTTTGTACTCAGGCAGCCCTGTGTTGACTTCAAGCTGTATGATTCCAGTTTAACAATCCCAAGAGAAAGAGCTCACCATAATGCTAGGATTGACCCCCCTGTCTCAGCTTGGGTCGTATGCACACCTCTGAACAAATCATTGTGGCCAGGAGAACTCGTTACACTTTGAAGGCTGGGCTGGATAACATTCCCCCTTCTGGAACCAGGAGTAGATTTAACTCTATCAGAACTACATAGTGTAATACTTGGAAGAGTAGTTTCTTCAGGGAAACAAAGAAAATGAGATGTTTTAAGCAGAAATAGGACTGGACACTGGCCATTCAAAAACAAACACACACAAAAAAACAGTTGTCCAAATCATAGAGGTGAAGAGAAAAATCACATTTTTGGTATACAGTCAATCGAGCTGCTCAATTCAGGATTTATTATGTTCAGAGCACGAGTGCTACAAAAGATGGTAAAATAAGCCAGACATAGCCCCTACCCTTTAGGAGAAATTGCCTAGAACTTTGCTCTCAAACTTTAGTATGCGTAAGATCCCTTGGGGAACTTATTTAAAATGCAGGATCTGGGCCCTCTTCCAGACTTATTAAATGAATTTCTGGTATTGGGGTCTGAGGATCATCATTGTTTTATTTTTATTATTTTTTTATTTTAAAAGATTTTATTTATTTATTTATTTATTTTTTAATTTAATTTTTTTTTTTTTAAGATTTTATTTATTTTTTGACAGAGAGAGACACAGCGAGAGAGGAACCACAAGCAGGAGGAGTGGGAGAGGGAGAAGCAGGCTTCCCGCTCAGGGACTGAGCCACCCAGGCACCCTGGATCATCGTTGTTTTAAAGCAGGTGATTCTGGGGCGCCTGGGTGGCTCAGTTGGTTAAGCGACTGCCTTCGGCTCAGGTCATGATCCTGGAGTCACTGGATCGAGTCCCGCATCGGGCTCCCTGCTCGGCAGGGAATCTGCTTCTCCCTCTGACCCTCCCCCCTCTCATGTGCTCTCTCTCATTCTCTCTCTCAAATAAATAAATAAAAATCTTTAAAAAAAAAAATAAATAAAGCAGGTGATTCTAATAGGGGTAATCCCTGCATAACACTTTAAGAAACAGGTGTCTAGATGGCATTAATAAACATACACATAGGGGCGCCTGGGTGGCTCAGTTGGTTAAGCGACTGCCTTCAGCTCAGGTCATGACCTCAGGGTCCTGCGATCGAGCCCCACATCGGGCTCCCTGCTCGGCAGGAAGCCTGCTTCTCCCTCTCCCACTCCCCCTGCTTGTGTTCCCTCTCTTGCTGTCTCTGTCAAATAAATAAGATCTTTAAAAAAAATGAACATACACACACATAAAAAAATGATAATGCAAGGCAGAAGTGGAAATATTTGAGAGTTTCAAATTGTGTGTTTTAAGAATTTCGAGCAAGCAGGGCTTAGTTTCTGCTATGAGAGATTAATGAAGATTTGGTGGACATTGAAATATATATTCAGGGTTTCAATAGGCAGATGAAAGAGCAAAATATCTGAAGTGAAAGAAATAGTGTGAGACAGGAAGCCGCAGCGAGAGGCTGGGAGAGGCGGCTGGGCGGCGGGCGACGGGGGCGGACGACTCGGGCCGGGGCCGGGGCGGAACCGGGGCCATGGAGCCGCCGCTGCTAGGCTAGGGAGGGCGGGCGCCGGGGGGCCCGCGGCGATGGCGGGCTATGCGCGCCTCCCGGGCGTCCCCCCGCTGTCGCGAGCCCGGGGCCTCGTCATTCCGGACGGTGAGCGGCCGGGCCTGGCGGCTGGGCCGAGCCCGCCGGGCCCCGGGGCCGCCCCCGCCCCGCCGGGCCGGGCTGCAGATTTTGGCTACGGAAAGGGGAAATGTACTAAGCAAGGTCTGCCAGGAGCCCAAGAGACACATTTTGGAGATGATAAACTTGAAGATCTTGCAGAGGCCAATCCATTCTCCTTTAAAGAGTTTCTGAAAACCAAGAACCGCAGCCTGTCAGGAGGGGATACAGCCAACAACAGGATTTATTCAAAGGAAGCCACGAGACACTCACTGGGACTCGGCCGCAACTCCCCGACCTCCCAGACCGTGGGGTGTGGCTTAGAATATCAGCAGCCAATTTTTGAAGACCCTATGGGGGCTGGCCATCTTCTGGACGAGGATGAGGACGACGGGTGGAACGGGGCCTACCTGCCATCCACGGTGGAGCAGACCCGCTCCTCCGGGGTCGCCGCCAGCACGTCACCCTGCAGCACATACGTCTCCTTTTTCTTTGCCCCGTCGGAGCTGGTGGCGCCCGAGACACTGCCCGCGTGGACGCTGAGCGACTCTGACTCTCGCGCTTCTCTGGCGGGGAACCCCAGCGCAGACTTCGCGGCCCACGGAGAGTCTCTGGGAGACAGGCATCTCCGGACACTGCAGATAAGCTATGAAGCACTGAAAGATGAAAATTCTAAGCTGAGAAGAAAGCTGACTGAAGTTCAGAGCTTCTCTGAGACTCAAAAAGAAATGGTGAGGACACTGGAGCGGAAGCTGGAAGCCAAAATGATCAAGGAGGAAAGTGACTACCACGATCTGGAGTCAGTGGTCCTGCAGGTGGAGCAGAAGCTGGAGCTGATGACGAAACGGGCTGTGAAGGCAGAAAACCACGTCATGAAGCTTAAACAGGAGATCAGCTTGCTCCAGGCCCAGGTCTCTAACTTCAAGCGTGAGAATGAAGCCTTGAGGTCCGGCCAGGGCGCCAGCCTGACGGTGGTGAGGCAGAACACCGACGTGGCCTTGCAGAACCTCCGCGTCGTAATGAACAATGCCCACTCCTCAATAAAGCAGCTGGTTTCCGGAGCTGAAACGTTGAATCTTGTTGCTGAAATCCTTAAATCTATAGACAAAATTTCTGAAATTAAAGATGAGGAGGAGGACTCTTGAGAACCCTGAAGTGCTTCCAGGTCATAGCTCTGCTCACACCAGGACGTCCCTGCTCACTGGATTTGGAAATGCCGTTGTGTCTTTAAATATGTCGTCTTCACCCATAGTAAAGATATTTATCATGACGTGCTAATTTCATGACCGCACAGTGTGAGCAGCCCGCTGCAGGGAGAAGCAACCCCCGCGTGAGAGCCGCACCGGCTTCTCCACAAGCCTTCTGGGGCAGCTCCCGCTGCTTCACGGACTAATGCTCTATCGGAAGACGTTTCTATAAAAGCCAGTGATTTTTTGAAGTTACTAAACCTGAAAACCACAGTTCTATAATGAGTGTTTTCCGTTGTCATTCTGGAACATTAATTATAAGACAAGTCAAGTGCTCATCCTTAATTTCGACAGGAGAGAAAGCAGGGGAGCCGCGGTGAGTGGTTGTCTCAGAAGGGCCCTAGTACCTCTCCGACCTCACCTGGTACCCCCGCTGGCTCGGAGTCCACTCCTGTGGGCCTGCGGGCGCTGCCTGCCCTGGGAGACCTGAGCGCAGATGCCCCACGCGGGGCCCCGGGTCACCCAGGTGGGCCACTGTATGCAGCTATCTAAATGCACACGTGGGCCTTGGGTTTGAAAAACTGCTTTGGCTGGAGGGTTTTGATACGTGTTTCAAGTGGGGTTTTATACGATGAAGTTTAGAATTCAGGAATTTAGAGTGTGCAGAGCCTCCCTGTGTTAGCACGAGGCTGTCCACAGTGCCTTTCCAACTGCTCCCCCACATAGGGAAGGCAGAACATGCACTACGTGCCTTCTTGCCTATTTTTCTGTAGATGTTATTTTTAAAAATAAACTTCCCTTTTCCCTCCTGTTCAAATTGACAGCTTCCCTATTTAATAAATTGTAAAACTCCTAAAAAAAAAAAAAAAAAGAAAGAAATAGTGTGAGACAAAGCACAGACCCTTCACATGCCCAGGAATAATAAGAATCGCATTCTTGGTCAGGTGCCTGGCTGGCTAAGTTGAAAGAGCATGTGACTCTTGATGTTGGGGTTGCAAGTTCAAGAGCCACACTGGGTTTAGAGATTATTAAAGAATAAATAAATAAACTTTAAAAAATGCATTCTTGGTAACAAAGCTATAAAATTACCTTAATGCCACTGAATTGTACACTTAAAAATGACTAAATGGGGGTGCCTGGGTGGCTCACTTGGTTACGCATCTGCCTTTGGCTTAGGTCATGATCTCAGGGTCCTTGGATTGAGCCCCACAGCAGGCTCTCAGCCCAGTGGGGAGAGTCTGCTTCTCCCTCTACCTCTACCACTCACCCTACTTGTGCTCTCTCGTGCTCTCTCTCTGTCAAATAAACAAATAAAATCTTTTAAAAACATGATTAAATGGCAAATTTTGTTATGTATATTTTACCACAATTTTTTTTAAAAAAGTAAGTTAAGATGAACTGGTGGAGGAATTCTATGTGTATTGTAGAAAGCTGGCCTGAGTCTGGAAATCCCTGATAGTTGGAATCCTCTCAACATCTAAAATACAGCAAAGGGGGGCGCCTGGGTGGCTCAGTTGTTAGGCATCTGCCTTCGGCTCAGGTCATGATCCCAGGGTCCTGGGATCAAGCCCCGCATCGGGCTCCCTGCTCCGCGGGAAGCCTGCTTCTTCCTCTTCCACTCCTCTGCTTGTGTTCCTGCTCTCGCTATCTCTCTCTCTGTTAAATAAATAAATAAAATCTTTAAAATAAAAAAAAAATAAAATAAAATACAGCAAAGGATCTGGGTCATGGTCTTTATCAGCAGGAGCAATACACAAATATTTGCTCACTTTGGCCCAGTCATCAGAAATGACATGGGGCCCTGGCCTGTTGGGCAGGATTCTCCTGGTGTGGCAGGGAGCTGTAAGCCTTCCCGCAGGGGTCCCAGGGCAGGAGCAGGAACAGACAGGGCGGTGGAAAGGTACTTGGGGGCTCAGGGGAGCACCTGCTTTACCAACTGAATCAGAAGTATTTTAATATTTTCAGCACGGATATGACTGTATCAATATAAAATGACTGAACACCCACAACAGTCGTGGGGCTGTGGGCATTGTGTTCCGTATAGCGCTGATTCAGCTGCAGGAAAGGTATAAAGGCTAGGCCTGTCTTTTCCTACCCTCTCTCACAGACATTTGCTTCCTCCTCTTAAAGCGCACTTTTCCTTCTCTCCAAACTTCCTGCCTTCCAACTATCCCCCTATATGGCAGGTTGTCAGGTAAGCTGATAGGCTCCCAGTTCCGAGTATACTTTGATTTCCTTTAACAGCATAAATGAATGCGTTCCAAGTTTTTTCCTATGTGTCCAAGCCAGTCCTCCAGCATTTCCTTTACACACCCACCCAAGCTTGTTCCCTTATATCAGCTTACCTGACAACCTACCAAAAAAACTGACCTGATAAATTAATATGAAGATGATCTGCACTTTTAGTAAAGATATATGGAGGCGTCTGTGGTCCAGAGTGGTAAGCAAATCCTTGTTTCTCTGATTTTCACGAAAAGCTTGGTGGGGTAGGAGCTATTTTTGAGAATGGAGTCATGTCTGACATCTCTCAAATGATGCCCTGAGGATTTCCACTCACGGATGACATTTGGTACAGCTATCCCTCAAATACTTTTGCCCGAAGGAGGCAGGATGACTAAGTAAAATAACATCCACCAAGAATCTCAAAACTCCAGGGGCGCCTGGGTGGCTCAGTCGTTAAGCGTCTGCCTTCGGCTCAGGTCATGATCCCAGGGTCCTGGGATCGAGTCCCACATCGGGCTCCCTGCTCGGCGGAAAGCCTGCTTCTCGCTCTCCCACTCCCCCTGCTTGTGTTCCTGCTCTCGCTGTCTCTCTCTCTGTCAAATAAATAAATAAAATCTTAAAAAAAAAAAAAAAAAAGAATCTCAAAACTCCAATGAGTACAGCCTCATTTTGCTAACATGATCTCAAACGCGTCCGCGTGTGCTCTGTCTTGAAACCCTTTCCCTTCCCATGAACTTTCCTAGAGAGCAGTGAAACAATGGGATTAAAAAAGATGGAGTGATTAAATGAAATGAAGTATCCTGAATTGGATCCTGGAACAGAAAAAGGATATTAATGGAAAAACTAATAAAATCCAAATGGAGTCTGTAGTTAATAGTGTTGTGCCAGTGTTAATTTCTTGGCTTTGGCAAACATACTGTGGTTATACAAGATACTAACATTAGGGAAAGCTGGGTGAAGTGTATACAGGAACCATCTGTACTATTTTTGTATCTTTCTGTAGATCTAAAATTATCCCATAATAAAAAATTTACTTTTTAAAAAAAGATTTTATTTATTTATTTGAGAGAGAGAGAGAACACATGCATGAGCAGGGGTGGAAGGGGCAGAAGGAGAAGTAGACTCCCTGCTGAGCAGGGAGCCAGATGTGGGACTCAGTCCGAGGACCCTGGGATCATGACCTGAGCCAATGGCAGACGCTTAACTGACTGAGCCACCCAGGTGCCCCTAAAAAATTTATTTTTAAGAAAGGTGAAGAAAGAAGAGAATCTAAGCCATAATTAGCCTCTATTCAAGGAATGCCTGTATTCCAACAACACTCTTGATATAAAATCTTCCTCCAACTCATTCAAAGCAAGGTGAACTGGCATTCCAGTGTTTTAGCAACATTGTATCTTACATAATTATTAAAAACAGGGTAAAAAAAGTAATCCGAAAAAAGTTAGACAAGTAATCATTAACAACACTTTAGGGAAAATATGCTTATATTGATTTAGATTACAGGTATGGGAGGAAAAATTATCCCAAGAATTGCTTTTGTAAAAACTTGAGGACTTAATCAAACCATCACTTGAGGTACCTTGGGGAATAAATCTGGGAAAAGACAGGGAGACTTATGTTTTTGACTCTATGTATTTTTGTATTGCATGACTTTTTTTTTAAACAGTGAGAATGAATTATTTTTACCATTTAAAAAACAAATATATATAGTTTTAAAGATTTTATTCTTAAGTAATCTCTACACCCAACATGGGGCTCAAACCTCCAACCGTGAGATCAAGAGTCACATGCTCCACCGACTGAGCCAGCTAGGAGCCCCAACAAATATATATATTTTAAGTAGCAGTTTATATACTATGAGGAAGAAATAGCTATGTTTGAAATGGAACACCAGAGGGGCGCCTCGGTGGTTCAGTCATTAAGCGTCTGCCTTCAGCTCAGGTCATGATCCCAGGGTCTTGGGATCAAGACCTGCATCCTGCTCAGCAGGAAGCCTGCTTCTCCCACTCCCACTCCCCCTGCTTGTGTTCCTTCTCTCGCTTTGTCTGTCTCTGTCAAATAAATAAATAAAATCTTTTTAAAAAAGAAATGGAACACCAGGAACATTGTAATTATAAAATAAAAGAAATGCAGTAATCAAAAAGAAAGAAGAGGGAAGTAATATGGAAGGAACAAATGTTCATAATGTTTATATATGATGGTAAGATGAATTTTTTAACTTCTGTATTTTATATTCTCTGTAGTCAACATGCAGTTTTTCTTTACTAGGAAAAATAAAAATTACAACCTTTACATACATGTATTTATCAATTTTTTTTGTACAAATATTATGACATATGTCCCTACGTGGCTCTTTAAACTTGAGGAAACCAGGGGTGCCTGGGTAGCTCAGTCGTTAAGTGTCTGCCTTCGGCTCAGGTCATGATCCCAGGGTCATGGGATCGAGTCCCGCATCAGGCTCCCTGCTCAGCGGGAAGCTTGCTTCTCCCTCTCCCACTCCCCCTGCTTGTGTTCCCTCTCTCGCGGTCTCTCTATCTGTCAGATAAATAAATAAAATCTTTAAAAAAAAAAAAAAACTTGAGGAAACTGAATTTTAGAACATGTATCCTAAACTATCTTCAGAAAAAATCCTACATTAAAAGAAATAGGCTGCAAGAACTTGGCCACTGATGGCACTGGTTTGGTTTCCTTTTCAAAGTTATTTAGAAAAAACATCTAGCTGTATACAAGGACTGCCTTCCAAAATACAGGGAGATACTATTTGAATATTCCTGTTAAGCGTCTGAAACCAAACATTTAATAACTATTCTCTTTCCTTCTTTTTCTTTTTTTAATAAGTGTTTTCAAAAGAAAATCTTCAAACTTCTGGCTTCTCTCACTGTGGTTTCTTTTCTCATCTCCACTTGAATATCCCTGAGGCACCACAAACAAAACAAACCTGAAATCAAATCCAACATCTTAAAGCCATCGAGCTCCCAGACTTTTCCTCCCACCCTCCCTGGAATTGAAAGCAGGGTTTGAGTATCAAAAAAAAAAAAAAAAAAAAATCTGATCTGGAGATTTCACTTAGCCTAGGAGGGTGCTTGGGCCAGGAGGGTCACATTCTCAGAGCTATGTGGAATATACACAACCAGGATGGAGAAGGAGAAAGTTCTCAAGAAAAGCAGTGTGACAGCATTAGCCCTTAGAGCAGAGAGATTAGCAGCCAGAGTGTCACCTCTGAAAAAGGAGAGAGATGTTGAAAGCGGATTTGTAAGAATGTTTGCTCCATAATATCCTGCCTCCCCCAGCCCCACCTACCGTAGCACTTTATCCTTATTCCCAAAGCTTCTAAAGAAAGCAGACTGCCTGGGGGCACCTGGGCTCAGTGGGTTAAACATCTGCCTTGGGTTCAGGTCATGATATCGGGGTCCTGGGATTGAGCCCCATGTCAGGCTCCCTTCTCAGCAGGGAGTCTGCTTGTCCCTGTCCCTCTGCCCTTCCCCTGCTCCTGCTCTCTCTCTCTTTCTCTCTTAAATAAATAAATAAAATCTTAAAAAAAAGGGGGGGGGGTGCCTGGGTGGTTCAGTAGGTTTTGTGTCTGCCTTCAGCTCCGGTCATGATCCCAGGGTCCTGGGATCGAGCCCCATATCGCTTCTCCCTCTGCCTACTGTTCCCCCCTGCTTGTGCTCTCTCTCTCTGTCAAATAAATAAAATATTAAAAAAAAAAAAAAAAAAAAAGACAGACTGCCTGGGTTTAAAATCTGACTCCATTTACTGGCTATTGGTAAGTCTACGTACCTCTCTATTCATTGACTGCCTCATCTGTAAATGGCATATGGTTACACCTACTTTATGTGGGTTATGAGAATTAATTGAATTAATCCTGTTCCATAACTGAAATAACGTTTAGATGGCTACAATAGTTACCAACTTGTTTTTCCTTTCCTCAGGATCTTCTAGCCTTGATGTCTTTCACAGTGGTGCCAGAGAGGCGTCTGGGTGACTCAGTCAATTAATCATCTGCCTTCAGCTCACTTCATGATCTCAGGGTCCTGGGATCAAACCCCGCCCGGCTTCCAGGCTCCCTGCTCAGCGGGGCGTCTGCTTCTCCCTCTCCCTCTGCCCCTCCCCCCTGCTTGTGCTCTCTGTCTCTTTCAAATAAATAAATAAAATCTTTTTTAAAAATGGTGCTAGGGGTGCCTGGGTGGCTCAGTCGTTAAGCGTCTGCCTTCGGGAGGTGCCTGGGTGGCTCAGTTGGTTAAGCGACTGCCTTCGGCTCAGGTCATGATCCTGGAGTCCCGGATCGAGTGCCGCATCAGGCTCCCTGCTCAGCGGGGAGTCTGCTTCTCCCTCTGACCCTCCCCCCTCTCATGCTCTCTCTCTCTATCTTATTCTCTCTCTCAAATAAATAAATAAAATCTTAAAAAAAAAAAAAAAGCGTCATGATCTCAGTATCCTGGGATCGAGCCCCACATCCCGCTTCCTGCTCAGCAGGAAACCTGCTTCTCCCTCTCCCACTCCCCCTGCCTGTGGTCCCTCTCTCTCTCTGTGTCTCTCTCTGTCAAATAAATAAATAAAAAATCTTAATTAAATAAAACTTTAAATAAAAAAAATGGTGCTAGAGAATCTCTAAAATACAGACCTATATGCATTAATCCCCAGCTGAAACCCCTTTGAATATGGTCAGTAGTCACCCTTTGTTTCCAACTGAACTGTTTTTTTTTTTTTTTAGGTTCTAATATTTTATCCAAATTTTACTTTATGTTAATTAGAGCATTGGAAAGGAAGGATCTAATTCCACACAAAATGTAGGACTCTAAAAAGTACCCATTGAACTACTGAAAAATAAACCGAGTGGCAAGAATATAAATAGAAATCCAATTTAGATTCCGAATGACATCACAACGTGATTACAGTCACGGAGACTGTTCCTGCTTGCAGCTAGAACTCTTAGAAGCTGTTTCATCTGGTGCAAGGGCAAAAAAGCACAACATGAAAGGGAATTAAGTCCTGAATTATTGGTTTCATCACATCCACCTTCTCCACCCCAAAATGGCACATAAAAAAACAGCTACTGTGCACTGCAGACTATTTTTGGTGTAAAAGAGGTGTGGACTGGGGTGGAAACAGGTCGTGAAAATCTGTCTAAAGTCTCTTTCAGGGACACCTGGGTGTCTCAGTGGGTTAAGCATCTGCCTTTAGCTCAGATCATGATCCCCGGGTCCTGGGATCTAGCCCTGTGTCGGGCCCCTTGCTCAGCAGGGAGTCTGCTTCTCCCTCTCCCTCTGCCCATCCCTCCCCTTGCCCCTGCTTGTATGTGCTCTCTATCTCAAATAAATAAATAAAATCTTAAAAAAAATAAAGTCTCTTTCAGATGAGTTAGTACACAACATCAAACAACAAGCCTCTCCTCCATTAGGGTAGGAAACCAAGGTTCACCTTTCAGGAAGTCAGAATTTTATTCATGTACTCAATACCAATTTACAAATTGTCTATAAATTATCAGCTTCCACTAGGAGCCATTTCTAGATAAAAAAGACATCTCTATAGCCCACGAAGTTCCCCTCAAGTCTACAGCTCAAAGTACCTTTTTTGGAACTGGGTTTCCTCTGTATCTCTGAAAGGGTAACACCTTAAAGCAGAATCATCTTTAATCTGGAGGTCTAACATGATATTTAGCAATACTGCATCCCAGAAAAAGGTGCACTAAATTCTGAAGGTAGCTACCCTGCAAAATAGTTTAAAATTAAACGGTTGTACAGTATTCAATTATGCTTGCATTCCAGGCCTAGACCAAGCTTTTGGCCACCAGTGTTGACAATCTTGCCATCCAGCAGAGCTGACAGTGTCAGTCTGACACCCCTGGCTTTAGGGTCTGAATATATCCTAAACTCATCAGGCTGGAGTTGTTCACTTCAGTCGGGAAACGGGCATCAGGGTCCATCTGATACTTGGCTGCTATTCTGAAGTGAGTGTTACTAGTTCCTGCTGTCCAGACCAGATTAACATTGGTCTCCAACTTCTTTTTTAAAGATTTTATTTATTTTTTTGACAGAGAGAGACACAGAGAAAAAGAGGGAATACAAGCAGGGGGAGAGGGAGAGGGAGAGGGAGAGGGAGAAGCAGGCTTCCCACGGAGCAGGGAGCCTGATGCGGGGCTTGATCCCAGAACTCTGGGATCATGACCTGAACTGAAGGCAGACGCTTAATGACTGAACCACCCAAGTGCCCAACTTCTTGTTCACCTTCTGATAAATGGAGCCACTACACTCTATCCTGTCATTTATATTAGTGTGAAGCTGCAATTCATCAGTCTTGTAGCCAACTGCAAATTTGCTCTGGGTCCTCCCAGATTTTGTGGTCTCAGAATTCATCTGGGAGCTAGCCAGCCAGCCAGCCAGCCTTCTTGACCTGGCACCTGAGCACCCCAGACTGAAGGCCCAGCCATGTAGAAATCCACATCCAGGTTGATGAACTCTCACTTATGCTCTGTCCTGATTTTATCATCCCACACCTTTATCTCCCCACTCCCAGCATCCTGCCCCTATCCCCCATGTTTGGTGAGAGGATGAATCAAAGGTCACCTTCAGTCCACATGCAAGCTGATCTTCCACAAAGATCTCCACGCCTTGTGTGTTGACAGTGTTCCATTTCTCCATAGACATCAGACCATGTTTGGTGCATCTGTACTTGGTTTCCAGGCTAACCCTCACTTTGGTGGTTGGTCTCAGTGTTGGCTAAACCTAAACTTGTACATTCCAGTTCATTCTCAGATTTTGGGTTTTTTTTTTTTTTTAAGATTTTATTTATTTATTTGATAGAGAGAGATACAGCGAGAGAGGGAACACAAGCAGGCGGAGTGGGAGAGAAGCAGGCTTCCTGACAAGCAGGGAGCCTGATGTGGGGCTTGATCCCAGGACCCTGAGATCATGACCTGAGCTGAAGGCAGAGGTTTAACCGACTGATCCACCCAGATGCCCCTCAGATTTTGTTTCCAAATCAGGTTTTATGAAGCCAAATCCATAGCCTTGGTGAAGACATCCCTGGCAAATTTTCCAAGATGAGCATTCATGGGAGGCACAGCCATCCCTGGCTCATGGGTAGTGGTGTCAGGCTGGGTGGTGGCTATAGCATGAGCAACAGAGCCCCAACTCAACTTCTGATCCTTAAGTCCTGCTACTTCCCACCCTCCTACATTGCCCTCACACCTGGTACTGGCAGGACTCCAGGCCTCTCCTTATGTTCTCTCCTTTCTCTGGATTATTCTCTCTATTATTCTTTAACTAATGAGTTGCTATTAAGCCTTCAAGACACTAATAAAACATTTTCTCTTCTGTAAAGTCTTTCTCAGCAATCCTAGACAAAAGTGAGTCACTTCCACTTGTTTGTTTCCATTTCACTCGGTATGTAGCCCTGCATTTCTAATTGACAGGTTATGCTGGAATTATGTGTTTATGGGTCTATCTTTCTCCGTAAACTGTGATCTACTCAATGACAGGGACTGCTCCTAATTCTTTGTTTGTCCAAAACCACAGCCACATCCCTGGCACATCAGAGATGTTTAATAACAGTGTGATGAGTGGATGAATGAATAAATGAATGGATTAGTATAACACCTCAGGTGACATCTACTTTGATAGGACGGTGAAGACAGTAAAGTGGTGACAAGTAGGTCCACCACTTGTAGCCATGTGACTGGGCAAATTTCTGACTTTCCTTGCCTTGGTTTCCTCATCTATAAAATGGTGACAATAATACCTTTCTAGCTGTTTGAATTAAATAATAAATGTACAGTGCTTGGAGGAAGGTCTGGCACATAGTAATGATTCTATATGTATTAGTTATTATTGTTGTTATTGATCATGGAGAATCACTGTAAACTCCATGAGAGGTGGGGACTATGTTTTGACTTACCATTTAATTCCTAACTGCCACAGTGCTTCATATACAATAGGCACTCAATAAAGACTTTTTGAATAAATATCAAAATAATAAAAAAGAGAACAAAAGAGAAGAGAGTTAAAAAAAAAAAAAAACCCACACAGGGTAAATAGGGGTGCACTTGGCACAAAGCACAAAGATATTGCCAAGTCACCTCAGGTCCTCACCACTGGGCTGGATGACAAGGTGGCCCTGGAGTTTCTGAATCTTTCATTTCAACCTCACAGGAAGTTTGCCCATCTCATTCACAGTGCTCTCTCTGAAGACATTGAAAGGGAAAGGGATGCTATATACAAGGAGTGATTTAATAAGACACTAAGAGCCAGGCAAGCCTGCTTTTTATTCTGTAGCCCATGGACTCATGACCTGCTGCTGAACCACTTTTTTTAAAAAAAGATTTTATTCATTTATTTAGATAGTGAGGGCAAGTGGGGGGGAGGGGCAGAGGGAGACGGAGAAAGAGAATCTTAAGCAGACTCCATGCTGAGTGCAGAGCCCGACATGGGGTTTGATCTCATGACTTTGAGATCATGACCTGAGCCGAAATCAAGAGTCAGACAATTAACCAACTGAGCCATCCAGGCGCCCCTGAAGCCACCTTTTCTGGTCCTTGACTTGATCTGTAAAAATCAAACCCTAAATACTTGCATACCTATTTGCAACCAGACTAGATGATAGTGGTTTCAGTAATTGTCATCTGCATTGCAGAAACAGTCAAAATGATATTTGTAAGGGGGATGTCTTAGTTCAGGCTGCTATAACAAATTACCATAGACTGGGTGATGTGTCGATAATAGAAATTTATTTCTCAGTTCTGGAGGCTGGAAGTATGAGATCAGGCTGGCAGAGCTGGGTTCTGGCAAAGGTCCTTTTCTAAGCTGTAGATTGCTGACTTTTTGTATCCTTACATGGCAGAGGATGAGAGCCAGTTTTCTGGCTGAAGGTTCCACCCTCATGACTTAATTACCTCCCAAAGGCCCCAATTCCAGATACCATCACATTGTGATTAGAGTTTCAGCATATGAACTGGGGGAGTGAAGACACAAACATTCATTAAGTGATCTGCTTCTTTACGTAGAGGAGGCAAAACTTTACTCATCTTAGGTTTTCATCCAGGCTCTTTAACAAAAACACAGATTAATGAGAGAAAAACAAAGAATTTAATGTGTGCAGTGCAGCACATCACATGGGAGAAACTTGAAGAGTAACTCAAAGTAGTGGCTTAGAACTCTGGCTTATGTAGGGTCTTAACAAAGAACAATACATTTATAGAGAAATGACAGGACAAAGGAAAGTGGTTTTAGGCTTCCAAGGGTGGCAAACTGAGGGAAGGTAAATAGATGGGAGGAAGCTGATGGAGCAAAGTTTGTTTACAGATTGCTTGTTTATTGTCCTTGAGCTGATAAGTCTGTCTCCAGAAAAAGGAGAATTTATATCCTGCTTGTAGGCAGAAAGAGGGCAAGTAGAGAGGAGAGTTTGCTGCTTCTTAATTGCTTTAAGTTTGAAATAATTTTTATGTCAAAGAGGAATATTTTGGGGTGACATATTCTGGTCTCCTCTATTTACTATCCAAAAAAAAAAACCTAAGGAAAGAGAAAAATTTTTTAACTTATTTATTTTTATTTAAATTCACTTAACATATAATGTATTATTGGTTTCAGAGGTAGAGGTCAGTTATTCATCAGTCTTATATAATACCCAGTGTTCATTACATCACATACCCTCCTTAATGTCCATCACCCAGTTACCCAATCCCCCCACCCCCTCCCCTCCAGCAACCCTCAATTTGTTTCCTATGCTTAAGAGGCTCTTATGGTTGGGTTCTTATGGCTCTTATGGTAGCTCTATTTTCAACTTTTTGAGGAACCTCCATACAATGGAGGTTCCTCATACAAATATCATTTTGACTGTTTCTGCAATGCAGATGACAATTACTGAAACCACTATCATCTAGTCTGGTTGCAAATAGGTATGCAAGTATTTAGGGTTTGATTTTTACAGATCAAGTCAAGGACCAGAAAAGGTGGCTTCAGGGGCGCCTGGATGGCTCAGTTGGTTAATTGTCTGACTCTTGATTTCGGCTCAGGTCATGATCTCAAAGTCATGAGATCAAACCCCACGTCGGGCTCTGCACTCAGCAGAGGCTCTTATGGGCGCCTGGGTGGCTCAGTTGGTTAAGCGTCTGCCTTCAGCTCAGGTCATGGTCCCAGGGTCTTGGGATCGAGCCCTGCATCGGGCTCCATGCTTGGCAGGAAGCCTGCTTCTCCCTCTCCCACTCCCCCTGCTTGTGTTCCCTCCCTCACTGTGTCTCTGTCAAATAAATTAAAAAAAAAAAAAATAATAATCTCTTATGGTTTGTCTCCTTCTCTGATTTTGTTTTATTTTTTCCTCTCTTCCCCTATGATCCTCTGTTTTGTTTCTTAAGTTCCATATATCAGTGAGATCATATGATAATTGTCTTTCTCTGATTGACATATTTTGCTTAGCACACCCTCTAGTTCCATCCACGTCATTGCAAATGGCAAGATTTCATTTTTTGTTGGCTGAGTAGTATTCCATTGTGTATATATATACCACATCTTCTTTATCCATCTGTCAATGGACATCTGGGCTCTTTCCATAGTTTGGCTGTTGTGGACATCGCTGCTATAAACATCGGGGTGCAGGTGCCCCTTCAGATCACTACATTTGTAACTTTGGGGTAAATACCCAGCAGTGTAATTGCTGGGTCATAGGGTAGCTCTATTTTCAACTTTTTGAGGAACCTCCATACTGTTTTCCAGAGTGGCTGCACCAGCTTGCATTCCCACCAAAAGTGTAGGAGGGTTCCCCTTTCTCTGCATCCTCACCAACATCTGTTGTTTCCTGACTTACTAATTTTAACCATTCTGACTGGTGTGAGGTGGTATCTCATTGTGGTTTTGATTTGTATTTCCCTGATGCCAAGTGATGTTGAGCATTTTTTCATGTGTCTGTTGGCCATTTGTATGTCTTTGCAGAAATGTCTGTTCATGTCTTTTGCCCATTTCTTGATTGGATCATTTGTTCTTTGGGTATTGAGTTTGATAAGTTCTTTATAGAT
>NC_138370.1:113570693-113603631 GCF_054177405.1 Leptonychotes weddellii | reverse complement strand
ACCTTAATAGTGGAATAAATGATTGTGGTCAGTACATGTATGAAAATTATGAACGCCGTGGTTTAGACTGCTTTGCAGGACTTTTTGTTTTGTATTCCCCCTTTTTTTCCTTCAGAATGATTCTTAAGCATCAATCAGTGTTTGGTGGTTGCTTCTAGCAAGTCTTTTGCTTCATTTATTTTAGTTGCTAAGTAAGGAGATCCACCTTTATCTGGGTGATTCAAAATCATGGTTCTCCTATGAGCTGTTCTAATCTTGGCCTTGCCAAGATGGGCTTATACCCAAAGTAAGACTAGCTCCTCGCCTACTCATTTTCTGTTCAAATCCTCCTTTATAGTAGGATGAAAGGCTAGGAGTGGAAATCTTCTTTGCTGTTTCTGTGAGTACTTGTTCTAGAGGCTTCCAGATTTGCAATGCATAGCGACCTGCAAATACGAGAGCTGCAACACCCACTCCTACAGCTATCAAACTTCTTGCCAGTCCCTGGTCGGTGTCTGGGTCCGGCAGTGCGGTCGCCGGCGGCGAGGACTCGGCGTAGGGCAGACCCTCGCCGGCAGTAGAGATGCCACCACGGGCAGCCGTGACAATGCAACGCGGGGAGCTCTCAGTCGCTCTTTAAGGGGCCTGGAGGAACTGTTGAGTCCAACAACCTCACCTCGGAACCAGAGAAACCCAGGGAAGCTGAATGCCATGGCTTCCCCCTGGCAGCCCATGAGGCATTGTCTTTCTAGAGTCTAAAAAGCATCCCGATTCATCCCCACACATCCCGGTCAAGGGTGAGAGAAGAGAGAGCAGACGCTGCTTCCCTCTGCCTTCTTCCTCTCCCATTTGCTTTCTTCTTCTTGCCATGCTTCCAGGAGAGAAGTGAGGGACAGGGACTCTGCCATATACAACGTTTCCTCTTTCTTCCCTAATCTAGCCTCAGGCTAATCCTTACTGCATACAGAATATTTTCCAGGTGAAGAATATTACCTTTGTAAAGTGGAGTAGTATCCTCCCAGGAGTGATGAACCTCAAGGTTTGGTTTTATGATGCTAAAGACAGCAAAGGACAATATATTTTAAGGGGAGATTTACAGTACTTTGAGTACTTGCATAAATATTTTAGCCCTGGTATTACTATTGATCCATTAATTCAGCAAGCATAAAATATTTCTTGATAAGAACATTATAAAAACTAATCGTTTGACAGATGGAGTCTCTTCAGATATCACCAACACAACCCAGGAAAGCACAACACCTAGATAAAGCTTTGATAGTGTTACTGAGGGGAAGGCCAGGTTGGAATTTATCAAGAATTGGCAGTTTGGTTTAGGGCAGGTCTTTCAGTTTGGGAGGTCGCAGCTGGGGGCTTGATTAAGATTGGGAAAAGATCCAAAGATCCAGGATGGTTGGAGACAGCAAGGCATTGACTTTGAGGCAAGAGATTCAAAGAATCTTAGGGCATATATTAATGATTTCTATTGAGGAGTTAATGGGTCTTTTCAGGAAGTTCCTATAATGCACAATCAAACCACTTGCCTGGGCTTAGTGTCTCTTGGAATAGTGAAGTCATGCTAATGAAACAGTGGAATCCTAAAGTAATGTAGATGTAGATGGTAAGGTGTGGAGAGGGGTGGGTAGTTTCAGTTCTCAGTGTACCGGGCTGAGTGTAGGGGTAAATGGTTTCAGTTCTCAGATGCAGCATATATATAATTTTGCTATTATTGCAGCCCACACTTGTAGCCACTTTAGAGATAATAAATTGTTACCTACTCTCTTTTAGGAGAATATAAATTTTGTAAAATTTTTTTGTGCCAAGTAAATTAATTATTTTGAAAGGAGGCAAGCTGTAAGAAAAAAGTTTTTATCTAACTAATAAGACGATAAATATGTGTGAAGTTTAGAAATATTCTTTTCCATCTGTTTATGTGTTTTGTTTGTTTGTTTGTTGTTTTTACATTTCTTGTATCCAAAGAGAACTTGTAGAAACGATTTCCATTGATGTGGACTTACAAAAGGCAAGAGATACCTTCGAGAAGTTAACAAAAACAGAACGGATTTCTTTCATGGTAATGGCCAATATTTACTTGAGAAATAGAGCAATAGAATTTCTTTACAGGAATCAGTATGACTGCAGTTTAATTTTGTTGGGAGCTGAGTCAGGGAGGGGACTGTGTGTGATAGGGGAGGGGGGAGAGTGTTCATGATGAGGTTAATATATCCCAGACACTGTATTAGATGCTGGCACTTTTTTATTTTTATTTTTTTAATTTATAAATATCTAAATCATATATTTGGCAAATGACTTGTATCCAAAATACATAAATGATTTTTTTTTAAAGATTTTATTTATTTATTTGACAGAGAGAGACACAGCGAGAGAGGGAACACAAGCAGGGGGAGTGGGAGAGGGAGAAGCAGGCTCCCCGCAGAGCAGGGAGCCCAACGTGGGGCTCGATCCCAGGACCCTGGGATCATGACCTGAGCTGAAGGCAGTCGCTTAACCAACTGAGCCACCCAGGTGCCCCATAAATGATTTTTGTAACTCAATAAGAAGAGAAATGACCCAAATTTAAAAAATGATCAGAAGATTTGAATGGATATTTTACCAGAGAAGATTTATGGATAAGCACATGGAAAGATGCTTAGTACAGTTAATCATTAGGGAAATGCAAATTAAAACCACTATGAGATATCACTTCACATCCACAATGGTGATCATCGTCATAAAGAAAGACAATAACAAGTATTGGTGAGGATACAGAGAACCTGGAGGCCTCATTCATGGCTGGTAGACATGTAAAATGTTACAGTCTCTTTAGAAAACAATTTGGCAGCTTCTCAAAAAAGTTAAACATAGATTTACCATATGACCCAGCAGTTCTACTTCTAGGTGCTTATCCAACCCAGATGAAAACATATGTCCACACAAAGGCTTCTGTGTAAATGATCATAGCAGCATGTTCATGATTGTCAAAATGTGGGAAAAAAACCAAATATTTTTCAACCAGGGAGTGGGTAAGCAAAATGTGGTGAATCCATACAATGGAATACTATTCAGCAATAAAAGAGCATAGGTGGCCCTCAAAACATTATGTAATTGAAAGTAGACAAACACAAAGATCACATATTGTTTGATTCCACTTGCATGAAATGTTCAGAGAAGGCAAATCCATAGAAATAGAAAACAGATTAATGGTTGCATGGGGTGTATAATAGGAGATGTGGTAGTTGAATAATGGCCTCCCAAGATGTCCACGTCTCAATACTCAAAGTCTGTGAATGTGTTACCTTACATGGCAAAAGGAATTTTTCATAGGTCATTAAGTTAACAATCTTGAGATGGGGAGATTATTCTGGATTATCTGGATGGGCCCAGTGTAATCACAAGAGTATCTATAAGACGAAGCAGGAATGTCAGAGTTAGAGAGAGTTGAGATGTTTCTGGATTTGAAAATGGAGAAAGGCCAATAGCAAGGGAATGCGGACAGTCTCTAGAAACTAGAGAAACAAAAGAGATGGGATTATCCCTGTAAGAAACCACTAGCCAGGAAACAGATTCTCCCTTTGAGCTTCCAGAAGGGATGCAACCTTGTCAATATCTTGACTTTAGTCCTGCAAGACCCATTTTGGACTTTTTTTTTTTTTAAGATTTTTATTTATTTATTTGAGAGAGAGAGCAGAAGCCGGCAGAAGGGCAGAGGGAGAGGGAGAAACAGACTCCCGGCTGAGCAGGGAGCCCAACATGGGGCTCGATCCCAGGACCCTGGGATCATGACCTGAGCTGAAGGCAGACGCTTAACTGACTGAGCCACTCAGGTGCCCCTCATTTTAGACTTCTGACCTCTAGAACTATAAGATAACAAATTCGTGTTTCTTTAAACCACTAAATTTGTGGTTATAATAATTGTTAGTATGGTTAGTTAGTATAGTAATAATATATAGTATAGTAATTGTTATAGTAATAATAGAAAATAGGGCTAGAGACTCTAGGGGAAATCTGTTTCTTTGACTTTTCTTGATTCTAGAGGCTGCCGGCATTCTTTGGCTCCTGGTCCCGTATCACTGACTTCTGCTTCTGTGGTCACAACCCCTTCTCTGACTTCTGCTCCCTCTTTTAGATGCTGGCACTTTTTTAAGCACATGTTTAAATGTACAGTAAATACAGTATTTTTATTTTCAATATGAAAAAACAATTTTGAGAGGTAAATAACCATTAGCAGATATAGCACTAATTTGGGAAGCAAGAGAAGCTTCACCTGGACTGGGGGAATGGAAAGCCGGTTCTCTCTTTTGCGATCAATGTCAAATCTAGTTGAGATGAATCTGCTACTGATTCAGCCCTTACGCTATTTGGGTCACATTTTCTTTACCTTTTTTATTGGGCTCCTTATTTATGGAGTTCCTCTTTAAGGTTTATTCTAGTTTAGTATTTTGTGATTCTGGGCTATGTTGGAAAACTTTCCCTCCACCAACTCAGGTTCATGTGTTTGGGGGCCTATGAACTGACAATAGACTGATATAACAGAAGAAAACAAGTTTTATTCCCATTCTTTCGGGGAGCATTCAGGTGATGAAGAGACTCCCCAAAGAGCTAGGGATGAGGGCTTATATACCAATTAATAGGGAAAAGGGAGTGGGGGAGGAGAGGCTTCTATGAGAAAACAAATGGACTTCTCAGGGAGACAAACGGGCTTTAAGGGGGCCAAATGGAAGATATGACAGGTTGTGATAATGTTTGTTTATGTAATTTCTTATCCAAGTGCAGGTGGCTGGTCTTTCCCTGGCAGTGAAGCTTGCCCTCCAAGGGTGTCTATGGCTGCCTCACTCTGGGAAGGCCCTGTCTGTAGTCAGATAGAGGAAGATCTGGAGGCTTCTTTCTGCATCAGCTGTGTCACACATGCTTTCAGGCTAAAGTCATCTTTTTTTTTTTTTTTAAGATTTTATTTTATTTGACAGAGAGAGACACAGTGAGAGAGGGAACACAAGCAGGGGGAGAGGGAGAGGGAGAAGCAGGCTTCCCGCAGAGCAGGGAGCCCGATGCGGGGCTCGATCCCAGGACCCCAGGATCATGACCTGAGCCGAAGGCAGACGCTTAACGACTGAGCCACCCAGGCGCCCCTAAAGTCATCTTTATACCATTTTGGGTCCCTACATTTGGAAGGGAAAGGGAGAGAGTGTTCTTTAATATGTAGTAGATACAGTAGTTTTATTTTCAAGATGAAGAAGTAAAAATAGTAGATGTTATTGAATATATTTTAAAAATAAATTTATTTCGGTTATATGGGAGATAACTTGGAGTGCTGTTCCCATTGTGAGTTCCAAGGAACACTGGTTTCACAGAATGCTCCCTGAAAACAGCTTCTAAGTGAAACAACTTTGGAAATGCTGCATACTATTATGGAGTCATGATGTACATCAGCAAATTAAAAATTCTATGATGTCACAAACCAAAAGAAATCTAGCTGTTTTAGCCATTTTTCTCAAAGTTATCTGACTCTGTGACATTATTTTCCCATCTATGCCTACCAGCGCTCCATAGAAATCATGTTCTTCTGGACATCTGAGAAAACAACTTGTAAGAACATTAATGTAATAATAATATATGGTGCTTTATTATTGCATATATAATCTTCCTTAATCCTTATGACATGTAGAGGCAGACACCGTCCTTAAGAATACCTAAGCCCTATTAAATAGAATAAGTGATGCTAGCTGTTGTAACAAACAACTTTCAAATCTCAGTGGCTTGGGATGCCTGGGTGGCTCAGTCATTGGGCGTCTGCCTTCGGCTCAGGTTATGATCCCCAGGTCCTGGGATCGAGCCCCGCATCGGGCTCCCTGCTCCGCGGGAAGCCTGCTTCTCCCTCTCCCTCTCCCCTGCTTGTGTTCCCTCTCTCGCTGTGTCTCTCTCTGTCAAATAAATAAATAAATCTTAAAAAACAAAAACAAAAACAAAACAAATCTCAGTGGCTTGACACAATGAAGACTTCTTTCCACATCAATGAGGGCTGAAGAAGGGAAGCACATGCAGGGGAAGAAAAAGAAATATTTTCCCTCCACCCATCTTAGTTTCATTGGCTGCGGCCCTGCAAATTAGACTGAGAAAAGACAGATTAATAGGAGAAGAATAAACAGAAGTTTATTAATGTGTGCATGCTGCATATACACTCAGTGATGAGTAACTACAGGAGTGTTAGAACTTGCTTATATAGCATCTTAACAAAGAATAATTTTGTAGAGAAGAGACAACACAAAGGAAAAGGACTGAGATTCTAAGGGCGCCAAATTGTGGGAAGGCAAACAGCTGGGGATACGGATAGTAGATAAGGTCTAGCTTGTAAGGTTTGTGTAGACTCTTTCTCAGTGCCTGCTCATCTCCGCTAATTAAGGTTGTTACCCTTCTCCTGGTGCAGGAATTTAGGGGCAAGAGGACACCTTCACAAGGGGAATTATATTCTGTTTTCAAGTAGATAGAGGGAAGCCAGAGAGCTTTTTCTCACTTGCCTTCAGCTCAAAATAATCCTCCTGCCAGACTGGCATATTTTTGAGTGGCATATTCTGCTACTCTTCTCACCTCTGCACAGGTTCATTGAGGAGTGATTTGGGCTCCTTCTTTCTGGAAACCTAGGCCCTGGGGACGTGAAATCCTCCAGAGCTTTTGTATTTTGTTGGCGGATAAGGAAAGAGAGTATGGAAGGTTCCATGAGAGGTTTTAGGGGTCATGCCTGGAAGTGATATACATCACCTTCACTCATAACCCCTTAGCCAGAACTCAATCATATGGCCCCACGTAACTGCAGGGAGGCTGGAAATGCCATCTTCCTGTGAGCCCAGGAGGAAAATGAAACAGGATTAATGAGGTGAACAATATGGCATTATCTCTGCCAATGTTAGATTTTAAGTCAGATAGATCTAGGTATGGATCCTCGACCTGTCAATCTCTAATTGAGTGACCTCCATGATTCACACAGTATGTACATGTACATGTGATTTCACTTTATTTCCTTCATGCAACCCAATATAAAACAGGGAGGATGACTCTCACATAACACTTCAGGGGCATTTGGGATGCAAGGAATGATGGAGTTTGAACAGTAGGTTTGAGGAAAACTAAATGATTTTTCCACTGGAAGATGGAGAAACAAAACCCCTAGTTCCATAGCTTGTTTTTCACTATAATCTGTATCTAATGGTTGCTGGGCCCTCCCTGATCCTTTCAACCACAGATAACTACATGTCTCAGGGATAGTCTGCTCAGAGCTCTTCCATGTCGTTCTTCACACCGAGAAGCATTATCAGTTTTCCTTCTGCTCCCAGAATGTCCTGTGATGCATGATTCTAGGAACTGGAAGAGTCTGGTGGTTCCATTTGCAGAAGCTGTTTGTAAGATGAGTGACAGATCTTCACGAATCCTGAGTAAGTTTGATTCCTTTTGTCACTTTATCTGTACTCTCAGTAAAGAATCACTAAAGTAAAAGTTGTAGCAAATTTTGGATAGAGGATTTAAAAATACACATATGTTTGGGTATGTGGTATGTGCATGTTTGAAAGGATTAACCTTATATTATTAACAATCATTATACAAAGCATGTGTAACTCTTAGACTTGGACATGGCTTTGATATCAGACTTTAATAACCACAGAGGATCCAGTCAAGATAAATCCATACTTTAAAATTTTTTGTTCATGTTTTAAAACTTGAGACTTTTTTTTAAAGATTTTATTTATTTACTTGACACAGAGAGAGAGAGAGAGAGAGAAGGAGGGAGGAGGATGGGAGGGAGAGAGCAAGCACAAGCAGGGGGAGTGGCAGGCAGGGGAGAAGCAGGCTCCCTGCTGAACAAGGAGGACCCTGATGTGGGGCTCGATCCCCAGGGCCCTGGGATTATGACTGAGCTGAAGGCAGCTGCTTAACCAACTGAGCCACCCAGGTGCCCCTAAAACTTGAGACATTTGACCTGCAGGGGAGCAAAGTCTGCCATCCCAAAATGTGTCTCTTTAGCATGTGGATTATTCTAGACAATTTTTAAGAAACAGAAGGCTCAGGAAGAACCTTTACCCCTCCCCCTAACTGCCTAAAAGAAGTAAGATACAAGACCTGCTCCAGGCAGGGAGCTACCCCCATAGGTAACTACAGTATAATACGAATTAGGTATGGTAGACAGGGAGGAGGAGCTCAGCAAAGTCTGTTAAAATTCCTCTCTGTATTTCATTGTTTCCGAATGTTCAAGGACCAAAGCTTTAAAGGTACAAGAGATATATATATATAATAAAATATAAGCCACTCATTTCCCCTCCCAGAAAGCAGTTACAGAATATATTTTTTTGTGTAAACTTTGAAAGATATGGATTTAAAAAAAAATAGAGACATATATTCTTTCTTTTTTTCTTTTTTAATGGTAGCACACCATTTACATTTTTTGGCAATTTGCTTTTTCCCACTCAACAGTACATTGTAAAGATAGGTTTGTTCTGTTACAGGAACTGCCTGGTTCTATTTAATGGCTTATTAGTATTCTATTGGAAGGATATACTATAAATAGCTGTTTCTAAGTTTTTGCTATTATAATAGTGCTAACATGCATTTCTTTGTATGTATATAAATTTACACAGACAGGGAGAATTCCAGAAAGCAAAATTACTGGATCAAATTGTATGTGCATTTAAAATTTTGAGAGATTTTGCCAAATGACCCTCCACAGAACTTTAAGTGGTCACCATTCACATTGTAGTCTAAATAAATCACATGCAGTGCAACATGATGGCCCTGATAGAGGATGTAATAGTTTATACTTCAAAAAATATGACAGCATCGGGGCGCCTGGGTGGCTCAGTCGTTAAGTGTCTGCCTTCAGCTCAGGTCATGATCCCTGGGTCCTGGGATCGAGCCCCGCATCGGGCTCCCTGCTCTGCGGGGAGCCTGCTTCTCCCTCTCCCACTCTCCCTGCTTATGTTTCCTCTCTCGCTGTGTCTCTGTCAAATAAATAAATAAAATCTTAAAAAATATATATATATATAACAGCATCAGCCCACGCATTTTTCTACAGTATTATCAAACTTTGGTATTTGCCATTCTGAAGAATGTCTTACTTTAAATTTTAATTTTCTCATTATGAATGCGATAGTGCTGGTTTTCCTATATCTCAATTCCATTTTTATAGTATATTCTGGTAACTATCAGTTCTTTCCTCTTAACCCATTTTCCCATGTGTTGTTGTTAGTGTTTTTCTTTTTTATTTAGGAGCTTTTAAATGATTAAGGCAATTAATACTTTATCAATAATATGAGTTACAAATCTTTTTTCTCTGGGTTGTTTTTTTTTACTTTGTGGTGTTTTTGAATGCATAATTATTTTATTATTATTATTTTTTTAAGATTTTATTTATTTATTTGACAGACAGAGACATAGTGAGAGAGGGAACACAAGCAGGGGGAATGGGAGAGGGAGAAGCAGACTCCCCGCAGAGCAGGGAGCCTGATGCGGGGCTCGATCCCAGGACCCTGGGACCATGACCTAAGCCGAAGGCAGATGCTTAACAACTGAGCCACCCAGGCGCCCCGAATGCATAATTATTTTAAAATATTTTTATGAAGGGGTGCCTGGGTGGCTCAGTTAGTTGAGGATCCAACTCTTGGTTTCAGCTAGTTGGTCTCAGGGTAGTAAGACCAAGCCCTGATTCGGGGCTCCAGCTCAGCAGGGGAGTCTGCTTAGGATTCTTTCCCTCTTCCTCTGCCCATCCCCCCACTCACATGTGCTCTCTCTCCCAAATAAATAAATCTTAAAAAAACCAAAAAACGAAAAACAACAACAAAAATGTTTGTTTCTTTAAAACATTTTTATGAAGCCTACTATATGAACATTTTCTTTTACAGTTTCTGAGTTTAGATCACACATCAAAAAGCCTACCTCACTCTGAAATTAAAAAAAAAAAAATTTCCTAGGCGCCTCGGTGGCTCAATCAGTTGAGCATCTGCCTTTGGCTCAGGTCATGATCCCAGCGTCCTGGGATTGAGTCCCGAATGGAGCTCCCTGCTCTGTGGGGAGCCTGCTTCTTCCCCCTGCCCCTCTTCCCACTCGTTCTCTCAATCTCTCTCTCTCTCTCAAATAAATAAAATCTTGAAAAAAAAGATTCCCATGCTCCTATTAGAATTTTTTTTTAAGTTTTGTTTATTTAAGTAATCTATACACTTGATATGGGGTTTGAACTCATGACCCTGAAATCAAGGGTCACACACGCCTCCAACTGAGCCAGCTAGGTGTCCCCCTTTTCTTTTTAAAGTAGGCTCCGTGCCCAACATGGGGCTTGAACTTATGACCCTGAGATCAAGAATAACATGCTCTACTGACTGAGCCAGCCAGGCAGGTGGCCTTCTCCTCCTAGAACTTTTATTGTTTCATTTTTATGTTTAAATCTTTGATCCATACGGAGTTTATCTTGATTAAACTTTATTTTTTTCTGAGTCAGTTTGCAATTGTCCCCACACATTTATTGAATGATATGTTTCATTCCCACTAATATGCAATGCCACCTTTATCATATGCTAAAGTGTCATGCATATTTGAGTCCATTTATGGAATCTCTACTGTGTAAATCTGCCTTTCATGCATCTGCATCATATTATTTTAATTATATTAGCTATTTTAACATTTGATCGGTTTGTTTTCTGAGAATTATCCTTTAAAGATACAAAAATCCAAGTTGGAACGAAGTAATATTAAAATATTGTTATTGAGTTAATTGAAAAATACATCCATATATACCAGGTGTTCATAAAATCTGAAAACATAGGTATTTTTTTCAGATCGAAAATGTCCTTGATGAGGGGCACCTGGGTGGCTCAGTCATGATCCTGGGATAGAGCCCTGAGTTGGGCTCCCTGCTCAGCGGGGAGTCTGCTTCTCCTTCTTCCTCTAACCCTCCCCTCTCCTCATGCTCTTGCTCTCTCTCTCAAATGAATAAATAAAAATTCTTTTTTTTTTTTTTTTTTTAAAGATTTTATTTATTTATTCATGAGAGACAGAGAGAGAGAGAGAGAGGCAGAGGGAGAAGCAGGCTCCCAAGGAGCAGGGAGCCTGATGTGGGACTCGATCCCAGGACCCTGGGATCATGACCTGAGCCGAAGGCAGACGCTTAACCATCTGAGCCACCCAGGCGCCCATAAATAAAAATTCTTAAAAAAAAAAAAAAGAGGGGCGCCTGGTGGCTCAGTCGGTTCAGCATCTGTCTTCAGCTCAGGTCATGATCTCAGGGTCCTGGGATCGAGCCCCGCATCGGGCTCCCTGCTCAGTGGGGAGCCTGCTTCTCCCTCTCCCTCGCTGTTTCCCCCACTTGTGCTCTCTGGCTATCTCTCTCTCTGTCAAATAAATTAAAAAATCTTAAAAAAAAAAAAGAAAGAAAGAAAATATCCTTGATGACATTATATGTGTGTATGTGTGTGTTCTTACATATGTTTTCAGACTTTTAGATCCTCTATGGAATTTTCAGTTTGAAAATCATGACATCTGTCAAGTAGTCAGGTATTCATATGAGCAATCAGCAAATTTCTTCAGAATCCTAAATTTGAGCTTTTAATTTCAATGATGCTTAATCAGGGAAAAACTTTTTTTTCACATTTGTGAGTAATAAATGTCCAGGATGATGTCCTGAGACTAGATATTTTATAGGTTTTGTCATCAGAAATGGAAACTATTATCTCTTTCATATATTAAAGAGCCCAGTAGAAATGGGGATTTTTTTTTTTTTGGAGGGTGCATATTTATTATGGCTGATTTTATACCCCTCAGAGCAGTGTTGGGCATCTTTGCAAGAATCTTCTCTCAACAAACTGGTCCAGATGCTTAAAACTGCCATTATTTCTCAGTTGCGCCAGTGGACTGAACACAGTCAGAGTTACTGCAATCTTAAAGCTCTTCTAGGAGTGATGAAAGAAGTACATAAGGTAAGGGTTCCTCTGAGGGGAATATATATATCATTTTACTCAAAATCCCTTTGTCTTTGCCAATTGGAGTCTTCTTTTGTTTTGTTTCTAAAACAGAAAATGTTTTATTCAGTCCTTAGGAATTCAAAATTTTGCTTGTTTTGCTGACTGGCTAGACTCTAGCCATAGACTACATGTTTTATGTATATTACATATTTTATATAATATATATTAGATGCACAAATACTCAAAAATGAGAATGATTTAGCATTTTCAGTAGAGTACACAACATAATTTAGAAGTAATTCAGAGTTAGGGTACTAATAAACTTAATGATTGTTGGGGGGTAGGGAGGAGCCAGAGCATTTTAAATAAAAGAGCAGAATTAAATTAGTATTGTGCAATTAAAAATAATTAGCTAAGATAAGATGATTTTATAAATATAAATAGCTAAATGCAATCAAAAGCAATTTCACCACAAAATATCAATCCCAATAGGAGAAAATATTATGTACAAAAAAGTCAGTGCTTTTCAGAAGTCTTAATGCACTGATATTTCTAAAGTAGTATATTTCTTTTTACCTAGCATTATTGAGATGTAATTGACATATATCATTGTGTAAGGTGTGCAACATATTGCTTTGATATACTTATTTGGTACATTGACTCATTTATAACTGGAAGTTATAAATGACCAGTATCTCCTGATTTCCCCCATCCCCCAGCCCCTGACAACCACCGTTCTACTTTCTGAGTTCAGCTCATACAGACATATTTTTCTTTCTCTGTCTGACTCATTTCACTTAGAATAATGTCCTGCAAGTGGCAGGATTTCCTTCTGTCTCATGGCCAAATAATATTTAGGGTATATATACATATTCTTTATCCATTCATCCATTCAGGATGCTTCTTTCCCTGTCTTGGTTTTTGTAAAAAATGCTGCATTGAACATGGGGGTGCAGATATCTCTTTGAGACAGTGGTTTCACTTCCTTTGAAATGAATATATTTATTCAGATGAATATATTTTTTAATTTACCTAGAAGTGGGATTGCTGGATCATATGGTGGTTCTGTTTTTAATTTCTTGAGGAACCTCCATACTGTTTTCCATAGTGGCTGCACCAATTAACACTCCCACCTGCAGTGTACAAGGGTTCCCTTTTCTCTATATCCTTGCCAACACTTATCTCTTGTCTTTCTGATGACAGCCATTCTCACAAGTATGAGGTGATATCTCATTGTGTAGCTTTGGGTTGTATTTCCCTGATGATTAGGGATGTTGAGCATCTTTTCATGTACCTGTTGGTTATCTGTAGGTCTTCTTTGGAAAAACACCTATTCAGTTTCTCAGCCCATTTTTAAATCAGATGTTTTTGTTTTGTTTGCTCAGTGGCATGTGTTCTGTATATATTTTAGATATTAATTCCTTTTTTAAAAAATAATTTTTAAAAATTTATTTGACAGCGAGAGACACCGAGAGCAGGAACACAAGCAGGGGGAGTGGGAGAGGGAGAAGCAGGCTTCCCGCTGAGCAGGGAGCCCGATGCGGGGCTTGATCCCAGGACCCTGGGATCATGACCTGAGCTGAAGGCAGACGTTTAATGACTGAGCCACCCAGGTGCCCCGATATTAATTCCTTATCAAGTATATAATTTGCAAATATTTTTCCCCATTTCATAGGTTGTGTTTTCATTTTACTTTCTTAATTTATATTCTTAGATTCTTTATTTCCTGCCTTGTATCTTTTGGATTAATTTGATTTGTTAGAGGCTTATTTAGATCATTGATTTTCCACAGTTGCTTCCTCTGGGAAACCTTCTTGAACCCCTCAAGTCCTTCTCCAATCAGAAACTGTATCCTTGATGCCTGATTACTTGTTTTTACCTATTAGGCCCTGGGTCATGAGTTGGTAATCTATGCCCATGGGCAGCCTCATGTTTTTGTTATTAAAGTTTTATCGGAACACATCCACACTCACTTGTTTACATATTGTCTAAGGCTGTTTTCTGCCTCAAAATGGCAGGGCTGAATAGTTGCACCAGAGACTGTCTGATCCCAAGCACAAATATTTACTGTTTGGATTTAAGAAAGAGTTTGTCAATTACTGTATTAGACAGTAACCTGTGTGTCAGCAAGGAGAATTTATGTTTTGTTCCACACCTGACAAATAGTATGTGCTAAAATAATATTCATTGATTAATGGAGAAAGGGCTAAATTTGTCAAAAGTACCTTGGATTTTTATGGTGCTTTTATTCCCAAGATCTAGAAATTGTTTCCAGTAAATCTGTGCCCTAAGAATTGGTTTACTAATCTCCACTGCCAACGTCTGTTATCTTTTACAGTATTTATGAAAATTTATCCAATTTATCCGATTTCCATTTATGAAAAAATGGAAGTTTTATATAAAGAACTCTATTTTATCAATGACAAATGCATTGGGTTTATAGAGCTCTATTCTAATTATCTATATAATAAGCCATATCTATAATAGATTAAATCATTTATTAATAGAAAATAAAATTCACAAGTCATGTTTTCTTTAAGGTAAACACAGCTAACTGCCAACTACCAGAAAATACTTTCAACATAAATGTACTCTCCGATTTGTTGAGGTTTTATGCGTGTCCAAGAAGATTGTTCTTTGGGGATTACAACCTGGTAAGAATAACATTTTTATTTCTGAAAATTTTCATTACTTTATAGGAGGACACATTAGTAGCTAGGTAACTAGTTGATAAATCAAGATTTGAACATTTCTTCATTGCAATGCTGAATTGCTAAATTAGATGATCACTGAAAATGTAAACATCTTTCATTCACAAAACAAATGCATTTCCTTAGAAAGTTTTTCAAGGTAATTTGAATTCTTAAAAACAGATTGCAAAAAGCATAGAGGGAAACAATTTAAAGTGATGAGGTAAAGCAATGAAGTTTTTTTTCCTTTGAATTATTAAAACTATTATCTCTTATTTTTTAGATACCTGCAGAAAACCCCAGCCCCATCGTTTTAAGTGATTTTCCATTTATTTTTACTTTGCAATCCAAAATTCTATTATTACGAGCTGCGTCCCATTTGAAAATGCTGGTATGTATGCTCTACATTTTTTTTTATTATGCAAAGTTACAAACATACACAAAATAGAGATAATGGTGTAATGAGCCCCATCACAGAGTTCCAGTCATCATCAACATATTGCCACAATTTCCCCATTGATCACTTTTGTTGGTTTTGTGGTTGTTACTATTTTAGCTGAAGTATTTTAAAGCAAATCCCAGGCCCAACTTCCTTTCACCTCTCTATACTTCAGTGCATTGTTTCTGGTTGTTTCACTCTTATTCATGCTGAGATTCATCAGTGGGTTCAGGTGGTGACCACATGATTCTTCTATTGTAATGCTTCCCATCAACATTTTATTTAATAATTCTATCCATTGTTTTAGTTGAGGTCTGCAAAATGGCGTTATTTCTAATCTTATCGTTCCTTCCAAAGTTATTAACTGAATTCTGTAAAGAACTTTTCCTCATTGGGGCGCCTGGGTGGCTCAGTTGGTTAAGCGACTGCCTTCGGCTCAAGTCATGATCCTGGAGTCCCGGGATCGAGTCCTACATCGGGCTCCCTGCTCGGCGGGGAGCCTGCTTCTCCCTCTGACCCTCCCACCCTCATGCTCTCTCTCTCATTCTCTCTCTCAATAACAAATAAATAAAAATCTTTAATAAAAAAAAAAGAACTTTTCCTCATCAACATGGGCCATTTGGCTACATTCATATAGGAAAGTAGAATGATGCTTAATCCTTTTTCTTTAATTATTAAATGTTGCCAAATCACTGTACATAGAGGTTGTACTAATTTATGTCACTACCAGCAATATACACACTATAATCAATGCAGAGTGTTATCAAGCTTTGTGCTCTTTTCCAATTCAACAGGTTAATCATGATATTTTGGCTAATTTTAATTTGCTTTTCTCATTATTATATAATGTCTGAGTCCTCACTTTTAGATAATATCCATTGTTTTCCTTCTATGAGCAAATACTGAAATGATCTAGTAACTGCTCTCTCTCCCTTCCCTTTCCTCCTCTATCCAATTTTAGTTACTACCGTGATCTTAGTGTTTGGATTTCATATCTGCTTAAGAGTTTGGAGCTTGATATGTAAGCTCCATCTGATATTTTTTTTTTTCCGAAATAATGCCTAGGAGTCAATAAGTGAGTTTATTCTGTTTTCCCTTTACTCCCTTCCTTCTGCTTCTTTTCGGGTAGTTCGTATTATTCCCACGTAACATTTACATGCTATTTTTCTCTCTTACCACCAGCATCGTCAGTTCTCAGTTAAGTATTTGAGTGCTCACCCCACTCCCAGACGTTGTGCTAAAGATTTTCCAAACATGTTTTGATTGCTGAGGCCTGTCTAGGTTATTCCTCAGAAAAAGTTCCTATCTATTTATTTTTTAAAAACTCACAGGACTCAGAAGTCATACCCATTACTTTTATTAATAATTTAAAGGATGCAGACCATCTAGGTGAAACATGAAGTCTGGGACGTCACATGCAGAAAAGGAGCCACTTCAATTATAAAACGTTTCCTTGATACTCTATTAATTATACAGCTTATGTGACATTTCCCAATGATCCATGCCCCATAAATCCATAAATTCCAGCTTTGTTTATATATTAAGCAACCTGGATGGACAAGGTACATCCTGCTAAAAGCATTCCATAGATAAAGACTTTCCCTCTTGTTACTATTTTTAGTGTCTGTCATCGGCATGTATACGGGATTTGAATGGGTCATCTCTTCTTTTGTTTCCCAACCACCTCTTTTTAAATTTTCCTTGGGGCGCCTGGGTGGCTCAGTCGTTAAGCGTCTGCCTTCGGCTCGGGTCATGATCCCAGGGTCCTGGGATCGAGCCACACATCGGGCTCCCTGCTCTGCGGGAAGCCTGCTTCTCCCTCTCCCATTCACCAGCTTGTATTCCCTCTCTCGCTGTGTCTCTCTCTGTCAAATAAATAAATAAAATCTTTAAAAAAAAAATAAATAAATTTTCCTAACATCCCTGGTAACAGGAGAAATTATGTTTCCTTTAAACAAGTCCTTCCCTCTGTGGTATTTTCTTCTACAGCAACGTTCTGTGTAGCAGATCTTCTCTTAGTGAGGGGTTAGTGAGGGCTATGTGCATGGTGGAACCAGGAAGACTGCATATCATGAAGGATCCAGAAAGGTTTGAGTACAAGAAAACTCTCAGTTGTAGTCATCATGGGTGAAACTAGAAAGGAGACTCCACAATCCTGACCTCCAAAGGAGAGAGGATGGCCATAGTCAAAACCGTGAACTCCAAACTATATTATTAATTCACACACATAAATGTAGAAAGGGGAAACCAATACATGGAGAATTGGAGTAGAGAAACTGGAAAATAAGATAAACTGCAGGTTTCCTGCCTAGTTCTTGGTTAGGTGAAAGAAGGCTGGGGCTACAGCAGGCCACATACACCTCTCCCGGCTATAGTCAGTGGAGGATAGTGCTGGCCACCCCGTCACTCTGAGCCACGGGTCGTGCTGCCCAGCAGTCCGTATTGCTGAAATGTCCCGGAGCTGCAGGCTCCTGGGCCACCAGAGGAGATGACCTATCATCAGGAAGGACCAGAAATGGTACCAGCTCCACCTCCCTACCAACTTGGAACTTCTTTACAATCAACTTCTTCGGGAAAAACTGGAAGAGTCTAGTGGAATCCCATATGATTTCTCAGGACACAGTAGTGGCAGAGATCTGGGACAGGCTTTCCCAAGCCCAGAGTCCCATGCACACTTCTCAGAGAGGCTTACGGAGTGCTGCTCTGGGCAACCACACTCAGCCTGGAAACCTGGGACAGGATAGCTATTATCCACCTGTCTTGTTGCCACTTATTTGCGGGACAGGTCCCAAAGAGAGCTGCATCGGTTTACGAGTCCTAATACTCCTTTTTGTCCTTAGGATATAGCAGAAGCCCTAGAGAAGTGTTAAAGCTCAAAGCAAGGCTAGCAAGTCCAAAGCTGGATTTCTAATCCGAGGGGGTTCAGCAGAAATAAGATCCGGACTAGAGTGTAAGGAAATGTTGGAAATTCAGAAAAGCTAAATGGAAGTACTGTGTAGAGTGACTGAGAGCAGGTAAAAAGTGAGGCCGCCAGTGGCCTATTTTTAGGGAGCTCCCCCCTACAAATCAGGTGGATGGACCACAGTTATTTGAACAAGACTTGGATCTTCTCTGAGCAAGTCTTTCCTCTGATCTTTTTCCAACGTTTAACATCATCCTTGAGCTCCTATGCTACTCTTATATTCTTGAGGATTATGGTGCTAAAACTCTGCTTCTTAAGACTGATGGTGGATGAATGTCTCAGCGTACTGAATACCACTATTGCCTTTAAGGATCATGTTTACTACAAGTGAGATAGCTTGTAAGTACTTAGCTGTGCCTCCATGGTGACTAATCCCCTGTATATAATTCCTAGATGCCATGGTTTCACAGATCCTGTGATCTCCTTATCTTCCATAGTATAGTGTAGATATGATGCCCTTTTTTCTTAATTACAATCTGAGTATATATAGCAATAGTAGCATAAGTGTATGCTGTGCAGACTACATTTATTTGAAATAGTAAACACTTCCTAGTGTTCCTATGAGATTCCTAAAATATTTCCCTTTTTTTAGGACTTAAGACAAAAAGAATACCTGGACTGGGGGCAAGTGATTCTGCCATACAATGAATTCCTTACACTTAGAGTCAGACGAAGTCACCTAGTTGAAGATGCTCTGCGTCAGTTAAGCCAAGTTGAAGACACTGACCTCTGTAAAGTATTTGTGGTACAGTAAAAAGTCTCTTTGGACATTTTTACTAATGTGAAAGGGAAACATTTATACAATATAGCAAAGGAAGAGCCTGCCTTTGCAACTGTAGTAATCAGCTGTATGGTTTCCAGAATTCTAGGGTGTCTGGCTGGCTCAGTTGGTAGAGCGTGTGACTCTTGATCTCGAGGTTGTGAGATCGAGCCCCACACTGGGCAAAGAGATTACTTAATAAGTAAAAATAATAATTCCTTGCTTACCCTTTAGAGAAAAGCTATGGGATGTTTAATTGAATATTGAGATTATGTGTAAACTATTCCTTACCTATGGCTACAGAAGTGTTGCATAATGAACCATCCCAAGGCTTAATGACTTAAAATGACAATAATTTATTATAGAGATCTGAAACTTAGCTAAGAATCTGCTAATTTAGATTGAATTCACTTGGGTGGATTTGTAGATTTTTATCTGCACTTGTTTACATGTTTGGGAGTTGGCTAGGAACTGGCTTATCTAGGCTAGATTAAGCTTGGCTGGGGCAGTTTGGCTCTGTTTTCTGCGCTTTTCATCTTCCTCGGACCAGCAAGCATGTTCTTCTCAGTGCAGTGCCAGAGGTATAAGAAAGACAGCAAGTCCAATGACACAACTAACATTGCTTTAGTCAAAGCAAGTTACCAAGTCAAGGGCTGATGAAATATACTCAGCCTCTTTAATGGGAGGAACTGCAAAGTCACATGCAACAGACATGGATCAAGAAGGGTAAAGCATTTGAGCTATTAACGCAATCAATAAGCAGCAGGTAGAACAGATACTTTTCCTACATTTTGGCTCTAGTTTTAGTCAGAGAGTATCTACCATATTGGTTCTAATTCTAGTCATCTTTCACTTTATCCTTTGTGGGTACCTGTAGGGTGTTTATTGTGTTTATCGCAGATCATTTGCCCTATTGAGGCCATAGAATAATGAGTAACTCTTTAGGTAAAAGCTGGACTTTGTCCAGAAGGGAGTGGAGTTTCCTGGTATCAGCCATGAGAGGGAGACTTAAGCTCTCAGAGAAGAAACCAGAACCTAGACGGTAGGACTCAGACAAGAGAGGGGTATTTCCCACCCTGGGACTAAATGGAAAACAACCTTTTATAAGCCAGACTTTGTAGTTGTATATTTCCTTCTGTATCTACTTTCTTTTAAATATTGATTATGAGGAAATCAATAGAAAATTATTCCGCCCACAGGAGATGACAAAGAGGTAGGAAGGTGAACTTCAAGGTAGATCCAATCCAAATATAGACTCCAAACAAGGCAAGGTTGTCAAAGCCAATTATGTGTGGGTCCTGACCACAGTGAAGGCAGACTTGCTGGTTTAAGTGAGCAGAAATTGGAAAAGTGGAAGTAAGCTTAATTTGTTATTAGGATATCCAGATGGAACGTTAAGGTGGGCCCTTGGAGATGAGATGATGGTCTGTGGCCAAGGAGTTGGGTGATCCGTGGCAAGGATAAGATCTTCCAGGCAAAGAAAGGAGAAAGAGAATGCTTAATGGGGCTTAGTGATGCTTATATTAAAAAAATAAAAAGCTGGCTAATCATCCAACTCTTCATTTTGGCTTAGGTTGTGATCTCAGGGCTGTGGGAACAAGCGCCGCATCGGGCTCCACATTCAACGGGGAGTCTGCTTAGGACCCTTTCTCCCTCTCCCTCTGCCCCTCCCTCCCTGTGTGCACTCTCTCTCTCAAAAATAATAAATAAAAACAAAATCTTTAAAAATAAATAAATAAAAAGCTAAAAAGAAATTGGCCAGGAAAGGAAGGAGAAAAGTAGTTAGAGAGGTAGGAAGAAAACTGGGATAGTATTGGCCACAAAGACCCAACGTAGATTTAGAGAAGGACAGTTCCTGCAGCATAACTTTTAACAAAGCTAGAACAGTTTTGGCTTCTTAAACTTCATACTTGGGTAGGTTAAGCTGCCATACGTGTTCAGTGTGAATAATGTTTAAGTTGAAAATATTGTAAAAAAAAATAATTTTTTCAAAAATATTTTAAAAAATAAATAAGGGGCTCCTGGCTGGCTCAGTCAGTTGGTAGAACATGCAATTCTTGATCTCAGGGTTGTGAGTTCGAGCCCCATATTGGGTGTACAGATTCCTTAAAACTAAAATCTTTAAAAAAAGTAAAATAAAATTCAAAGGTAAATAATAGTAGAACTGAAGACAGAAAAAGAAAAGGACAGTTCATAATGACTTCCCACACAAGAGCTATGGGCAGTCTGGTCTGATGGTTCCTTCAGAGGTGTTAAACCCAGGGGGACTGGGAGGGTAATTTATCAGAAGTTAAAATGAGGGAAGAGGAAGGAGAAACCAAATAGCTGTTGACTGGAGCCAAAGTTGTAAAGTCTGAATGATGAGATGAAGATAGACAATAAGACAGAAGAACCAGGGACCTGAAGCACATCAAAATGTGGTTCAAGACTCTGGTCAACATAATTGGTGAAAGCTAAGTCTTGCTAGAATCCCTTTACTTGGTTCATGTGGCAGTGTAAAGGACTCACACACACACTAATCTGACAGTGAATAGGTTCACTACGTCCGCTGCTCAGCAGGAAATTGAGGGAGAACAGATTGCAGTGAAGTGTGGGATTGAAGGGGTATGGGATTCCAGGAATTCTGATGATTGCAGGAGGTTTGAAACTTTTCCACAAGGATCAAGGCATCGTATTTTAAATCTGAGCCTGTGAATGTGTTCTCTTTCCTCAGACTGAATTTATTAAAGAGATTTGTTCTCGGGGGCACGGGGTAATATCCGAGTTCTTCTACTGTATATTTGAAGAGATGACCAAGACAGAATATGGAATGTTCATGTATCCTGAAGAGGGTTCCTACATGTGGTTTCCTGTCAGTGTAAGTCTTTTATTTTTTTACAGTTTTTCAGAACAGAAAAAGTATACCATATACTTGCAACATGAAAACCATGATAATAATGTAAAATTAGGTCATGTAGAGAGCCTTGCTACTCAAGATAAGGTCCACAGAGGCAGCAGCTCGAGCATTACTTGGGGGCTATTAGAAAAGCAGAATCTTAGGTCCCACCCCAGATTAGAGCATGTATTCTCTAAGATCCCCAGGTGCTTCTATGCATGTTATATTTTTAAACAGCTTTTATGAAGTGTAGTTGAGATACAATGACCTACACATCAGGTGTCCAATTGGTTAAGTTTTTTTTGTTTTGTTTTTAATTTTATTTTATTATGTTATGTTAGTCACCATTCAATACATCATTAGTTTTTGATGTGGTGATCCACGATCCATTGTTTTCGTATTAACACCCAGTGCTCCATGCAGTACGTGCCCTCCTTAATACCCATCACTGGGCTAACCCATCCCCCCACCCCCCCTCCCCTCTAAAACCCTCAGTTTGTTTCTCAGAGTCCATAGTCTCTCATGGTTCATCTCTCCCTCCGATATCCCCCCTTCATTTTTCCCTTCCTTCTCCTAATGTCCTCCATGCTATTCCTTATGTTCCACAAATAAGTGAAACCATATGATAACTGACTTTCTCTGCTTGACTTATTTCACTTACCATAATCTCCTCCAGTCCCATCCATGTTGATGTCCAATTGGTAAGTTTTGATTACACATATACCCATGAAACTATCACCACAACCAAATAATGACATATTCATCATTCCTCCAAATTTCCTCATACCCCTTTCTAATCCTACCCTCCACACACTTCCTGCCCCATGCCCACACAACCACTGATCTGATTTCTGTCATTATGGAGTAGTTTGAATTTCCTAGAATTTTTTTTTTTAAAGATTTTATTTATTTATTTGAGAGAGAGAATGAGATAGAGAGAGCATGAGAGGGGGGGAGGGTCAGAGGGAGAAGCACACTCCCCGCCCAGCAGGGAGCCCGATGCGGGACCCGATCCCGGGACTCCAGGATCATGACCTGAGCCGAAGGCAGTCGCTTAACCAACTGAGCCATCCAGGCACCCTGAATTTCCTAGAATTTTATATAAATTCTAAGATTTCTATTCCAGGGCCAGCCTTGCTGTTAGCAGGTGAATGACTTTGGGCCACTTACGTAATAGCCTCAATCTACTTGCCCTATTTACTTCTTACAGCGATTGTGAGGATAAATGTTAAAAATGCATTTAGAGGGATGCTTGGGTGGCTCAGTAGGTTAAGCGTCTGCCTTTGGCTCAGGTCATGATCCCAGGGTCCTGGGATGGAGTCCTGCATTGGGTTCCCTGTCAGCAGGGAGTATGCTTCTCCTTCTGCCTGCAGCTCCCCCTGCTTGTGTGCTCTTTCTCTCTCTCTCTGACAAATAAATAAATAAATAAAATATTTAAAAAATGCATTTAGGATTTTCAGGCTAGTGGTCTCTTGGCTGCTCTGTATCGATGGCCTGGCAAGATGTGGCCAGTGTTTTTCCTCATCTGGGACTACAAAGTGCAGAGAGAAGAGTGAAGCCTGTTTCATCAGGACTCTTTCCTTCGTCCTTCCACCCACCTTCACGGTCAACAGCATCACCTTCCCTGACCCATATGCTTGTCCCTGTCAGCACACCTAGGCTGAGGGCAGTATCACCGAAGGGGACACGCATGACATGCTTGATGCATAATGAAAGTGCAGATAAAGTGTACTCTTCCTTCTGCAGTGTCTTTTCTATATGAATTTGAAGGCAAAGACTATAAAATTAAATAATGACAACCTTGGCCTATAAGGCTATATGAGCACATTTTTTTTAATATTCCAGATATGCTGTCAGTAACAAAAAGTAAATTCATTTATTTAATATTCTGAACTATTAGTTTATATTTTAACTTATGGAAGAAATTTAAATTGTATTAAAGCCTGTGTAAAAAGCTCACGCTTTATTTTCCTGAAGCCCATTTTGTTTCTAATTTGTGACTTTCAGAAAAGGGAACCAAACCAATTTTTACTAATCTTAATTATCCCTTTGGACTATTGATTATTTCTAATACATAAGGGATTTTTTTTCTTCTCCTTTTCCAGCCTAAATTTGAGAAGAAGAGATATTTCCTTTTTGGAATACTGTGTGGACTCTCCCTAAACAACTCAAATGTCGCCAACCTTCCTTTTCCACTGGCTCTGTTTAAGAAACTTCTGGATCAAAAGCCATCATTGCAAGATTTAAAAGAACTCAGTCCTCTTCTAGGGAAGTAAGTAATATTTTTCCAGAGCTATAGGTTAAGTCTCAGTTATTCAGGAAGAAATGATGTTAATCACACACATACACACAGAGACAAGGTCTTCATTTTCAATAAATATATACTCTTCTGATGCATTTGAATTTTCGCCTGACTTATAATAAAGTATGCCTTCAAAAATAAAGAAAAGCCAAATGCTCTTCTTCTTCTTCTTTTTAAAGATTTTATTTATTTATTCATGAGAGAGAGAGAGAGAGAGAAGCAGAGGCAGAGGGAGAAGCAGGCTTCCCACTGAGCAGGAAGCCCGATGCGGGACTCGATCCCAGGACCCTGGGATCATGACCTGAGCTGAAGGCAGATGCTTAACCATCTGAGCCACCCAGGCGCCTGCCAAAGGCTCTTCTAATGATCAACCTACAACAAACAGAGCTCTGGCCTAATATCTTGAATTTATCTAGATGGAAACAGTACACAATATTCTTTTTTTTTTTTGGAAGATTTTATTTATTTAGAGAGAGAGAGACAGCATGGGTAGAGGGGCAGAGGGAGAGGGAGATAGAGAATGTCAAGCCGACTCCACACTCAGCCCAGAGCCCAACGTGGGGCTCAATCCCATGACCCTGAGGACATGACTTGAGCAGAAATTAAGAGTAGGATGCCTTCTAGGGGCGCCTGGGTGGCTCAGATGGTTAAGCGTCTGCGTTCGGCTCAGGTCATGATCCCAGGGTCCTAGGATCAAGCCCTGCATAGGGCTCCCTGCTCAGCGGGTAGCCTGCTTCTCCCCCTCCTACTGCTTCTCCCCCTGCTCATGCTCTCTCTCTCTCTCTCTGTATCTCTGTGTCTTGAATGAATAAATAAAAAAATCTTAAAAAAAAAAAAAGAGTAGGATGCTTAACCACTGAGCCACCCGGGTGCCCTGGAAACAATATACAATATTTTTAATGCAAATCATGCATGCTATATTTATTTTATTAAATCATATTTAGTCATTTAATAATTTTTTAAAGATTTGATTTATTTATCTGACACAGAGAGAGAGAGAGAGAGCACAAGCAGGGGAAGCAGCAGGCAGAGGTAGAGGGAGAAGCAGGCTCCCCGTGGAGCAAGGAGCCAAATGTGGGGCTCCCCGGGATCATGACCCGAGTCAAAGGCAGACATTTAACCAACTGAGCCACCCAGGCGCCCCTCATTTAATTTCTTTAAATACGTCAGCATGTCATCAACTTTATTTTTTAAGTATTGAAAAATACTTGTTCTAAGTTAAAAGGCAAACTATATCCTGTGAGGAAAATACTAGCAACAGATCTGATAGACAAAGGATTAGTACTGCTGATGTATAAATATAAATATATATATATATATGTGTGTGAGTGTCATCACACAGAAATCTATATGGCTGAGGGTATGTGTGTGTGTGTGTGTGTGTGTGTGTGTATATATATTTGGCTAATCAAAAAATGAAAATATGCTCAACCTTCCTAGTATTTGAGGAAATATAAATGAAAATGAGATGTCCTTTTTCTGCTTACAGACTGACAAATGTTAAAAAGTTTTTCATAGGGGGTGCCTGGGTGGCTCAGTCGTTACGCGTCTGCCTTCAGCTCAGGTCATGGTCCCAGGGTCCTGGGATCGAGCCCCGCATCGGGCTCCCTGCTCCGCGGGAAGCCTGCTTCTCCCTCTCCCGCTCCCCCTGCTTGTGTTCCCTCTCTCGCTGTGTCTCCCTGTCATATAAATAAATAAAATCTTTAAAAAAAAAAAAAAGTTTTTCATAAAATACAGAGTTGGCAACAGATTGGGAAAAAGGATTCTCTTCTCAAGTACTCTTAGTGTAAGAATAAACTGCCTAGATTTACACTGTATGCCCTGACAGTCTAGAGAACAGGGTTTCTCCACCTTGGCAACACTGAGATTTGGGGCTAGATAATTCTTTGTTGTGGAAAGCTGATCTGGGCATTGTAGGATGTTTAACAGCTAATGGGGCTGCTACCCCCTAGGTGTCCGGTAGTGACCTTCCCCCTAATTGTAACAACCAAAGATGTCTCCAGATTTTGCCAAATGTCCTCTAGGGGACAAAATCACCCCTGATTGGATACACTGGTCTACAGGAAGGGGCTCCTTTCTGTAATTTCCATCAAGACAGCAGTGTCTATGTATTAGCAGTGGCCCAACCAAACTGTAAAAAGTTAACTCTAAGAAGAGGGAGTGGGAAGGTAAGGACGTGACATTTTATACATTTCTATATTGTCCAAGATTTTTTCCACTGAACGTTTATTTTTGAAATTTTAGAAATCCAAAAATATAACTTTTTAATTTTAATTTTTTAATTAAATATTACCTTTTAAATGAAAATTTTCATTAGGAGTTTGCAAGAAGTTCTAAATAATGAAGCTGATGACCTTGGAGAAGAACTTTACATAAATTTTTCTGTGAGTACCAATGTAATGTTTAGCTTTCATCTGTTTTTTAGAATAATTTTTATTATATTACCTTAAATATGGGATTCCTTTTTTAAAAAATTTTCCACTCTGCCCCCTTGGGATTCCTTTTTTGAAGCATATTTATTTCTGTATTGTATGACTTTCCTCGCACCTGCTCCTTCTTTGATACCTCATGTGTATATATCCTCAAAGAAAGTGAAAATACAGCAATTATGCAATCCGTGTGAACAATGTAAACCACTAAATGCTTAAGACTATATACAACATATACTAGGATAGGTTTTTAAATTTTTATGTTTTTAAAAGGCTGAACTACATAAATAATTATTTAGTTCCCAGTTATTTATAGTTATAGGGAAGAATGTACTGGCAATAATGGTATTGTGGTTGTGTTGGGGAGGAAGAATTTATTCTTTCAAAGTTCTTCTAGTTGGACTAAGAATCAAATTGACATGCCAAAGATTAACAGGAGAATATCAAATTTAATTTTGTATGTATAAGGAATCCATACAGACATGGAAATTCCAAAGATAGGCAAAATGAGGTATATATGTCATTCTGAACTAAGGAGAAGGAGGTAGGGGCCTGGGACTTCAGAGGGAAGAAGTGTAATTTACAAGAAGATGAAAAAGAGCAAATGTTTGGTAAACAAATGTTTGCTGGGCCACTCAGCAACAGTGGGACATAGAGGACTCTGATCAAACGGCCCTTGCTAGGTTCCTCTCTGCCCAGCATGCCTGGTTCAGAGTATACTGTAGTTTCCTATGGGGATAGCTCTCTTCCTGGAGCAGGGCCTCTATCTAAATTTGTTTTAGACAGTTGAGGGGGAAGTAAAGAGCTTTTCCTGAATCTGCTGGAGGTTTTTGAAATTTTGTTTTCTTTTTTTCTGATTCTGCTGGTTTTTGATTGCTTTTTAACTCAGAAATAATCTTCATGCTAAAGTGGCCCATCATGGGGCAACTTGCCTGTGGCCCCTGCAGTTGAATTATTCAGACTTTCTTTCATGTCTGGTACCTGAATATATTTTGGTTACAGATACACTGGGACAATAAAGATGTTGCTTTAATTCCAAATGGGATCTCTGTACCTGTGGACCAAACCAACAAGTAAGTTTTGAGACTTAGAACATCTGCTATGAATACACATAACATGTTTGCTATAATTTATACATATATTTTAGCTTCTCAGGTGATCATTTTAGCTCTTCATCTCTGAGAAAGATAAAAAGGTTACAGGGTAAGAGAAGGGGAAAAAGGAGTCAGGATTAAATATTCCCTTTGCAGAACTTTTCACTAGTTATTCATTTAACAATTATTTTTGAGCCCTTCCTCTGTACCAGATCCTATTCCGGGTGTCAGAGATAAAGCCGTGAAACAGACAGACAAAACCTGGAGCTTAAATTCCAGTGGGGCAGAAAGACCATATATAAACAAATTATTATGTAATAGGATGTCAGATAAGGAGGAGCACCGTGATAAGAGTTAATTAAGAGATTTACAGTAGTGTTATGCTGGAGCCAGCTGGCATCTGCTTGTGAGAGCTGACTGTTAAATTTTCAAAAATGTTGAGAGTTTATTATTAAAGTATTAGTAGCATGAAATCAGCCATGATGGGAATATTTACACCACAGAACCGGCAAATGCTGCAAATGAGGGTCCGCTTCCATTTTCTTCTCTTTAGAGAACTGGTTGTTCACCATTTAGCAGCACACCACTGGTTCCAGGGGATGGCAGAATGGGGTCAGATAGGACAGTCCTAGTGGACGGTCCATGAAGCTGCTCAAAGGGTGGGAGACTATCATGTTTCTGGTGGCTGTGTGGTGGAAACAGCTCCTCCCTCATGGGGGGAAAAGGCAGACTTTTGCAGAAATCATTTCCACACGGTGACACATGTTATGAGAGAGGAGGGAGAGGTGAACAGAGGACCAACCCTGAGGAAGTCATGTTGCTGTGGACCTCTGATGGTTGACAGAAGTCAGCACGTAAAGAAGGGAGCATGCCATGGCCTAACTGTGAGAGACAGGGAGCCCCCAGAGCTGAAGATTGGCCCGGTCAAAGATTCAAATGCCAAGTGGGAAGAGGCTGCTGTGTCAGGCAGGAGTCAGATCAGGGAAGTTTGGAAGTTACCCTAAGGGCAATGGAAAGAAAGTCTTTGAAAGATTTTAAGCTGGAGAATTACATATTCAGATGAGTGTTTTAAAAGTATCTCTCTTGGAGGAAAAGGGCAGCAAAACAAAGTGTCCTTCTGCTTCATACTCCAAGGTTCCTTCCTCCAGCTGACCACAGGTTTTTACTTCCCTCTGAATAAATTTTTTTTTTTAAGATTTTATTTGACGGAGAGAGACAAAGTGAGAGAGGGAACACAAGCAGGGGGAGTGGGAGAGGGAGAGGCAGGCCTCCCGCGGAGCAGGGAGCCCAACGTGGGGCTCGATCCCAGGACCCCAGGACCATGACCCGAGCCGAAGGCAGACGCTTAACGACTGAGCCACCCAGGTGCCCCTCCCTCTGAATACTTTACTTTTCTTTCTCAATAGAAATGGTAAAAAGGACAAAGTAGAGAATATTTTAGTCAATGGCAAAGTATGTTATGGGCTTTTTTTTTTTTTTTTTTTTTGCTCCCCTCAAGGAAAGAATATGTTTCTGCATGCATTGATTACATTTTCAACACCTCTGTAAAGGCAGTTTATGAGGAATTTCAGAGAGGATTTTATAAAGTCTGTGACAAGGAAATACTTTTTAAACTTTTCCATCCTGAAGAACTAATGACAGCAGTGGTTGGAAATACTGATTATGACTGGAAACTGTTTGAAGAGGTTGGTGATAACTAAAGTGCCCCTACTTCTTCCAAACAACTTCTGTATATTCCCCCTAAAAAACTTTTTTCTCCCTCTTTTTCTCAAGAATTCACAATATCACCAAGGATACCACAAATCACATCCTACTATACTGATGTTTTGGAAAGCTTTCCACAAATTAACCTTGGAAGAAAAGAGAAAATTCCTCTGTAAGTATTACTAATAGATGGATTTATAGCTATATATCTTTTTTTTTTTAAGATTTCATTTATTTATTAGAGAGCGAGAGAGAACACAAGCAGGGGGAGAGGCAGGCAGAGGGAGAGGGAGAAGCACGCTCCCCGCTGAGCAGGGAACCCGCCACGGCTGGATCCCAGGACTCTGGGATCATGACCAGAGCCGAAGGCAGATGCTTAACCAACTGAGCCACCCAGGAGCCCCTATAATTCCATGTCTTCTTAAAAGATAAATATTTGTGGGGGCGCCTGGGTAGCTCAGTCGTTAAGCGTCTGCCTTCGGCTCAGGTCATGATCCCAGGGTCCTGGGATCCAGCCCTGCATCGGGCTCCCTGCTCGGCAGGGAGTCTGCTTCTCCCTCTGACCCTCCCGACCCTCCTCCCTCTCATGCTCTCTCTCTCAAATAAATAAATAAAATCTTTAAAAAATAAATAAATAAAATATAAATATTTGCCATTAAGTCATTATTAAATTTTTTTTTAAAGTTTATTTATTTAAGTAATCTCTACACCCAACGTAAGGCTTAAGCTCATAACCCCAAGATCAAGAGTAGCATGCTCTTCTGACTGAGCCAGTCGGGCACCCTGCCATGAAGTCATTATTAATAGTGGGTCACATGTGTCAACAGCCAAGCCAGGCTTCCTAAGCCAATGTTCTTTCTTTTATGTAAGCCTGGTTTCCCATTAAAAAAAAAATGATAATAAAAAAGATACCACTAGTTGCCTCCTAATCAAGCCTTTACTCTCACATTCCTATCTTTATTTATCGAAGTCCTATGGAATTAGGACTATGTATATTTCTCTAATACTATTTTAGAAATAATACCCATAGCAATGACCACTGATGATAATACTAACAGCCTTGATAATGTGTGCCTACTCTACGTCAGGCATTGTAGTGACAATTTCCTATCTGTTACCTCCCTTTATCCTAATAGCCGTGTTTTGAGGTATGGTACTTATTTTTTTCCTCATTTCAGATCTGAGGAAAAGAGGCTTGGTACATTTAGTAGCTTGTTTATATTCAGACAGCTGGTGAGTGTAAGAAACAGATTCTGAACCCAACAGGCTGATCCAAAGCCAAGGCTCTGAACCACTAAACTGTAGCCTTGTGGTACAAGAACTTCTCTTGGTGGGAACCGTAAGGTTTCCCTAGGGCAGATTTAATGACTTACTCTCTCACCGCCTGTCCCATTTTTCAGTCATTATGGAGATACACATCTTCTTGCTATTTTTGTTGCTCTTGAGGACACTGGAGGACAATTCCAACTTCACAAACCTGAACTACTTCTCCACAAGCCCAAACTACCTGTCTAATCTTCTCTCTTAATGGGAAACTTTTGCTTCAGCCCATTGATTCCACTGTCTATGTATTCAGTGCGTTTACTTATATCTTCCTACCTCTGGCTTTTTCTTGGGCTTTCCCCCTCTGCCTTGAAACCTTACTCAACTCCTTTCCTGGAGACCTAACTAGCCAGATGTGATGCCTGTAGTCTCCCTGCTCCCCCAGCCGGGTGCCGCCTTCGTTAGCTTCTTCATCTCAGACGTCCTAGTTAAGCTAAATTAAACTTCCGTGTATCTTGCTCTTCTCTTTTCATGTACATAGTTTTCCCCAATTAGACCATAAACTCACTGTGGACCAAGACCAGATGTCATGATTTTTCTGTGTTCCACATGGCCCTGTGTGGTTCTCTCGACACAAGGGTACTCAGTAATATTTATTGAATGAAGTGATTCATTTCTTCCTTTTCATTTTATGTTTTGCTCTTTCTATGAAATATCTTAACCAAAATTTATTCCTTTCTAGTTTTTCTTAGCGGAAATGACAGGCTGCGTGTAAGTGGCAAACAGGAAATAGGAATCCTATTTCGCTGTCCTGAAACTTTCAGTGAAACAGATTACCCAAGAGCGCTGACCTGTCATAATATTCTGGACCTTCCTAAATATTCTACAATGGAAAAAGTGGAGGAAGCCCTTCAAGTAGCCATCAACAGCAACAGAGGATTTGTCTCTAAGTCATAGAGCAACAGTGATCCGGAGAGTTTCAGTGAGGCCTCAGAGCCTCAGGCCCTCTCTTCGACTCTTCTGTTCTTCCTTAGGTCTAAGTAGCACAAAGGGTTGATAGGTTTTAGGTAGAATTAGTTGACAAATGTCGGGATAAACAATAAAATGATGAATCAAGAGTGATTAAAAAAAAGTAATTTTTAAAAATGAATCAACATTTCTTGATCCCTAAATTTGTTATCAGAATGTTTGCTTTTTACTGAATTATTCCTGAACGTTATCATTTAAAAATAAGTTGAATATTAAAAGCTAACATATTTTTTTTTTTTTTTAAAGATTTTATTTATTTATTTGACAGAGAGAGACACAGCGAGAGAGGGAACACAAGCAGGGGGAGTGGGAGAGGGAGAAGCAGGCTCCCCGCAGAGCAGGGAGCCCGATGCGGGACTCGATCCCAGGACCCCGGGATCATGACCTGAGCCGAAGGCAGTCGCTTAACCAATTGAGCCACCCAGGCGCCCAAAAGCTAACATATTTTTAAAATATTGTATATCTAATAAACACATTGTCTGCAAATATGAAAGATATGCTGAAGCTTGAAAAAAATAAAAATAATTCAACATGTTTTTGAGGCATGTAAATGTATATTTTATATTCTAGAATGTCTCCAGAATTTTGATTTTAGCCAACTGCTGAGTAATGTATTTGAAAAATCTAAATGTTAAAGGATTCGTTAATTCATTGAATAATTACTCATGCTCAATACTGTGTTCCAAGAATTATTCTAAATGCATATATCATTATTTTGGTTAAACACTGAGCCCAACCAGGAACTCCTGTCTATTGGTAGTTGGAGAAAATGAAGAACATGAAATATGTCTTAGAAATGTGGCTACGGAATGAATTACAGGAGAGAAAGAAATATGGCTGTAAATGGCCAATTAATTTTGTAGACCAGATCTATCTTATATTAAATTTTAAACTGTACGCTATTCTTTAAATGCCTGTTGTGATGGCAAACCATACAGAGAAGCCTTATATCGGTGGCACTTTTGGAAAGGAGAGACCATGGGGTGTAGTCCATGTTGGGGTGGTGATGTGGAAAGAGGGCAGAATCACCAGAGGATAGACAGAACAGAGATAGAGAATTCACTAAGGACACTAGAATGTGAGGTGGTCCGTAGGAACACAAGCCCCAGGGAATCCTCAGATTTATTTTTGACACATCTGGTTTCTATAATAAATGGAATGGAGGCCCAGATGTATTCTATTTGAATTTTAAGGGAAAAGGTAACTTCTAAATCTCAGGGATCCCTAGGCATTTGATTTAGGTTGTGTTTTTCAGGCCTTTCAACTCCAACATAAATTTTTCTAATGCAAATAGATGAACAATACTAAACATTTAGGGAAGACAGTGTAGCAATTCTTTTTTTTTTTTAAGATGTTATATATTTCAGAGAAACAGGGAGAGAGAATGAGCAAGGAGAGCGGCAGAGGGAGAGGGAGAAGTAGAGTCCTTGCTGAGCAGGGAACCTATGCAGGCTTGATTCCAGGATGCTGGGATCATTACCT
>NC_138370.1:113516910-113570593 GCF_054177405.1 Leptonychotes weddellii | reverse complement strand
GAGAGAGAATGAGCAAGGAGAGCGGCAGAGGGAGAGGGAGAAGTAGAGTCCTTGCTGAGCAGGGAACCTATGCAGGCTTGATTCCAGGATGCTGGGATCATTACCTGAGCAGAAGGCAGACGCTAACAGACTGAGTCACCCAGGCACCCCTAGTGTAGTAATTCTTTACATACTCTTTCAGAAAACAGAGGAAGAGGGGTGCCTGGCTGGCTCAGTCAGAAGAGCATGCAACTCTTGATCTTGGGGTTGTGAGTTTGAGCCCCACGTTGGGTATAGAGATTACTTAAAAATAAAATCATAAATCTTTAGGGATGCCTGGGTGGCTCAGTCGGTTAAGCGTCTGCCTTCGGCTCAGGTCATGATCCCGGGGTCCTGGGATCAAGCCCTGCATCCGGCTCCTTGCTCAGCAGGGAGCTTCTCCCTCTGCCTGCAGCAATACCTGCTTGTAGTCTCTCACTCTCTCTCTCTCTCTCTCTCTCTCTCTCTCGTGCTCTCTCTCTGGCAAATGAATAAATAAAATCTTTAAAAAATAAAGAAATAAAATCTTCAAAAAAGAAAAAGGAAAACACAGGAAGAGGAAACACTTCCCAATTAAGTACAATGTTGGCATTACTCTAATGTCAAAACCAGACAAAGACATTACAGGAAAAGAAAACTACAAATACCTCTCATGAACAGAAACACAAAAAACCCTTCCAAGATTTTAACATATCAAACATATCCAACAAAATATAAAAAGGATAATACTTTGTGGCCAAGTGGAGTTTAGTCCACAAATGCTCTTAAGAATCTATTATATCATGAGAGACTATGGACTCTGAGAAACAAACTGAGGGTTCTTCAGGGGAGGGGAGTGGGGGGATGGGTTAGCCTGGTGATGGGTATTAAGGAGGGCACGTATTGAATGGAGCACTGGGTGTTATTCGCAAACAATGAATCATGGAACACTACATCAAAAACTAATGATGTAATGTATGGTGACTAACGTAACATAATAAAATTTAAAAAAATCTATTATATCTCACTGTAATAAGACAAAAATCACATAATTACCTCAATAAAGGCAAAAAAAAATTTGATCAATTGCAATAGCCGCTCATGTGTGATATTCTTAGCAAACTAGGACCAGAAGGAAATTTCCTCAACCTGATAGAACCTACAAAGAGCTAACCTTACACTTAATGGTAAGAGACTAAATGCTTCCCTACTAAAACTAGTAACAAGGCAAGATTGCCTCTCATCACTTCTGGTACAACATTGTACTAGAGTACTAGTCCATGTAAGAGGGCAAAGAAAAAAAGAAAAGGCATAATGATTGGAAAGGAAGGAGTAAAACTATCTTATTTATAGACTACATCGTTATCTGCAGAAGATCCTAAGGGATCTAAAACAAAACAAAAACCTACCAGAAGTATTAATATAGAAAAGTCTCAGGATTCAAGGTCAATATATAAAAATTAACTGCTTATATATATTAACAACAGTCATAAGTTGAAATTTAAAAAAGTATTTGTAATATCAAAAGATAAATATTTAAGGATAATTTTAACAAAACACATTAAACTGTACAGTGAAAACTAGAAAATACTGCTTAAAGACATCTTTAAATTAATGGGGAAGGGCACCTCGTGGCACAGTGGGTTAAGCCTCGAACTCTTGGTTTCGGCTCTGGTTGTGACCTCTGCCTCTTGGGATGGAGGCCCTCATCTGGCTCTGGGTTCAGCCCGGAGTTGGCATGCACTACCCCCACCCCCCTGCGTGTGTGTGTGTGTGTGTCTCAAATAAATAAATCTTAAAAAAGAAATTAATGGGGAGAGATATGCTCAAGGACTCAAGAATCAATATTATCAGCACGTCAATTCTTCCCAAACGGATTTAATTTAGTGCAATCTCAAAATCCCTGCAGTGTTTTGTAGACAGTAATAAACTTATCCTAAAATATATATGGAAATGGGAAGGACCTAAAATAGCCAAAACAAACAAACAAATATAATAGACAAAACAACACCGAAGAAAAGACAATGGTGGCGCATTTGAATCAAGTGATTTTGAGACTTAATTATAATCTACAGTAGTGAAGGCAGTGTGGCCTTAAGAGTAAAAATAGACATATAGATCAAGGGGACACAGTAAAAATTTGTCCAGAAAGAAATTCAATTACACATAGCCAACAGAGTTTTCACAAAGACCCTAAGGCAATTCAATGGGGAAAGGCTAGCTAGAACAATTGGAAATCTGTAAGGACAAAAATGAACCTCTATCCTTACCTCACACCATAAAGAATAATTCATTTGAAATGTAACAAAGACCTAAAACTATAAAACTTGTAGAAGATAACATAAAAGAAAATCTTTGGGGGCGCCTGGGTGGCTCAGTCTGTCGGGTGTCAGCCTTCCACTCGGGTAATGGTACCCGCATCCTGGGATCGAGCCCCACATCCTGCTCCGTGCTCACCGGGGAGCCTGCTTCTCCCTCTCCCTCTGCCTGCCTGTCTGCCTACTTGTGAGCTCTCTCTCTCTGTGTCAAATAAATAAATAAAATCTTAAAAAGAAAAGAAAAGAAAATCTTTGTAACCTTGGGTTAAGCAAAGATTTCCTAAGACAAAAGAAAAAAAAGAAAGGCATTAACTATGTAAAAGAAAAAAATGGATAAATTGCATTGAAATTAAAAACTTCAGCTCTTCAAAAGACAATAAAATTTAAAAACAAGCCACAGATTGGCAGAAAACATTTCAAAACATATTTAACAAAGGGCTTGATATATAACATAAAGTACTGTAATATATATAAAGAACTTTGAGATACTAAGCAAATTAATAAATGGCAAAAGATATGAATAGACACTTCACCAAATAAGAGACAGAGATTAGCACTAATAAGTATATGAAAAGATGCTTAACATCATTAAGCATTAAGGGAAATGGAAATTGAAACCACAGTAAGACACACGTACAGACTACTGCAACTGCTATAATTACAGAGACTGACAAGAGCAAACGTCATCAAGGATATAGAGGGACTGGCACTCCCATAAATTGCTGGAGGGAATGCAAAACGACATAGCACCTTTGAAAGATTTGGTCGTTTCTTACATCATATTCATGCATGTATTTACCATACGATACAGCAATTCCATTTTGAGGTATTTACTCACAAGAAACGAAAGCACTTATCCACTCCACGACTTGCTCATAGTCATAGCACCTCTATTCACCGTAGCCCCCAACTGGAAAGAACTGAAATGTCCGTGAATTGGTGAATGGATAAACAGCTAATCGCTGTATACTCATCTGTCGTAATAACATTCAACGATAACTACTGACTGACCCACTACTGATGAAACACGGGATTAATCTCAAAAGCATTACGCTAAATGGAGGAAAAAAACCAGACACAAAGACTGCACAGGTTTGACTCCATCTGTAAGGAATTCTCGAAGAGGCAAACTGTACTGACAGAAAGCACATCAGCTGTTGCCAGGCACCGCGGTGTGGGCGGAGGGACTGACCGCGCAGCTCTCGATTTCAGTTTCCTCGCGGTCGTGGGGCGGAGCCCGAGACCGAATGCTTAACTAGCTTTCCTTACCACAATAGTTCCTGGAAATTCTGCAAGTCGGCCTGTGTCAGTGCTCCTCCTAGCGGAACTGCAGTGTTTCTTCCAAGGCCACTAGGTCCAGGCGTTCAGGTGGCCACGGCTCGCCGGGGGACACCCCCTCAGCCCTGCCCACCCACCTCGTCATCGGCCAGCACCCTGTTTACTCTGGCAGCCTTCCAAGCCCTCCGTGACGCGTTCGAGTTTCCCTTTCCCTTCCCTTTTCGATTCCGCCCCCTTACAAGCACAACGGTTTCGTTTCGTATTGGAACTGCGGGCTCCGCCCCCAATCAGCACGTTGCGAGCCCGGCGTCCTAGCGGGGGCGGAGTAGGGGAGGCTGCGGAGCTTCGACGCCACTGCGCTGTCCGCCACCTCTGGCTGAGCACCGCGACGCCGGGGTCGGTTTTCTCGGGAGCTCCGTCTCCTCCGAGATCCGGAGAGCCGAGGCGCGGCCGTAGAGCCCGGGAAAGCGGCGATGGAGCAGAGGCCGCGAAGGAGAGCTCGGGGCGGCGTGCGCCCGGTTCCCGGGCCGGTCCCCTCGCCGCGACCCGCAGCGCCGCGGCGCTCCGCGGAGCCGCCGGGCACTCAGCTCTGGCTCTTCCCCAGTGCCGCGGGCCTCCGCAGGGCGCTGCCCCAGAGGACCGAGGCGACGCGTCAGATGTGCTGCACGCGCGGGCGCCTCGTGGTGTTGGAGCGCGGCGGGGCCGGCGTCGAGGTCCACCAGCTGCCGGCGGGGAGCGACGGCGCCAAGAAGCCGAGTGAGTGGGGCGGGCAGTGCCCCCTCGGCCCTCCCGCCTCGGGCTGGGGGTGTGAGGGTGGGCGGCCGGGGGCCCCAAGTGCAGCGCCTGCGGAGCGGCCCGAGGGTGGGTGTGGCGGTCCTTCTCTAAACGCGAAGGGAAGCTCAGAAGGAGACCCGACGCCGCAGCGGTCTGCAGTGGCCGCAGAAACGCGCCGGGCCGGGTGGCTTTTGAATTTCGCACGTGCGAGCGCCTGCGGTCTCCCTTATCCGCGTTCCCAGTTGGCGCGGAGTTTGCAGGATGGTGGTGAGAACTGGGTCGCGCACTCTGCAAATGGGTCGCGCAGTCTGCAAATAGCCGGTGCGGAGGGAGCGCGCGTGCAGGCAGCATCTGCTTAGCCAGTCCGCCGTTAGCACTGGTTTCTGTTGAAGTTTACTTTTCACTTACTCCTCTTTAGAACACAGCGGCTCCGATTTTGTGACCCTTTGGAAAATATAGTTCTCTTGTTCTCAGCGATAATATTTTATATATGCAAATAATTTAAAGAATGCTTTCAGTTGCACTTGTCCGCGGTGGCAATCTCCGTAGATGAGGTCAGGAACTGTGGTTCCGATTTTAAAGGTGGAGGAAAGCAAATGGCCATTCTTAATCTTGGGAAATTTTGTCCGTCTGTTGAGTGAAGAAAATGGTATTTTACTGGTCGTTATGCTTTTAACTCGGGCGAAGTCGAGCATCTTTTTTTTTTTCTGTTGATCGTTTGCATTCCTTTTTTGGTGACCTGCTTGTTCATATCTTAGACTGGCTTTTTTTTTTTTTAAGATTTTATTTATTTATTTGACAGAGAGAGACAGCGAGAGAGGGAACACAAGCAGGGGGAGCGGGAGAGGAAGAAGCAGGCTTCCCGCCGAGCAGGGAGCCCGATGCGGGGCTCGATCCCAGGATCCTGGGATCATGACCTGAGCCGAAGGCAGACGCTTAACGACTGAGCCACCCAGGCGCCCCTCTTAGACTGGCTTTTTAAAAAATTTGAGTTGTAATCTTTTTCTTATTTATTTGAAAGAGTTATTTGAACATTGAGTAAGAATAGCACTTTGTCCAGCATAGACGTTGATGTTTTTCCCAACTTTGATGTTATTTTAGTCTCCTTAATCTTTTCTGTTAAGGCTTATGGATTTTGTGTTACAAAGCTATCCACACTCAGGTTTTTTGGGTTTTTTTTTGTTTTTTAATGTACTCATCTTTACAGCAATTTAAGCTTTTACTTATTTTTTTAAGTAGGCTCCGTGGAGCCCAACGGGAGGCATGAACTCTTGACCCTGAGATCAAGACCTGAGTTGAAATCAAGAGTCTGGGTGGGGCTTACCCAACTGAGCCACCCAGGCACCCTTTATGCTTTTATTTTTAAAGTTAAAATTAAAAGTTAAAAGCACTTGAAAATTATTTTGATTTAAGGAGGTAGGGGAACCTAGATTTATTTGTTTCTCCAAGTGTTTAGTCTGATGTCCCAGTACCTTTTTTGAGTAACCTTTTTTTTTTTCTCCCTGCTCCTTGAGTAACTTTTTTTTTTCAACTGATTGGAAATGCTGATCTCTGAAAAAGATTACTGTTTAACCATTTCTTCTTCATTACCAAACTGTTTTGGTTCTCAAAGGATTTCTAATATGAAGATTTGTGCTTGGAGATTTTTACATGAATAAATCCTATTTGGTTAGGTTAGAACCGAAAAGTAAAGCCCCACATCCAATTTTTGTGAACAAATTAAATGAAATAAGCGTAAATGGTAACTGTGAACAATTTTTAAATCTCTTTTAGGAAGGGCTAAATATGTAGTAGTGCCAATAAAAATTATTTTGACAGCATGCCTCCTTAAAAATTAGTTCTCAAACACAATTCTTCCTTTTAAAAATAAAGAACTTGGCTTCTTTGTGGAGCAATGAGGAGAGTTTTATTATTATTATTCGTTTTGTATTTGGAAAGAGTATATTTCAAAATACACAATATATATTTTCTCCTAAAATGAGTTATGTCATCTAGATACGGTTATATTTTCTTATAGACTTTTTCATTTCTGTCACTTCAAATGTAATTACTCTGTCTCAATTTATTAAACAGGAATCTAAAAGCAAATATTTAATTGGTTATTTTTTAAACTATATTGATTTTGTTTTATTTTATTTTTTTAGAGGGGGGAGGGACAGAAGAAGAGGGAAAGAAAGAAATGTAAGCAGGCGCCACGCTCCTCCATCTCACAAGCCTGAGATCATGACCTGAGCCGAAATCAAGAGATAGGCTTAACTGACTGAGCCACCCAGGTGCCCCAAAACTATATTCAGTTTAAAACAAAGTATGAACAGTGCTTTCCCAAATTGAAAAAAATCCATGGGTCAAAACAATAGTCATTGCTAATTGCTCTGCTTTTGTCTTGAATTTTTCTTTAAAGAGAGGTTCATGTTAAATCAAAGGTTGTCTAGTTGAAATTTTTTTCCAGGTGTTTTAGTGTATTATAATGAAATAAATAATGATAGTGGGTAATAACCAGAGTTATGATAGTTCCTGATTGGATTTGCTCTGCAGAGTGCATTAAATTAGGAAAAAAAATGAAGATACATTCCGTGGACCAAGGAGCAGAGCACATGCTGATTCTGTCCTCAGATGGAAAACCATTTGAGTACGACTATAGCATAGAACATGCAAGGTAGGGAACTTTTTTTTTTCTTTTATTAGAAGTTAATTAAAATGTACTCAAAAGGCAATCATAATTTTTGTATTATGGTTTTATATTATGCCCTGCTTTACGTAGTGGCTCTTAAGTAAACAATTCTGAAATGACCAGTGAATTCCATCAGTGAGCTACAATCAAGTTAACTTGTCCCGTAGACATCGGGTCTTGCTTTGACATTTATTTATTTATTTTTAAAGATTTTTATTTATTTATTTGACAGACATAGACACAGTGAGAGCAGGAACACAAGCAGGGGGAGTGGGAGAGGGAGAAGCAGGCTTCCCGCCGAGCAGGGAGCCCGATGCAGGGCTTGATCCCAGGACCCTGGGATCATGACCTGAGCTGAAGGCAGCCGCTTAACGACTGAGCCACCCAGGCACCCCTTGCTTTGACATTTAAAAGAAATGGTTGTTAGTCTGCCTCACCCCAAATTGGACTTCCACATTCATTAATTCATTTACCCCTCATAATGAGTTAGATTATCAGAAATAAAAGTTTTCGACATAGGAGAAAAATACATTATCATGGAATGATTTGTGAGACTTTTTCCTAGTAGATCATGTGAATTAAACTTATTTTCATCTTGTGTTATTCCTGTATCATACAATTATTGTTTGCAAAAGACACTTGGAATCATCCTAATTACAATTATATAGTGCACATTATTTTCATTTTAAACCACCAATTAAAACACATGTAGTATTTTTTATAATTTTAGATGTACTGAATGTGAAGCAGTAAATTTAAATTTTTCCTTGAGCTTCAGTCCCAATTAAATACAGTTAATTTTAACATCGATGTTGCGACTTCGATTACGGTGATTGACATAAAATATATTTTCTTTCATCAGGTTTCAGTGCGTTTTACAAGAAAAAAGTATAATTCAGATCACATGTGGAGATTATCATTCTCTTGCACTCTCAAAAGGTACTTTTCTGGAATACTGTTTTTTAGAGGGAATAAATGTGTATATATGTAGACCTAGTAGAATGTATCTGCCTCACTTTGTAACAGACAAAAATAATGGTTTTGAATTTGATATGGTTCAGGGCACTTGTACTTTTTTTTAAAGTAAGCTCTAGGCCCACCATGGGGCTTGAACTCACAACCCTGAGATAGAGTCAGTAAAAAGTCACATGCTCTACCATCTGAGCCAGCCAGGCACCCCAAGGCACTTGTTAGAAAATAAGAGTAATTTTTGGATGTATAAAATCTTTAGGGTTCCATATTTACTGTTCCTACAATGTACTCTGTCAAGTGACAAAACTAAAGCGATTTAGTAAAGAATTTGATACCCTTTGTTCAAGGACAAGCAGCCGATGGATTGGGAGTACAGTGCATCACACACAATGGAGCATTCTGGGAGGATTTTGAGCAAGAGTGAGTTTTCTAGAGCATTAGAAGTCACAGTGCAGAAATAGGCATGATTGGTTGGGGTTGTATATCTAACCTTACTTGGAAAGATCAGGGAACAAAGAAATAAGTGTACAGCCCAGAGTTGGCTTATTGTTTGGGGATTGGCTTATTGGATAGATACATGGTGTTTCTGTTCAGGTAGAACATTTAAAGGAACATGTAAGTTGGTTTGCTGACATGGCACCCTGGGCAGGAATGGCTCCATCTTGACCTTGGAGATTTATTTCAACAGTTCCATGTTTCTGTTTTTCAAATAAGAAACAATGAAAATATTCTTAATAATCAAAATCATTCTGGAAACAGGACCAAGCATGGGCTACCCTTTTCTAGAAACTTCTTGCCTTTTCCTAGTGCTCTTTCAGCTCCCATGACAAGAGCTTAGAATCTCTTGGGTCTGCTCTTGTGGCCAGTTTGCAGGCCTCTGATATGCTCGCACATTACCATTTGAATTCAGGGATTCTCCCAGCTTTTATTATTTCCTACTTCTTATCAGACATTATAATGGTGGGAAATTGAAACAGTGAATACAGATTATTTCCTAAAGAAGCTTGACCATGGAGGAATAATTATAACAGGACGGTGATAAGTGGGAATTCAGGGTCAAGGAAAAAAATTTTTTTTAAATACGTAGGACAGATATAAACAAACTAAAGGGAAACTGGGATAAAAGGGAAGTAAATAATCCAGAACTTGACCTGTGTTGAAGGCCCTTTTGAAGTTTGAGAGTATGAACTTGCATTGGAAAAAATTGGCCTGGTTGTTTGACTTTATCCATTCATGAACACACATTTCATTTTGAGTATCTAGATTGATAAACTCAACAATTTATTTCTTTTACACTAATGGAGCCCATCCCTGTTCCTCCTCTGTGATGCTTTTTCGTGGTTCTAAAGCAATCACTGAAGAGTAAAGAATCTCTTTAATGTATACATTTTCCTAATTTCAATAATGGTGGTAAATTATTTCAATTACAAAATGTAATTTTTCAGGCTAGATTATTTTAAAAGGCCGTTGAGTATCAATTTTGTCTTAAATTTAAAAGGAAACAGCTCTTAGCTATCCTTTCTTTCTATAGGTACTTCTGTTAGATGAAATATTTCTTGGTTCTTAAGAAAAAAAAAAAAGGAATGCAGGTGAACATGAAGAATCATATGAAACTAGATACTTTGAAGAAAATACTGATTCCTTCTTAGGGGTGAAAAGTGGCCCACTGGTAATATTCTATCTACATGGAATCTTAGGGAAAGGGCTAATGCCAAGGAGTTTCTGCCTTTTAGCCCCTAAGCCTGTCCCTGTTTTCCTTCTATTCTATGTCTGCCTGATTTGTGCTGGTCATGTCTGACTACCCCCTTGATTAGGAAGAGCAGTCCGATGGTGCATCAGTTAGCATAGAGGGCAGCCCACAGTGGTAGAAGGAAGATAGGGCTAGAATCAGAGCAACTTGGGCTGGAATTCCAGTTCTGCCATTTCCTATGAAGTGAGCCCACTTTAACCCCTCTGAACCTTGGTTTGCTCATTAGTTAAGTTAAAAACAATTACACCTGCTCTGCAGAAGAACAAGGGTTTGAGAAAAAAGGTTATATCTATCTTGACCCTGGAGATTCATTTCAACAGTTCCATGTTTCTATTTTTCAAATAGATTGAAAAGGTTATAAAGGTTATAAAGATAAAACAGAAGCCTAGAGTCTAATGATATGGGGGCAAAAGAGATATTCAGAGTTTATTACCGATAAATCATAATCTAGGAAGAATGAAAGTTGGGGAAGCAAGAAAGAATTGATCATTTCATCATTATATTCCTGCTGGCTGGTAGACACATGGTAGTTACATTTGAAGGAGAGGTTCTGCCCCTTACCAGATTCTGCACAGTATCTTACAAAGAGGTGCTCAGTAAGCATTAATTCTCTGATACATTTTTTTCAGACTCAGATATAGTCAACTCCATTAGATTACACCTAAGAACTTTTATTGAAAAATATGCTTCATGTGTTAAATTAAGAGAGGAAGATGCAGACTCTTTCAAGATACGCTGCTGTAATTTCAAATGTATACATTATTTAGAATCTTCAGGCACATGAACAGAGTGGGTGGGCAGAAGGAAGACATTAATTTTAGGTTTTACTTTCCCAGATGTAGAATGTTTCTGGTTTTCATGGGCCCATTTCTTGAATTTTATTATAATATGTTCAGGTAGCTTCATTCTACCCTTCTTTGTCCGTTTGGGCTGCTGTAACAAAAATACCATAGATTGGCTGACTTAAACAGCAGAAATTTCTTTCTCCCAGTTCTGGAGACTGGAATTCCAATTCAAGGTGCCAGCAGATTCAGTGTCTGTGTGGGGGGCCTATCTTCTTACATGGTGGAGAGGGCAAGAGAACTCTCTGGAATCTCTCTTATAAGGGCACTAATCTCATTCTTGAGGGCTCCATCCTGATGAGCTCAGCTAATCCTAATCACCTCCCAAAGGTCCACCTCCTAATACCTTCACTTTGAGGGTTAGGATTTCAACATACATACTTTTTGAGGGGGACATGACCATTAAAGAAGCCCACGATCTAGTGATGTGGGGCAAAGGCGGGTGTTCAGGGTTAATTGCTGGTACATCACAATCTAGGAAGATAAGATTTGGGGAAGCCAGGACATAAACTCTACCCTTTGAAGCAGGAGGTAAGGAAGTACTGCTAAAGAGAAGATTTCTTCTAGTTTTTCTGTCTCAGACATAGGGGACGTTGAATGTAAGAGACTGATAGTATAGTATGGATAACATACATAATGCCCTAAGTTAATGTCTTCTGCACTTTAAACTTAATAAGGCAGCATTTTGTTTGTTTATGTCAAGGTGGTGAGCTGTTCGCATGGGGACAGAATTTACATGGCCAGCTTGGAGTTGGAAGACTGTTTGCCTCAATCCCCACACCACAGATTGTGGAGCACCTGTCAGGAGTCCCCTTGGTTCAGATTTCCGCGGGAAAAGCCCACAGCATGGCCTTATCCATGTCTGGAAACATTTACTCATGGGGAAGAAATGATTTGGGACAACTAGGCCTGGGCCACACTGACGGTATGGAACCATATTTTCAAGTTCACATTATGAGATATATTTGTCAGATAAGAGGTGAATTTAACACAAGCCTCCCTGTCAGAAATGGTTCAGATCTTCACGGTCATTGGTGCTGTTCTTCTTGGTTATCTCTGTCTTCAGGGCAGAAGCAATCTAGGAGACCTGCATAGTGTGGAAGTTGTTGCTGTGAGTGAGATATGTGTCAGGGTTGTGTGGGCTATGGGAAGGAGCATTGCACTGATTGGAATACCTGGACTCTGCTTCCCACTTTGCAGTTAACTAATGGCAGGGCCTTACTAAGTCACTTAACTTCTCTGGGCCTTATTTTCTTTTTCTATAAAGTGATGCATTTGGATGAAATGACCTCCGAAGTGCCTTTGCACTTAAATGTCTAATACAAGTATATCCATATTAGGACAAAAGGATACTAATGATCTCTTTAGAAACTCACATATTCTAATCTTAGTCTATAAGGTATCAATTATATCTGTATACACAGATGTGGAAAAAAACCTGTAATTCCCACTATCGAACTACTTTCACAAAGCAGATGGCAAACTTTCTTTCTTTTTTTTTTTTTAAAGATTTATTTATTTATTTATTTGAGAGAGCGAGAGAGAGCACATGAGAGGGGGGAGGGTCGGGAGGGTCAGAGGGAGAAGCAGACTCCCTGCCGAGCAGGGAGCCCGATGCGGGACTCGATCCCGGGACTCTAGGATCATGACCTGAGCCGAAGGCAGTCGCTTAACCAACTGAGCCACCCAGGCGCCCCGGCAAACTTTCTTAAGATCCTGAATACCCTCTTGGAGTTTTTAGGAGTTTTTAGGTGTGGCAAATTGCTGCTTTATCAGCTGTAGTAATGTACCTGTTTTCCCCTGGGTTACTGGGTCATATACTGCATCTTTCCCCGACGTGGCCCATTGCTAATTACTTAGAAGCAACCACAGTCAATGTTAGAAAAATATTCAAAGGAGGGAAAGGAATAAAGAAGTTAAACTGTTTTTGCTGAACCTCTAAGTGCTTTGACAAGGAAATCGTGAGAAGAAAGGAGAGGTAGTATAGGGCAGGGACACTGCAGTAGAGAATTTAAAAGAAAAGAAAGAATCTTTATGTTCATTAAAAGGGTGATTTTAGATGGGAATTGGAAATACCAGATATGCTGCAATTAATCAAGTTAGGCTAACAGGAGAAGAGTGGGTTCTGGGAAGTGGCTTGACACTTTCACATGAGTTCTGCTGTGTGTGGCCCTTTGACCACTGCCTCACCCCCAGTTTTAGGCCAAAATAAATGTACCAACACAGAGGCCTTTCTTGTCAGAAGGTGTTGGGAACTGTGGCTGCCAGCTGAGAGACAGTCCAGGTATGTTCCCAGTAGCGCGGAACTCCAGCGTCCTCTTTGGATCACGTCAGCTGTTCTTTTCCTTGCATAGGTGAAGATTTTCCTTCCCTTATTGAAGCACTGGACAATCAGAAAGTTGAATTTCTTGCTTGTGGTGGCTCTCACACTGCCCTGCTCACAACGGTGCGTGTATCCTTGACTCCGATGGTAATTCTGGAAGAACTTTATAGTGGGAAAAGCACAAAATACCTGGGTGTGGGCACTTAGTATTTCCCTGAGAAGAAGGGTGGCTTCCCACATGCAGGATTTTCCTACTGATAATTTGGGGGCTTTGCTTTGATGGTCTTTTTTTTAAAGATTTACTTATTTTAGAGAGTGTATGCACATGAGTGGGGGAAGGGCAGAGAGGGAGAGAAGCAGATTCCTCTCAGTGCAGAGCCCAATGTGGGGCTTGATCTCATGACCCTAAGATCATGACCTGAGCCAAAATCAAGAGTCAGACACTTAACCTACTGAGCCACCCAGGATCCCCTGATAGTCCTTTTATTAATTCATTTATCAGTGAGTAGTCCTTTTGTTAATTATTCAGTAATATCGCTGAATTCAGTAATATTTTATTAATTATTAAGTAATATTGCTTACTGTTGTATTTTTCTAGAATCTGATAAGTTTTCTTTCTTTAGGATGGGCTGGTATTTACTTTTGGTGCTGGAAAATATGGGCAACTCGGTCACAGTTCCACACAGAATGAATTAAGACCCCGTTTGGTGACTGAACTCGCTGGGAATAGGGTGACCCAGATAGCATGTGGAAGGTAAGTTGTAATGTGTCCGTGAAAATTGATGAAATCAATACCATAAATTTAGATAGGTGGTTTAATAAAACTCCCATCAGTTTTTTTTTTTTTTTAAGATTTTTATTTATTTATTTGACAGAGAGAGACACAGCAAGAGAGGGAATATAAGCAGGGGGAGTGGGGGAGGGAGAAGCAGCCTTCCCGCCGAGCAGGGAGCCCGATGTGGGACTCGATCCCAGGATCCTGGGATCATGACCTGAGCCGAAGGCAGATGCTTAATGACTGAGCCACCCAGGCGCCCTCCCATCAGTTTTTTTGATTGAGATAAAAGTATCAAACATTTTCACATGGATGAAGATGCTTAATTTACATTATTAGATAATAATCTTTATTTTAGTATATGTATTTGTTTTCATTGGCTTTTTTTTTTTAAGATTTTATTTATTTCAGAGAGAGAGAGTACACAAATGGGGGGAGACAGGCAGAGGGAGAGGGAGAAGCAGGCTCCACTGAGCAGGGAGCCCAGTGCGGGGTCGATCCCAGGACCCTGAGATCATGACCTGAGCTGAAGGCAGATGCTTAACCGACAGAGCCACCCTGGTGCCCCTTCATTGGCTTTTTTAAAAAAATATTTATTTAAATAATCTCTATACCCATCGTGGGGCTAGAACTCCCGAGATCAAGAATTGCATGCTCCTCAGACTGAGCCAGGCAAGCATGCCCTGCATTGGTTTTTTTTTTTTTAAATTGGAAAATTTATTCACTTTCTGTTGCCCCTTTAGTGAAAAAGCTTTGTAACTGTTCAAACACACTTTAACCTTTAAGAAAAATAGGTCATTTATTTGGGAAAAAATAAACATGAATCACAAAGGATTATTCATTGATGTAATGACTTTCTCACAACCCCTCAGACGCCAACATACTGTTACTATAATTCTTTCAGAGTGATCACAGTAGAGGATAAGACAAAGTCAGTGGTGGTTTGAGTAGAATATTCTGATAACTTTGATTTTTCACAGCCTTTTTTTTTTAAATAAAAGTAGAAAAACTTGCTCAAACTCCTTGGCTTACTTAGTTATTCCTTGAACATCATTCAGTCCATTTCTCACCAGTGGGATTTTGGGTTGTGAGGTTAAGAAATCTTTTCAATCAGATACTCTTCTTTTGGGCATTTCTTCCTTATTAAACACAAGCAAATTCAGGCTCTTATCTGAATATTGGGTTCATGTGTTTGTTTACCAAAATCGTTGTGTAAAAAATTCGTTTATGTACTTTTCAGTCTATAGACCTATTCTTTTATGATCCTGGAGTAAAATTACATATATGGATTTTATTAAAGTAGACCAGATTATTGGGATGGTATGATTCTCTGCATTCAAGGGAACAGTACCACCACCTTGGATTTTTAACATTCTTTTAAGTAGCATGTATTAGAAGAGGAGTCTCACGTAAGAGATAGCTTAATACACACCAGGGCAGTTCCCCTACTAACAGGAGAATTCACTGGAAAGACGCTCAGAACTCACTGAAAACTGTTAAAGTCAGATTCCCATTTATTATAAGAAATGGATACAAATTAGAACCAGTCAAAGGAAGTGATGTATAGGACAGAGTCTAGGAGGAGTCCAAACAAGGAGCTCCCACTGTCCAGTCCCCTTGGAATCATGGATGGGATGGTATTACCTCCTCCCAGCCCAGAACATGACAATGTGTAGAGTATTGCCATTCAGGGAAGCACACCCAAGTCCAGAGTTAATTGGGGTTTCATTGCTTAGTCCTGATTGATTGGATCATTGCCCCTGGCAGTGAACTGTACATCCAGCCTCTCCCTCCCAGTAGGTTGGGCTTCCATTTAGCCAGAGGGGCCCTTCCTGAGCCACCTGGGTCAACTGTAGGTGTGATCTCAGGAGCTTGCCATGAATAACAAAGACACTCCTGTCACCTGGGAAATTCTAAGGGCTTAGAGGTTACCTCCCACGAACTGAGGACAAAGGCAAATTCTTTACTTAATGCATTCTAGAATGGGAGAGGACATGGAGCCAATCAGTAAGGGAATCATTATGGGTAAGGTCTTTGGGAAATGGAGCTCAGAAAGGATCACCTAATTCCATTTTAGGAATTAGTTTCACTCACCGGGTAACCTAATTTCAGCAGTTTACCGTGTTGCTGCATACTGTCTTCATTGTAGATAATTGAGAATTGACTGTATGTGCTTTTATTTAATAGGCGGCACACACTTGCCTATGTTTCTGATTTGGGGAAAGTCTTTTCTTTTGGTTCTGGAAAAGAAGGACAACTGGGAAACGGTGGAACACATAATCAGCTGATACCACTTCCCATGAAATTGCCATCAAATGAAGAACTCAAATTTGGTAAATTTTGTAGGAGCACAGGATTTGGCATAAATACCACTGTCAAGAAACTGATTTTTCTAAGGGTGTAATGTGACAAGGAAAAAAAATGTATGACTAAGAAGGGAGTTTTTCTAAACATTGGTTTCATTTTTTTACTTGTAAAGAACTTAAAATATTCAGTATAATTAATGCAGTCAGAATAACCATTAGCGTTCTCTTACCCCTTCAGATTAAGATCAATGTGGACCTAAAATGATAGAACATAAAATAGATGATATGGATTCAGAGGTATATGCCACAGGAGACCTATTAATTCCGTGGTGATTGGTTTTCACCTGGTAACTGACTCACAATCACCTAAACCCCCGAGAACGATGAGCAACTGATCTATGCCAGGCACTGTAACTGTGCTTAGCCCTTACGTGTGTTATCTCACCTGTCCTTTAACAGTTCGGGGAGATGTGTGCTCTCAGGCTCATTTTACTGGAGGGTACAGAAACTTGGAGGGTGAAAGGTTAGCCAGTTCTTACAGCCAGTCAGTGGTTTGGCTAGATTTGAACTGTGGCCTGAGCCACACACAGCTCCGAAACACTCTGCTATTGAAACTGTCTCAGAGTACTTTGGTTACATACTTCTGAAACCTTAGTTGGTGACCCAAGGTACCAGAATTCTCTTAAGTTCTTCTGGGAAAATGAACAGTAGGGTTATTTCTTTGAGCAGTTCATATATTTGATTTCTTACAACCGCTTAGATTTTTGAAGTACTTATTGACATTCTTTATAGCCAGTAGTTACTGGTTAAATCTTGAGTTGTAGAATATGGCTTTTGGTAATGAGAGCAGAATTAAACCAGGGATCAGCTAACTAATCAAATACTGGTTTGACTATTTTATATATAAGCATTTACATTAATTATGTATGTCAGACTGATGTCACCTGTCAACCTTGTAGATCGCCTGTGTTTGCCAGCTAGACTTTACTCTGAAGGAAATGTATATTTCTGCTTCATGGGTGGGAAATTTGTTGAGTCTTTGTGTATCATAAAGAGAAAAGGACTAAGTTTGAGAAGAATCTGAAATGATTTAAATTGAGTGTGCATGTTTGTGCCAGTCACTTTCTGCACTCTTACTTTCTATGTCTCCCTTTCAGAAAGCCGTACTTCAGAAAAGGAGTTAATATTGATTGCTGGAGGGAATCAAAGCATTTTGCTCTGGATGGGAAAAAAGGTAAAAATAGATCTCTAGATGTTTTATAACTTGGTATTTTAAGCAAACTGAAGGGTTTCAGGATCCAAGTGTGGTGAATTCCAGAATCATTTAGTTCCTAAGCTGACCTTTAGGAAATAAACATGGATCCTTTATTGTCAAAAATACATAAGTATTGACTCAAAGAAATCAACAGATTTGTCTCTGGTAAGTGTCAAATCAGATTTCCTTAGATCTTTCCTTTGCCCTGCCAATGGTATTAGGTCGGTATCCTAGCAAGCCATCAGGTTGACATTCTAATATGATTTTGCTAGCCAGTACTAAAAAAGACCCCAGGTTCACAGGCCTGTGAATCATGAGTTCATAACCTCCTCACCCTACTTTGCTGAGGCAAACCAAGTTCCGCCCACTCCTACACAAAGGATCTTCCCCTTGAGGCTGCTCATTTTAATCTGATAATATGTGTAGGAAGTGCTGAGTGTTGGAGCACTCAGAGAAATTTACCTTGGATTTAAGCCCCTTGGACAAGAAATTGACGACTAGGCAAACAAATGATCGATTACATCTTGGTGAAATCTTACTTCAGGATTTCCCACAGCTATATTATCCTCTTTAAAAATCAGTATTGGGGCGCATGGGTGGCTCAGTCGTTAAGTGTCTGCCTTCGGCTCGGGTCATGATCCCAGGGTCCTGGGATCGAGCCCCGCCAAAAAAAAAATCAGTATTACCCTGTATCCTTAGAATGTGCTTAAAAGTTGGACACCTATTTCTGTGGTGTCTAAATTGCTGTGTTTTACTTGCTTGTTTATGTACAGAATCCCTATGTTAATCTGAGGAGGAAAATTCCTACACTGAATGAAGGGACCATAAAGAGGTGGATTGCTGATGTGGGGACTAAACAGTGGCAAAATACAAAAAGGTACAGCCCCTGTGTTTCTATCCTCATAGAGTTCTGTAAAGTAGCCTTTCCCCCCTGACTGGTTCTGCACAGTAAGAGATGTGAGGTTTTGTGGTCCACCATGGTCCATCAGCCAGAGGTCTTCAGAGAAACTGAACCGATAGATAGGGGTGTGTGTATGTGTGTGTCTGTGTGTGTGTGTAGACAGATTTATTTTTAAGGGTGTGTATATAGACAGATTTATTTTTAAGGAGTTGGCTTACGCAGTTGTAGGAACTGACTGTGTGTGTGTGTGTAGACAGACTTATTTTTAAGGCGTTGGCTTACGCAGTTGTAGGAACTGACAAGTGCTAAATAGGTAATGCAGGCCAGCGGGCTGGAGACCCAGGGGAGAGTTAGTACTGCAGCTTGAGTGAGAAGGCAGTCTGGAGGCAGAATTCTCCATGCCTGGGAACCTTTTTCTCTTCGGCCCTCCACGATTGGATGAGGCACACCCACATTATGGAGGGTGATCTGCTTTACTCAGAGTCTGTTGATTTGAATGTGAATCTCCTCTAAAAAATATCTTCACGGCAACATCTGGATTGGTGTTTGACCAGATATTTGGGTACCATAGCCTAGCCAAGTTGACGCATTAAAATTAAACATCACAGCTAACATATAAGCTCCTTGAGGTCAGCTTTCTTTACTGGAGGACCTCTCTGGATCTCTGATATGTTTGCATATATTGTGACTGTTTTGAGTAGGAGATACAACCTATATCATTTCCCAACACTCTTTGACCTTAGAACCACTTGTCTGTGGACCTCCTCTTCACAGCTGAACAGTGTGGGCAGTCTTGGCTTAAAATGATACAACTCCTACCATCTTTAAAGATTATACTTAACTTTTACAAACATTTCCTTTTAGAGCTACTTTTACATATGGTTTCCTAATTGTGAAAAGTAGTTGTATAAAATAGCTGCATCACAATCTGCATGGTCGATCAGGAACTGTGCTGGTGACTGCACTCACCTTGCTGGGTGCTGCCTAATGTGTGGAACTGTCGAAACACTGTGTCGTACTCCTGAAACCTAGATGACATTCTCCATCAACTGTACTTCAATAATTTAAAAAAAACTACTCGTGCTATTACTTCCAAGTTGGAACTGAGCCTACTCTCCTCACTCCCATCCTCCTATTTAATTTCTGGTAATTTTTTTCTGTCCCACTTAAGTGGAACAAAAATAAATCGGGCTTGGAGAGCTGGGTGGGATGGGAATGTCTTATTTATTCAAGGACAAACCCTAGGTCCGTCCTTTTCCTCTTTCCCTGTGGCTTCTCTGAGTACACACCTTTTTATTACTCACATCTGCCACTGAAATTTTGAGATTGGGAAAATGGAATAGACTTTTAGATGCCCAAGGCAGAATGCAAACAAATCAGAGACAGAAAAGTTTGAAGGATAGTTAGGAGATGTTTTATTTATCATATCTCATGCTATAAGGAGGCATACAGCATAATTTGTTTTAACCACCGTCGTATTCCTAATACAGGGAAATCAGAGAGATATTTTCATCTCCTGCTTGTCTGACTGGAAGTTTTTTAAGGGAAAGGTAATATTTATAATATATTTATAAAGTTTAAGATCCTGTTAAAAATACTGTGTACAGCATGGTGACTATAGTTAATGGATTATATATTTGAAAGTTGCTAAGAGAGTAGATCTTGAACGTATTCATTATAAAAAAAATTGGGGGACATCTGGGTGTCTCAGTGGTTAAGCGTCTGCCTTTGGCTCAGGTCATGGTCCCAGGGTGCTGGGATTGAGCCCCGCATTGGGCTCCCTGCTCAGTGGGGAGTCTGCTTCTCCCTCCCCTTGCTCTTGTGCTCGTGCTCTCTCTCTCTCTCTCTTCCTCCCTCTCAAATATTTATAAAAAGGAAAAAAATTTTTAACTATGTGGTGATGGATGTCAGCTAGACTAATTGGTAATTATTTTGCAATATATATACATACGTCAATTCATTATGTTATACACATCTGAAACTAATATAATGTTATACATCGATTGTATTTCAATAAAATGAAAGATTGTAAAGAAAATGGCATGAGGGTAAAATAATTCGCTCTGTGTTTGTCTTTTTAAAAATCTAACTTTTTGGGTGCCTGGGTGGCTCAGTTGGTTGAGCGACTGCCTTTGGCTCAGGTCATGATCCTGGAGTCCCGGGATCGAGTCCTGCATCGGGCTCCCTGCTCGGCAGGGAGTCTGCTTCTCCCTCTGACCCTCCTCCCTCTCATGCTCTCTGTCTCTCATTCTCTCTGTCTCAAATAAATAAGTGAAATCTTTAAAAAATAAATAAATAAATAAAAATTAACTTTTTAAAAAATTTTTATTTCTGTTCTAGAGAGAGAGCACGCACACGTGTGTGGGGTGGGAGGCAAGAGGGAGAGGGAAAGAGAGAATCTCAAGCAGACTCCCCACTGAGCATGGATTCCCAACATGGGGCTCGATCTCACAACCCTGAGATCATGACCTCAGAAATCAAAGGTTGGACACCTAACTGACTGAGCCACCCAGGCACCCCTAAAAATTAACTTTTTGTAATGAAAGCAAATACATGCGCACTGTAGAAAATGTCAAAAATAAAGACCTGTGACCGAAAAAAAAAAAAAATGAAAATCACCCATAATCCACCACCTAAGAGGAATAGCTTTTGTGTATATATCTTTTTTTGTGATGTATTTTTTTTCTAAAAATGTGATTATGTTATTTTATATATTACTTTATACTTAATGTACTTGTCCATTTCCTGTTTTATTCAGTTCATATTATTCAGTAGTTTTCTTTAATGTCATTGTAATGGCTGCATGGTATTCCATGGGAAGGACATACCTTAATTAATTTACAATTCACTGTTACAAGGTGTTAAGGTTTCTTTGAATTTTTAAATATGAAAGGACGACTTTGCACCTCTTCCTAAATATTTATATATTTATCTTAAAAATGTTTTCTCTTTTGAGGCACTAAATATTTGTATTATTTTATAATGTGTCTATTTCTAAGACATTGAACATAAATATGTTAAGAGTAAATAATTCACAAGATACTTAAACACTTCATTAGTAATTTTTTTTTAAAGATTTTATTTGAGAGAGAGAGAAGGCATGAGCCAGAGAGAGAGGGAGAAGCAGGCTCCCCGTTGAGCAGGGACCTCAATCCTGGGATCATGACGTGAGCCGAAGGCGGACGCTTAACTGACTGAGCCACCCAGGCGCCCCTCATTAGTAATTTTCTGTTGCGACACTAAGAATTTACTGCTCTGAAGCCCCCTCATCTTTTTTGAAAGGTTTATTTATTTATTTATTAGAGAGGGAGAGCCAGCATGAGTGGGAGGGGCAAAGGGAGCGGGAGAGAGAATCTTAAGCAGGCTCTATGCTGAGTGTGGAGCCTGCGGTGGGGCTCAATCACGTATGTATGACCTGAGCCAAAACCGAGTCAGATGCTTAACTGACTATGCCACCCAGGCGTCCCTGAAGTCCCCTTTTTTGATCCTGACTTTCAGTTCACGTAACTGGGAGAAATGGTCATTTTTTTCAGAAATGGGGAAAAACCTTTTTTTGTGTGTGTGTGTGGCTGTTTTTGTAAAATAAATATTTAAGATAACATAATATCTGAGTTAAACTTGGATAGTATATATATTGTTAATGTGGTCTTGATATTTTTTAGCCTTTTAGAAATAATCATAAGTGGTCAACTGCATTTCAACTGAATTTATATTTAGCCAAGTTATCTTTACTGTAAAGTTGAGGGAAAAAGGAATTTTATTGAAATGAAATAAGGTTTAGAAGAAACGCTTCATCTGGATAAATAATCTGATAAAATACTTAATTTTGAAGTGTCTTGTTCCATTTACTTATCCATCTACTTTTAAATTTATCTTCCTTCTATAGAAAAGCTGCAGAAACAATGCTTATTCACTTGGACTTAAATAAAGCAAGAAACGCTTTTAAAGAGTTAACCCAGAAGGACTGGATTGCTAACACGGTGGTATTCTTTAAATTCTTATTTAGAAAAAGAAAATACATAAAACATTTTTTTGTAAGAATTCAGAATTTGAGAAGAAATACTTTGTTTGAGGAGAGTCTCTGAGACTGTAGCACATCCAGATTCGGTGAAATTCAGGTAGCATTTGGAAGTTGGCCCCCTTGTGGTGAAATGGTTGCTCTGGTAATCACATAGATGACAAATAGTCTAAATGGTTCATCTGTATACACACACACACACACACACACGCACCTATAAATAGATGCATACACTCTCTAGAGGGAATTTTGTCAGCTCATGGCTATAAGGAAGATGATTGAAGGATTTCTTGAGATTGGTACACTAGAATACGAACAACATGTTATTTACAATTATTTTAAACGTAAGTATAGAAATGAGAACACTTTTTGGTATGAACATCCCCCTTACCTGGGACTACCTGGATTCTTTTTCTCTGTTTTGTTCTATTGCACTTCCTTTCTATAGGTCCTAGAATGTTCTTTGGGGGATTGTTGCTTCTTTGTTTCAGTACTGTTATTATTGTCTTTAGTTTCCCACTTCGCCAAATGCTCTGAACATGTTTCCTTTATTAGGTTAGCCTTTCTTGATGTAGCCTTTATTAATTTATTTCTCTGTTCTCTTATACTGGTTGATCTAGGGGTAGTATTTTTTATGTTCTCTCAATCTGTTTCTTTCCTGGTCTCACTCTCATTCCTTTTCTCTCTCTCTTTCACCTTTCTCTCTCTCTGGGCCCCTCTCCCTTCTTTTCTCCCCTCCCGTCCGCTCTGCTCTCTTCTCCTCTCCCCTCCCCCCTTCTTCCTCCCTGTCCCCCCTTCCCCCTCTCTCCATTCCCTTCTCCCTCCCTCTCCCCCTTCTCCTGCTCATTTGCTCTTGGCCCCTGTTTCTGTACCTCTCCTTCTCTTTCTCTCTCAGTCTCCCTGTCATCTCTCCTTCCTTCCTCTCCTGCTTCACCTGTTCTGCTGTATCCTCCAAAACCAGCATTCTCTATCCGAGCTTCAGGGTCTCTTTACACACACTCCTTTCTCTTGAGGGAAGATGAAAAGTTTAATTCTGTTAACCTTGGCAGAACCATGGCCCTATTAGAGGTCTGAGGTAAAATGGATCCCCAATTACGTACCTTTATCAGGACTCTGCAGCATTTAGTAGGAAGATCACCACTTCTGCATCTGTGTAGGGAAGAATTTGGGCCAATTCCTCACTAGAGCTAATTATACCTTGGTTGTGCCAGAACAATATTGTGTGATATGCAGTCGATGTAATCGTAGAGCAGTCTTACGTTATTTCAGACCAGAGAGTTGGCTCAGAAGACCTGTAATGTTTCTATTTTGAGGTTTCTGTGACACAGATTCACAGACTTTTGCAGTTCATTTCTTTACTCAGCAGACACTTGAATGCTTGCTCTGTGTAGGGCACTGTGGTGCGGACTCCTGGTGAAAATGAAAGAGACATGCTCCCTGTCTTATAAAACAGTTAGGGACACAGACACAAACATGCAGGTATTAGTGGGAAGACTGGGTGTGTTTTACGTTCCACTGTCTTCCCTAATGCCTCACTTAGAACCTAGTTAGTGAATAATAAATATTTCTGGATGAATGAATTCAGTCATCACTAGGGCAGTGGATGTCATCTCTACTTAGAGTACTCAAAACAAGGTCCCCAGAGGAAGTACGAGTTTACCATGTGCCTACCTCAGAAAGGTCATTCCTGGCAGTCAGGGAAGTACACTGATGCACAAGTGTGTGGAACAAGATGGCTGAAGTGAGAGGATCACAGAGTTCTGCAGGGTTGGGGGGAGGTTGGGAGGTTTGGTGATGTGGCAGCTGATGAGCACCGAGGTAGGAGGGGTGTGTGATACCGAGAGGTGTTAAAATAGAGTAGTTGGGTATGTGCACTCCAAAGACTGAACCATGTAGTAGGAGCCTGGCATAGTGTTTTGATATAAAAGTAGATAATTATAAGAATTTGTACATTTAGAGATCTCATTTAGCTCATATCATAATTTAATAGTTAAGTTTGGGCTTTGGAGTCAGAAAGATCCAGAAGAGGTTCCCACTTAGTTCTGTGCCCTTGAGCAGATATAGATTTCCCTTCTATAAAATGGGGTTAATAATACCATATATGTTCTTAAAGAACTACAAGGATTAAATGACCTAATTAACATATGTAAATCACTTAGCTTAATATCTGACAAATGAGTATTCTACAGCTTCTCACTGGGTTTTGAAACAAATTATTTCTGTTATCTGAGCACATCTAACATAAACATTCAGAATTGCATTTGAATTTTTCTTGAACACTTGCATTCTGAATTGGGGAAATGGTAAACGGAGATTGGAAGGATTTAAAAGCTTGAGTTTGTAGTGGAGAGAGTTTGTGATGAGGCAGGTGGTCCTGTGAGGAAGCTCTGTTGGTTTATGTTGCTGGAGTTACTGCTTTTTGTTTTTGTGGGGTTATTAATTACATGTTACTTTTTGGGGTTCTTACACGTTCTTTTTCTTTAAAGATAATGAGGTGTGATAGTGGAATGAGGGGGTAGAATGTAGTATTTATTATTGGGAGGGCTGCCTGTTAGTTCTGAATTCCTTGTTCATCCAGTATAACTCTTAGATGATTTCTTCTCCACCTCCTTCATGCTTCACAGCAATTAAATGGGATAACGCTTGTCACGTATCTGCACCTCAGGTAGTTGGGATGCTATGTGAGATTGGATGTAAACATGGGTTTTAGGACTGAATGATTATTCCAGTTTCTTGGTGGAATGAAACTCCAGGTTCTAGATTTTATTTTTTTACAAATTGCATCCAGTTCTTGCTGTTTTTTGAGTGTCTTTTTTTCCCTGATCCTTTTTGACCACAGATAACCACATGTCTCAGGGATAATCTGCTCAAAAACCTTCCATTTCATTCTCCACACCAAGAAGCTTTAGAGATTTTCTTCCTTCTCCCTGAATGTCCCATGATGCATGATTATAACAACTGGGAGAGCCTGGTGGTTCCGTTTGCAGAGGCTATTTGTGCCATGAGTGACCGATCTTTAGGGGTTCTGGGTAAGACTGATGATTTACATTTGAAAATACTCTAACCACCCTCTCAGTGGAAACGCACCCCTGGTAAAGTTAGAGGAAAACTTAAGTAATTGTAAATATGTTCCTGTTTTTTTTTTAGTTCATATTCTTAGCATATTGTAAAGGTGCTGTAGTAATTACTATAGTCATCCAAAATAGATTGTTTTACTACCTTTTTAGAGTTCTTGTAATGGTACGTGTGTGGTTTGGTCATGAGGTCTTTTGTTCTCAACTTTTCATTATGAAAAATGTCATACATAGAAGTTGAAGGAACAGTACATGAAGATCCATATACCCTCTACCTTAGAGCCAACGACTGTTAACCTCTTGCCATGTGTGCTTCTCTCTTTATGAGCAGATTATCTTTTATTTTTGCTGAAGTACTTGAAAGTAAGTTGGAAACATCATGACATTTCACCCATAGTATTTCAGCATACATCTCTTAAGAATATGAGATCCTACATTGCCACATCATTATCACACCTAATAAAATTAGTCCATATTTCCATAATATCCAGGCCATATTCAAATTTCTGCACTTGTCCCATTTTACAGCCTTTTTTTTTTTTTTTGTTAAGAGTCTAGGTCAGTTGTCCTGTAGAACACCCTACATCTAAATCTGTCTGATTATTTCCACTTTTCCCTGTATTTCGAGTACACTTGAAGTACCTTTCCCTGTATTTCGAGTACACTGGAAGTCAGGTCTAGGGGCTTGAGTAGATTTTAATGAGGTTTTTGACACAAGCAGCATATTCAGCCCAAGGAAGTCCATTTTTTTTTTTTTTAAAGATTTTATTTATTTATTTGACAGAGAGAGAGATAGCGAGAGCAGGAACACAAGCAGGGGGAGTGGGAGAGGGAGAAGCAGGCTTCCCGCTGAGCAGGGAGCCCGATATGGGGCTCGATCCCAGGACCCTGGAATCATGACCTGAGCCGAAGGCAGACGTTTAACGACTGAGCCACCCAGGCGCCCCAGGAAGTCCATTTTTTCTTATGTTTTATTAAATCTAAGTAAGTGATGAAAAGCTAGTTTAAAGCATTTTTTGGTTTTTTACAATGCTGAGAGGTGCTTGTGTTTTTTTTTCTTCTTCTTCTTTTCAGTAAACACTAGGACCGACATGGGGCTTGAACTCATGACCCTGAGATTAAGAGTTACGTGCTCTATATACCCAGCCAGACAGCCCCAGAGTTGTTTTCTTTAAAGTAGGCTCCATGCCTAATGTGGGGCTTGAACTCAAAACTGTGAGGTTGAGTTGCATGCTCTACCGACTGAGTCAGCCAGGCGCCCTGAGCGGTGTTTTTTTTTTAATTTTTTTTTTTATTATTCATGAAAGAGAGAGAGAGAGAGGCAGAGGCAGAGGGAGAGAAGCAGGCTCCCCGCCTAGCAGGGAGCCCGATGCGGGACTCGATCCCAGGACCCCGGGATCATGACCTGAGCCGAAGGCAGACGCTTAACCATCTGAGCCACCCAGGTGCCTGAGCGGTGTTTTTTTAAGAGTTAAAAACTCATGCTGGGAGTGAGAAAAGAAAGTTGTGCAATTGTGATTAATTCTTAAATCCGTTTTTAAAACAACATGCTATTTTATCCGGGAAAAAAAAAAAAAAAAAAAAAGTGACTCATCTTGTTGGGATTTTCCCCCCAAATTAATTAGATTAAGTTTGTGGTTTTGTTACTGTCAAGGGATTTTTCTCAAGGACGTAAAATTCGTAAACTTTTATTACAGTTGTATTTACTAAAAAGTTTATTATCACATGTGTTTTTTGTAACTCTGATACATACGAGAAATGACATGCCAACAGTGACTTACCTTTGTATCCCTCAGAGGAGTACTGGGCGTCTCTGCAGGAACCCGCGTTCATCAGGCTGGTCCAGATGTTTAAAAGAGCCATCACTGCTCAGCTGCACTACTGGACCGAAAGCTCTGAGAACAACTACCACGTTAAGGCTCTCCTAGAAATACTGAAAAAGCTGCATAGGGTAAGGGCTCTTTCAGACACTCATGGATTTTTATTTTGCTGTCAAAAGTCCCTTGGTTTCAACAGGCCTGAATCTTAAGCAGACTCAGGAAACACATTTATATTGCTGTTTTTAAATTTTTGTTTTCTGTGAGTTAAGTCATGCATACCAAGGAGTGTATGTACTTATCTGTGTGCAGTTTGAAGAAAAGTAATGAGACAGACAGTAGTGTAACTACTGCCCATGTTATTAACAAGGACACCGTTGTCAGGACTTTAGAAATGCCTGTGTATCTCACACCCCCTCACCTGCAGATAGCCATGATCCTAGATTTGGGGCTAACCATTCCCTTTGCTGTTTTAGGATTATATGTATTTCTAGAGACCGTGTTGCTTAATTTTGCTGTTTTTGAAATCTATATGAATGGAATACATGCTTGTTGTGTAATACTTTGTTTTATAGATTCATCCAGATTAATATTTATGGCTGTATTTCATTCATTTTCATTTCTGTATTATAGTCCATGGTATGAATCTTCCCATAATCATCCATTCCGGTATTGAGATGGATATATGTGCTGCTTGCAGTTCTTTTGGGGAGGAGGTGTTCTTCTTTGAGAAAACATACTGCTGTAAATATTTTTGTACATATCTCTTGGCATGTGTGTGTTAAGAGTTGGCTTTTAGTTTCCATACCTAGTTCTGGCATTGATAGCCTGTAGGATATGCGTGTGTTCTTCGTTGGTAGTGATAAACTGCCTTCCAGAATGGTTGGACTAATTTCAGTCCTCTCCAGGAGATGATGAGAATACCTGCTACTCCAAGTCTAACTTTAAAATTTGGAAAATGTTTTCAGTATTAAATGATACCAAATTATGATTTTAATTCTGTTTCCCTGGTTCTTTTTTTTTTTTTTTTAATTTTTTTTTTTATTCTTATGTTAATCCCCATACATTACATCATTAGTTCTAGATGAAGTGTTCCATGATTCATTGTTCGTGCACAACACCCTGTTTCCCTGGTTCTAATACATGAGAACATGTTGTCATATTTATAATTGCAGTACTTGTTTCCTCTTCTGTAAAATGTCTGACTTTTGTTCAGTTTAAATGTATCGTTTGACTTTTTTTTTTTTTAACTGAGTATAGGAGTTCTTTTTATTTTGTAAATGAGTTCTTTGTCAGTTATGTGTGTTGCAGATATCATATCCCAGTTTGTTGTTTGTCTGTTCACTTTGTGGTGTTTTTTGTTTTGTTTTTTTGATGAACCCACGTTCTTAGTTTTAATACAAATAAATCTACTCCTTTATAGTTCTTACTCTCTGGGTCTTGTTTTAAGCTTTGTTTTTTCTTCACATTTTTAAGTTAATCACCTTAAGTCAGGAGGCAGCGGGGTTTCTGTTGGAGCCACAACCACTGCACTCTGAGCTCATAGCATGAAAGCTGCTGGAGGCAGTACGAAAATGAATGGGTGAGGCTGCATTCCGAACAAGACTTGGGCCTGAAGGCTGCCCTAGCTTGACTGATAACAGGGATGATAGCTGGGGCCAGAAGAAGAGCACAAACAGAGGCCCATCTACCTATGTCTAATATTTAGAAGGTTAGAAATCTAGATAATAAACTGTGGAATAAATTTACTCTAAAGTAAAATATACCCTACCCACCCATCTTGACAAATAAACCTTCCTAATGACAGGGGAGGCCAGAATTGAATTTAGAAATCTCAGACTCTTGACAGAGTTTTGCCTGAGAGGTGGAGGCTCAGACAGAGGCCTCCCCAAGTCCTCTGCCTTCTTTTCCTACCTTGGTTTTGTCCCACATTTGGGGTATCATGGACCCATATGTGGACACCTCAGCCCATCTGTCTGCATTCCATCCCTGCCTCCACAGCAGCCACACCGTAGCCATCTCTAGGGCCTAGGGGTGTGCTCAGCTCTAATACAGTCCACTCTGCAGAGACCATGCAGGGGAAGAGGCCTGTGCATGTGGTCAGGTCCCATTGGCCCTGCAGGCTCCTTACTTTTACTTTTTTGAGAAGGGGATTGGCTGGATTCCGGAAGGCCAGGGCAAGGACCAAGAAATCAATCATAGACCTGGATCAGAGGCCACTTTTTTTTTTTTTTTAAGATTTTATTTATTTGACAGAGAGACACAGTGAGAGAGGGAACACAAGCAGGGGGCGTGGAAGAGGGAGAAGCAGGCTTCCCGCTGAGCAGGGAGCCCGATGTGGGGCTTGATCCCAGGACCCCGGGATCATGACCTGAGCTGAAGGCAGATGCTTAACGACTGAGCCACCCAGGCGCCCCAGCAGAGGCCACTCTTAACCCAGGTCTAAAGGGAGTATTGATTTTTAGCTTTGGCTTTTACAATTTGGTGTTTAATCCAGTTGGAAATTTATTTTAAATTAATTTTTGTTATTTTCCATATGAAAACAATTACCTAGCACCACTTACTGAAATTCTGTCCCTTCCCTAATGATAGGCAATGCAAACAAAAAAATCTTACTGGAAATTTGATTGGAGTTGCATTGAGTCTGTATTTCATTTTGGGGAGAATTGACATCTTCACTATTGTTAATCTTCGTGGTGTCTATTTTTTCCACTTATTAGGTAGTCTTTAAAGTCTTGCAATAAAATTTTGTTATTTTACTGTGGAAGTCTAGGCTATGTTTAGTTAAATCTATTCCACCATATTTAATTTTTTTTAGATTTTGTAGATGGTAAATTTTAAAAATTATATTATCTCTCATTTGTAGGAATGCATTTATATATTTGCATTTATTATATATACATATATATTATAATTTCCACATTATATCTAGTAATTTACCTGTAGATTATTTTGTATTTCCTATGCAGCTAATCATATCTTTGGAAAAAAAAAAATTTTTTTTTTTTCCACATTTTATTACTTTCCTTTGCTGTGTTGCACTGGTTAAACCTTCCTGTACAATGTTGAATAGAAGTGTTGGCAATAGTAGGTTCCTTATTTTGTTTGTGATTGTATTTATTTATTTTTAAAGATTTTATTTTATTATGAAGTAATCTGTACACCCAATGTGGGGCTTGAACTCAAAACCCCAGGATCAAGAATCGCATGCTCTGCAGACTGAGCCAGCCAGGTGCCCCTTGTTTGTGATTTTAAAGGAAAAATTGGATATCACTATTAAATAGGATATTTACTGTGGGGTTTTTGAAAATAACCCTTATAGGTAAAGGATGTTCCTAAATCATTAAATATTTTAAGTCCACACAAATATTGACTCTCTCCTTTCCTACTGAAATTCCAGTTATTTATATGTCTGACTTTCTCACTCTGTCTTCCATGTCTCTTAACGTTTCTGTCATATTTTCCATCTCTCTGTGTGATTGCATCCCATTCTGGATGACTTCTTCAGCCATATCTTTCTGTCCATGAAATCTATTTTTAGTGATTTCTGTTTGCTAATAAAACTGCCCTTTGAGTTTTTATTCCAAGTATTATGTTTTCCACTTCCAAAAGTTCCCATTGTTTCTTTGAAATTTTTTTTCTTGGTCATTATTTAGGATATCTTCATCTTTTATTTTCAAGCTTCCCTTTTGCTTATTTAAATCTATATGCATTATACCTCTGGTATCTGAAGTCTTTACAGGTCAGCTTTGCCCTCTCTTGCTTCCACTGAATCTTCCTCATAGTCCCTTCTTTATCGTGTTTTGTGACTGTGTGTGTGTGTGTGTGTGTGTGTGTGTGTGTGTGTGTGTGGTATTTGCCTTGGAACATTATCTTTTGGAATATTTTGAGGGCTGTGTTTCTCCAGGGAGGATTTGCTTCTACCAGACTCTGGGAGACACCACCTCAGTTTGATACTACCTTAAATTAAATTCTTGGCTTGAAGCTCTTTAGATCTCTAGGTGTGGTCTGAATGTGGTGTGTGAATTTTCAGGAAAGTGCTTTCGTGATTGCAAATGCTGTAGGTGACATTTTTTTCTGCAACTTGGCACCATTTTAACTAGCTGCAGTTTGCTTCCTGGGCTTGGGGTCAAGGTGTGGGGATGGGCTCTTCATTTCTAGTTTACCCTCACTCTGATGGGTTAGCCCTTTTGGATCCCAGATTTATGAGTTGGCGTTCTATTATTGGCCCCATAATTTGAACAGAGTCTAGGTTTTGTTTATTTCCCCAAAGCCCCAACAATTGCAAACTGAAGTTCAAGTTCACCAGGTTTGGCAAATATTCTCAAGGCAAATGCCACTTTCACCTTGTTTTTGACCTGATTATTTCATATCTACTTAGGATATTGGTGTTGCATTAAAAATATTTGTTTACACTTTATCCTGTATTTCTAGTTGTTTTCAGCAAATCAAGATACCTAATCTGCTATCTGCTTTTAAAAAATAATTCTGCTGTACTGCTGAAAAGCAGTGCCCATCTTTGGTTGTTTTTAAAGGTTTTGTACAAAAGAGAAATATTAATAAAAAAAATAGTTTGGGTTTTGAAAAATTGACCGAAGAGCTCGGGGAAAGTATATTCTAATGAGCTTTTTCCATTTACAAAAAAAGAATCCTGAGAAATACTGAAGCAGCAACAAAAATCCTCAAGGGATCCTGCTTTACCTTTGACTCTAACAGTGACATTAGATTATTTGTCAGGCTCCCTCCCCAACCTCAGAAAGGAGACCACATTCGGAAGCTGCAAGGATAAAACACCCACTTTTTCCATAACTGGGAATGTGCAGGACTGAGAGCAGCAGGGTCCAGGGGACCATATTACGGGGTTGAAACAGCTTCATGATTCTGTGGGTGGTGGTACTGGGAGGCTTGGATCATTTGGGGTCTGGGCCAGGGTTAGAATATTCCAGGTGAATGAAAGACAAGAGGGGCTTTTAGAGGACCTCTTGAGAATGAGTCATTTAGGCCAAGTCTGTGCCCGTCTGTGTCAAATACTGATGGTCACTCATGGCCGCACCATCAAGTGTCATTATCAGTGTCTTCACTGACTGCTGGTTAGCACTGTTGCAGGGTGTCTATGTGCATGTCATGACCCCAGTCATCGGGGATGGAAGGCTGGAAAACAGCCCCACAGTTGAGGAGGGGAATGTTCCACACATGCCTTCCAGAGGGGGACATCTGTAAATCGTATATTGTTAAGCTCTGAAGAATATAACATGAAATATTGGGCCCCAGAGTACTTCGGATTCATATTGCACTGTATTTTTCTCTGGACCTAAAATTCTTTAAAGCTTTTCTATGAATTAAAAATAAGTAGGAGTTTATTGCATATCATCAATTTCTGCTATTAAATCATAGGTATTCTTTATGTTCCTGAAAATCTGGGGCTTTGCCAGTGGAGGTATTGTATAAAACTTTATATTCTGGTCATTGGAAGAGTGCTTATTTTGCTATTTATGCTGATAATCTAAGTAATAGGCATAAAGCAGAATTGTCTTTACATAGAAAACTTTCTCACGGGCCATATTTTATTAAAGGTAAACCAGGCTGTGTGTCAACTGCCTGAAAATATTTTCAAAGTAAATGAGCTTACACACTGGCTTGATTTTTATGGGGATGCATACAGAAGGTCTGCTTGGAAAATTAACTCCGTAAGTATGGCGTGTTTATTATTTATTTGTTTGTTTTGTAAAGATTTTATTTTTTTAAAGTAATCTCTACACCCAGTGTGGGGCTGAAACTCACAACCCCTGAAATTAAAAGTCGCATGTTCCACCGACTAAGCCAGCCAGGCACCAGTTGTGGTATGTTCAAAGGGGGAAGTTGATCACCAGTGCATTAATGTAGGTATTTGTGCCGAAACTCTGTGCGTGGGTTTCCAAATATCCTTGCACTCTGCAGAATTGCTCAATAGAAATAACAGGGCTTACAGGAAAGGCGAGATCTCAGACCCCTCAAAAGCAGTGCAATTTTGTAGGCAGAACCCTAAGAGAAAAGTGGTTACTACCTCAGATCACTTGGATCAACCAGGCAGGCTGCTTGTGGAGAGTGCCATGAGAATATGAAAACGCACCAAACAAAAGGGTAGATACCTGTTCACACTCTAATGAGAGGATTGGTAGTACTGAGATAACACAGATGCAAGTGGGGCTCTCTTAGGTGGGTATACAGGGCAGTATGACCCACCAGGAGCCAACAGAATAGGGCTGCAACTTTAGGGGTGGCTCTGGGTGTATCCTTTTATTTTCTTAAAGCTAAAGGGCTGTTGCTGCCCTGACCTGAGATTTTTTTCCTTCTCTCAAGATTGTAATTCTGCTCCTACCACATCGACCCTGGACTGGCAGAAATCATGTATGAGCTCATCAGCTGTCTACATTATATCATTCCCCTATTTACTAAGTGCATCTGAACTAATTTACATTTCACAGGTGCACAGTGCAGCGGAACAAACTCTTTGGGAAAGTGTCTAGAGTTTATAATTGATTGCTAAATTAAATAAGGCACTGAAAAATACTAGGTTTATTTTTATTTATATATATTTTTTTAAATACTAGGTTTACATGCCTTTCATTGATACATACAAAACATTTTCTTAGAATTTTAGATATCTAAGTACTACTGGCCAGCAATTTGGATTGCTTTGGCTAGAACGGAGACCTTTATCAGGGATTTTAGGCTGTGAGTTAAGGTGTAAGATTTCTCTGTTCTTTCATTTGTCAGAATTCTTGTCTTTTCCATTTTTAGGACACTTCAGTAGACACTCCGTATCCAGTCATATTCAGTCATTTTCCGTTTATCTTTAATGTTCTGTCGAAAATCAAACTACTGTACGCAGATTCGCTTTTAAAAATACAGGTATGTATGCCTATTTCTTTGTCTTTGTAAACAAATCAAATGATAAATGCCTTCTTAAATATACAATATTTTGGAGGTTGATAACATTGAAACCAATGGTTGTAACACTCATGGAGCTTAGACTCTAATGAAGGTGGCAAGAAAGACTGTCATAATTTGGATTGGCTTGGCCTTGAGGCACATTAGGGCCTCAGTAGTGGAGGAGAGAGCATGGACATCTGACCTAGTTGTGGGGCTTTTACCTTGAGGTTGGGCCCTGTATACAGGCCTCTCTGTGGTACTCAAAGAGGCATAGCAGACGGGCTTGATTGGGGTTAGCAAACCTATATTTAAGGAGCCCAGTCTAATGAAAAAACAGAGCAGTGGGAATAGAGGTGACAGAGAATTCTTGAAATGCAGACACACAGAGATGGCTGGTAGTCTAATGGTGCCATGATCAAAGTTTGTAAAAAGGATCCTCTTTTCAGTGAACTGTCATGAGGTGAGTTGGTTCTGTTTGTCAGCATATCCAAAAAGTGATTTTGAACTTAAAACTGGACTATTGAAAATGCCTCCAGAAACGAAAGTGCCCAAGAGTGTTAGCTCTTATTATCACTTTTGTATATGCATCTGGATATGTATAGATATGAATCATATTCAAATATATGTCATAACAGTAGATACTTTTACATAATACAGTTAACCATTTTAAAACAAAATGGGAAATTGATTTATGAATATGACCGTTGATGAAATATTTAACAAAGGAAAATGGAAGGTAAAAAGGTACAAGAACTTTATTTTCCTTCAACTCTTGTAACTCTTCTCTCCTAATTTTAAACAGGCCTCCAGTAATAATTTTATGGACCCGGTATTTGTTCATTGTTGTCCTGAGAGCCTTAGACTTGAATGGTCTCAAATTGCCATTTGGTCATCTAGACAATCATTGTGTGTGTGTGCGTGTGCGTCTTTCTTTCTGTCTCATATGTAACTTCTTAGATTATCTGTGCCCTAAAATCTCTTGTTGGGTTTTCCTCCTAGAATAGGAAACCTTTTTTGTGTGTGATTATTTTTTTTTTAATTTAATTTTATTATGTTAGTCACCATACAGTACATCATTAATTTTTGATGTAGTGTTCCATGATTCATTGTTTGCGTATAACACCCAGTGCTCCATGCAATACGTGCCCTCCTTAATACCCATCACTGGGCTCACCCCTCTAAAACCCTCAGTTTGTTTCTCAGAGTCCTCCTAGAATAGGATATCTTGAGAGGTCTCTCATACCTGAAGTTTCCTGCAGCATGCTTTCTTTCTGAACTTCTTTTCCAAATGAGGAGCTTATGTTCAACACACTGCTTCAGTGTTTGCTAATCATTCTCTTAGCCTAATGATGGTAGTTAGCTTTGGTAACTGAAGTATTAATAATTGTGTTTGCAGGATAAAGTGGACCAGTGGAGCCCACAATTGGTCACTTTCCTGCTTACACTGGTTGGCTTTTCATTCCTTAGGTGTTTCTTCGGCTCACTGAGGGTGAATGCTGAATGTATAGCTTCTCTCCAGTGGCTTATGTGTATAAGGCTCTGTTCATAAATGTTCGTGACAAGCACTCATAATAAATTGAACCAACCTATTCCACTTTATAAATTCCCACTTAGAGTAAATGGTGAAATGAGTGAAACATTTCTTTTTTTTTTTTTTTTTTAACATTTATTCATTTGACAGAGAGAGACAACAGCAAGAGAGGGAACACAAGCAGGGGGAGTGGGAGAGGGAGAAGCAGACTTCCCGCGGAGCAGAGAGCCTGGATGCGGGGCTCGATCCCAGGACCCTGGGACCATGACCTGAGCCGAAGGCAGACGCTTAACTGACCGAGCCACCCAGGCACCCCCCCCTTTTTTTTTTTTTTTTGAGTGAAACATTTCTGTTTTTCTAGGAGAAAAAATTTAAAGCTTGTATGCGGTTGGCTGGAATTGTGGAACAAGGAGGGTCCGAATTAGCTTTGCTGCCCACTTTCAATCTAATAGTCAGAAGGAGTCACTTGATTGAGGATGTTTTGAGTCACCTAAATCAGTTTGAGAATGAAGATCTGAGGAGGGAGTTAATGGTAAAGTATAATTCTCAATGTTTTTGCTGCTGAGAGAAGGAAAACCTAAAAGGATGTAACAGTGGGTCTTCCGGAGAAGAAAGAATCTTCTTTGCCATGGAGCTTGTCTGTTTGGGAGTTTCCCTGATTCCCCACTTAGCTGGGAACTGCTGGGAATAGCTGCGGGCACTTGATGCTCTTGGGCTGAGGAGCAGCGGGTGAAAGGGTGGTCCTCCCCCAGCCTGGGCAGGTAGGAAGTCCAGAACTAGCCCTAAGAGGTCCCCATCCCTCCTGAGGCCTGACCCAGCCTGGCCAGTCACCCCTTGGGAAGGGTTCCAGTGAGATGAGGTTGACATGGAGGAGATTTGAGGATTTGTTCTTGCTCTCATGCAGGAGCCCAGATTGCTTTGTGGAAAAGAGAACTTCCTCTTTATTGACTCTGTAGTTTTTTGAGGGTATTATTGTGGAAATCCCCATGTTCTGAACATAAATGATCTCTGGTTTAGTTATTATAAAACTTGTCTTACTAGTAGATATTGGACACAGAATAATAATAATATCTAGTAAATCTGGTGAACGTTTTCCTTGTGCCAAGAACATTGTGAATGCTTCACAAGGACTTGTGTAACCCTTCCAGTGACACTGCATGGAAGGTTCTGTTTTTCCTTCATTTTGCTGATGGGGAAACTGAGGTACAGAACTATTAAGGTGACTTATCCAAGGGCAATTCAACTGAAGTATCAGAGCCAGGATTTGGGCCCAACTGTTAGGTTCCAGACTTTTCACTTAATCACAACAAAGATCTGCCTGATGCTATTTATTAGAGTGTTTTTGATAGACCCTCGTTTATCACTTACCCTATGCAGATTAGAGAATGACTTGACTGAAGTTCAAGACACTATTTTAAAAGTATGTTGCACTGGGGTTTGCAGTTAGGGGTGGCATTGCCACATATTTTTTGCACATAGATAATTTTTAAAAATCGAACAAACTCATTATGTGAATCTTGCCTGTGATGGCCAGCCAGTCCACTGAGTTATTTTAGTTTCACTTTTATAGTTCATTCATCCCTTTTAAACATAGGATGAGCAGCCACCATTTTCCAGACTATGTGAGGCATTTTGCATGTGTTATTTTATTTAATATTTCTGATAATCTCGTGAGAAAATTGAGGCTCTGTCAGATGAAGGAGCTTGCCCATAGAAAGGGGCAGAGTTAGGATTTGACACCTGGTCTTTTTTCTTTCTTTTTTCTTTTTTTTAGATTTTATTTATTTATTTAGAGAGAGAAGGGGCAGACGGGAGGGGAGTGGGAGAAAGAATCTGAAGCAGACTCTGCACTGAGCAGGGAACCCGACACGGAGCTCAGTATCAGGACCCTGAGATCATGACTTGAGCCGAAACCAAGAGTCAGATGCTTAACCAACTAAGCCACCCAGGTGCCCCAAAACCTGGTCTTATAAAGATTTTGAATAATTCACTGAGGTTTGAAACTTGCATTTCTAGAAAATAGAAGAGGCATTTATCCAGTTAAACCAGTAAAAGGAGATTTTGGGAAAGTGCCCGTGGAACATCCTGAAGGAAGTGTTGAGCAGGCCTTTGGACAGGAGTGTGTGTCAATCAGAGAGAAGGTAGAGTGGGTAGGAAGGTTAAATGCCTGCAGGTGTTGAGTTTAAAGAGAAATTGAACATCCAGGGAAAGCAGAAAGGATGGAACCAGCACAGAACGGCAGGAAAAAGAAGAGAGAAATAAAAACCTATTTAATGCTTTATAAGAGAAAGCAAGGGAGGAGAAGAGTGTGAAGAAAGGTGATCAGAAGTATAAAATGTGTTCATGAAAACGAGAGGAGATGTGAGAACAAGTCCTTGGAATTGGGGGTGCACAGGTTCTTGGTCCTCTTGAAGAGAGCACTTAAGTAGGGAAATAAGTTTGGAAGTTGGTGTACCTGATTCTCCAGAATTTGGCAGCCTAGAGTAGAAGCCAGTATTACCTGTATTGGAGACAGTGGTGTTGAGGTTTTTTTTCTTCTTTTAAGAATAAGGGAGACCTTAACACATTTGTACACTGAAGTGAGGGATTCCAAGAAGGAAGGGCAGGAATGAGTGAGTATTTGAAGGAGCAAAGATGGGTTGTGGTAGAACCATCCTAGGAAGGGATTGGTGTCCATGGGTGCCTTCTCAAGGAGTAAACAACTAAGCCAATAGATAATGTGTGCTCTGGTTTTTCAGCCTTTGAAAATCCAACTATTTTTGATTTCTTTATTTGCATTTTACTTAACATTCCTTATTATATAATAATGATGCCAATTGAGGTCAGTTTAGTAGCTGAAGACATCAGGCTCTGAGACTTGACAGACATAGGATTAAATCTAGGCTGCACCCCTTAACCGAGTGTGACCTTGGGGAAGTTAATATTTACATTCTTTTTTTTTTTAAGGACTTTTTTTTTTTTTAAGATTTTATTTATTTATTTGACAGAGAGCGAGACCACAAGTAGGGGGAGTGGGAGAGGGAGAAGCAGGCTTCCCACAGAGCATGGAGCCCGATGCAGGGCTCGATCCCAGGACCCTGGGATCATGACCTGAGCTGAAGGCAGACGCTTAATGACTGAGCCACCCAGGCGCCCCTAATATTTACATTCCTGAAGCTTTATCACCTCACAGAATTAATGTGAAGATTAAACGAGTAAGATGCTTACCATAGTGCTTACCAGATACTTGGGTGCACAAATAATGTTCACTCTTAATGATTATTAAATGAGTCTTAATACATAGCAATACAGAGCCCTGGGAGTGATATATTATTTGTTCTGTTTCTTCAGGTTTCATTTAGTGGAGAAATTGGACTTGACTCTGGAGGAATCAAGGTAGAGTTTTTCCACTGTCTGTTTGAGGAGATGACCCGGCCAGAATACGGGATGTTCATGTATCCTGAGGAGGCTTCCTACATGTGGTTTCCCGTCAGGGTGAGTCCTCTCCTTTTTGCTTATGGTTACCATGACAGAAAAAGCATGTCACATACCATTGGAAATTAGGTTGTCTAGACAGTTTCATTTTAGGAGAGGAGTTATTGATACATATAATTATGGGAATAGCTTTCAGTTTCAATAAGGTGATTATTTTCTTTAAAATGGAGTCCCTTTTCCCTGGGTTCCCATTTCTGCCCACACAGGAAAATTTAAGCAATGTATGTTTTTGACCATTTAAAGAATGTATGGATAAAAAGGAATCCTTCCTTTCCCAGGTACCCATTTTTTGTTAAGTTCTATTTTTTCCCTGTGAATTTGAAAATTTTTTTTCAAATTTTCATTTGAAAGGCTGTGAAAAGAAATTGAAAACTTCAGTTTATGAGGACTTGCTGAGCCTAATGTGATTCTATTAGTGTCCCTGTGGCAGAGATTTAAATTGACCTAATGACTGTACATAAACCCTAAATATTCTTATCACAAGCTTTTTTTTTTTTTTTAAGATTTTTGTTTATTTTGAGAGAGAGTGTGTGCCAGTGGCGGGAGGGGCAGAGGGAGACAGAGAATCTCAAGTTGACTCCCCGCTGAGTGTGGAGCCTGACTCGGGGCTCTATCTCACGACCCTGAGATCATGACCTGAGCCAAATCAAGAGTCAGATGCTTAACTGACTGAGCAACCCAGTGGCCCTGCAACCTTTTTGATTTTAATTTGTGATTTGACTTTGTGAAAGGGAGAAAAGGTTTACCTAATATGAATATTCCATTTTACTTGTAAAAATTAAAACACATTAAGTTTTTTTTCTCTCTTCAGCCTAAATTTGAGAAGAAGAGATACTTCTTCTTTGGGGTTCTCTGTGGACTTTCCCTATTCAATTTCAATGTTGCCAACATCCCTTTCCCACTGGCCCTGTTTAAGAAACTTTTGAATCAGACGCCATCACTGGAAGACTTGAAAGAACTTAGTCCTGTTTTGGGAAAGTAAGTAAACATAGTTCTTTTTCTAGAACTCTACGTAATATGTATTCAGGTACAGGTATACCTTGTTTCATTAATTTGTGCTCCACAGATAATAGTGTTTTTTACAAATCAAAGGTTGTGGCAACCCTGTGTCAAGCAAGCCATCTTTCCAACACACTTTGTGTCTCTGTGTCACATTTTGGTAATTCTCACAGTATTCCAAATTTTTCCATTACTCTTCTATTTGTTATGGCGATCTGTGATCAGTGATTACAACTTGCTGCGAGCTCAGAGGATGGTGAGCATTGAAGTATTTTTAAATTATAGGTGTGCACATTTTTTTAGACATAATGCTGTTGCACACTTACTACAGTATGGTGTGAACATAACTTTTTTATATGCACTGGGAAACCAAGTAATTCTTTTGACTTGCCTCTTCTGGGATAATTGCTTTATTGCAGTGCCTGGAATCAAACCTGCAGGAACTCCGAGGTATGCCTGTAAATAATTAAACACATCCCCCCCAACAGTATTTTCATGTTCAACAGCAACATTCTAGGTACTTTAAGTCAAGTATAATTTTGGGAAGAATTGTTGAATAATAAGAGAAGTTGAGTAAGAAAAGTTGATTTTCCTTATGATTGGTCCTTAATGCTGGCATTAATCTTTGAACTTTATTTGTGTAGAAACAGTCATGGGGAGAGCACTAGTTATACCCTGGTGTGAAATCTGCAAGTGATGTTTATTTTAAATCTCGTTTCATATCCTCACCATTACAGTGAAAACTCATTTCTAAGTTAAAAAGCCAAAGCCACCACCTCACAAAAAATATTGGTAATAGAAAGGGGTGATATTCCTGCTGTGTAAGGTGTTCCTACACATCCATAAGAAAAATTGACAAAGTATACAGGAAGGAAAGCCACAAAAGAAGTAACAGAATGGCTTCACCTGCCCAGTCCTCATGGAATGCAGAGGCTAATCTGTGCTTCAAATTGACAGTGGTTGGAAATACTGATGCTATATAGTGTTCACCAGAGTTTGGGAAGAGGTTTGCTCTAATTTCAGGGATTGGTAGTGGACATATGAATTGGTGATTCCTTTTCAGAGAACAGTGTGATAGTATTTACCTGAATCAAAAATGTATTTGCCCCTTTGGCCTAGCAGTTCTGCCTCTAGACATTTAGTTTCAGAAATAACACAACCATGCAAGGATTTTTCCATACTAATGTATATTATATTACGTAGTGCATAATATGTGGAATACTTAAATGTTCTTTAATAAGGGAATTATTTATTTTTGGTATATTTATGCAATGAAATCCTATGTAGATTTTTAAAAGAATGAGAACAGTAGTATGATTTTTTTTTTTTTTTTTGAGAGCTTGAGCAGGCCAGTGGGGGTGGGCAGCAGAGGGAGAGGGAGAATCTCAAACAGGCTCCTGCAGGGCTCGATCTCATGACCCTGAGATCATGACCTGAGCTGAAATCAAGAGTCAGATGCTTAACGGACTGAGCCACCCAGGCACCCTGATCCTATTATTATCCCCATTTCTTCACAGGTGAGGAGACAGTTTGGGTAACTTGTCTCAGACCCCATAGTGACAGAACCATGAATTGAACACAGTCTGGTTTCAGCTTCCAACTATTAATCATTATTGCTAATTATACTAATAAGATAAGGAAAAAATCAAAAGCACAAGATTTGGAGAGGAGGAGATAAATTTATTGTTTTTTACTAAAACAATGAAAATGACCTAAATAATGCTTATGCCTTGGAAGACTTAATACACATCAACTTAGTAAATGTAAAGATTGTTGTATCTGTATCAGTGTTCCTCACGTTTTTAGGTCTTCAGAATTTTTAGAAAGCTGTATTGAGGACAGTACAGTATGGGGGCAGGTTTTCAATGGAAGAAAAGTGAGAGTTCCAACACTGATCCAGGCACCTATGGACCTTGTTGGAGGTAGCGTACTGGATTAATGGGAACAGGAGGACTGTCAGTTCATGCGTATGGGAAAAAAATGAATGCTGATAGCTCATGCCATATACAAAAATCAGCTTCATGTGGATGAAGGTCTTAAAGCAAAAATCTTGAAAATATGGATAAATATCTGTCTAACCTTTGCAATCTTAAGCAAGACTGATAAGTCTAACTGCAATAAGATTAAAGAATTTATCTGTTCTTCATGAGATACCTTAACAAAAGGGAAACAACACCCCTCAAACTGGTATTTGTGACATATTTTGGGGGTGGTAGAAAAATGGGATAGGGGAGGTATCCATACAGGTGGGCATAAGATATAAGCAATGTTTGAAGAGGCAGGTTCCTAAGTTTTCCTCATAAAAACAGCCATAAATAAGCACATAAGCCATACATGGACAAATAATGACAAGAGTATCATGAACCAAGTATTATCATGAATCCAGTTTTGTCAGCTGAGTTCTCCTCACTCTCCCTCTCCTCACCGCCCACCCACCCAAAACCTACAATGAATACAATATGGTCTGTTTATCACAGTTCTGTAATAAAAAATCCAGTGGACGGAATAGTCAGCTTGGATTCCGCCTTCTTCCAGAGCTTCCCCAGTAACACATCCCTTCAGAAAGAGTTAGCCAAGGCTGTATTGTACCCTTAGAGACTGTCTGCACATAGCTCACTGTAATGTAGGTGAGGCTTCCATCAGCGTATCTTACTTACGGGTCTCAGGGTTTATTGGCAGTGATGTCTTAACTTTACATCCCTGAATGCCTGCCACATTGGGTGCTTGATAGATGTTTGTTGAATGAATACATGAGAGATGAGCAAATACAATGAATGAGACATAGGACTTTAAAAATATAAATGAAGTACCATAGGACAACAGAGGATGGAGATGTAAGAAGACTGGCTGCTGTCTGTGCTGATATAACCTATATTCTCACAGATGCCTTGAAGCAGTTAAGGTAGTTGAATTTCACATCTGTCTTAAGCTTGATGATATTGGGACAGTAGATACAGAGAAGGTCCTTTGACCTTCTCATTCCTCAGATTTCCTAAGTGATACCTGATATTTAAAAGGAGATTATTTGTTCTGTAGGTACAGTTCCAAAGCTTAAATAAAGGTAACACCAATTTGAATGAGTTTCAGTATCAGTTAAATACGTTATCAGTCATTTTCTGTAGAAACCTATAACCATTGGGTAAAGGAAGGTAGGATGAAGGGAAGAGAGCTTGCAGAATTGCAAATATTCATAAACTTCATGCTTGTAGTTGAGGTCTGGCTATAAGTACACAGAGAAATGGGCATTGTTAACTAATGATCTGACCTCCCACCTTCAGAATAGTCATGCATTTGATTTTAGATGGTTTATTTTTTTAAAGATTTTATTTATTCATTTGAGACACAGAGATACAGAGGGAGAGGGGGGAGAATCAGGCTTCCCACTGAGCCAGGAGCCCGATGTGGTGCTCAATCCCAGGACGCTGGGATCATGACCTGAGCCGAAGACAGACACTTAACCATCTGAGCCACCCAGGCGCCCCTTAGATGATATATTTTAGGTGATATATCTAGTGATCATTATTATCGACTTCTAAAAAATAAAATTATTTGTTCTTTAGGAGTTTGCAAACTCTTCTGGATGATGAAGGCGATGACTTTGGAGAAGTATTTTATATCTATTTTAATGTGAGTAACGATAAGAACCAGATTACAGATCAGTTTTAATCTGATTAATCCTTTACATATTTATCTAGACATGTCACTCTTTAATAAAAGGACAAACTTCTGAATTAGTGCAAAAGGTTTTTTTCCTCATTTTTTATGAGCTGGGCATATCAGTTAGATTTTACTATGTAACAAACAACACCTAAATTTAGTGGCTTAAAACAAACACAATGAATTGAGTTTCTGGACTGGGTCAACTTGGCTGGGCTGGATGGTTTATATTGGCCTCACTCATATACCCAGTTGTTGGCTGGTTTATAGAATGTGGGCTGGAACAGCTTTTCTCTTCCAGGGATCTCTTATGCTCCAATAAGCTAGTTGAGGTGTCTTTATAGAATGGTCTCAGGATTACAAAGAGTGGGAAGAGAGATGGCAAGCCTCAGCATACAAGCTCCTTTTTAAGCTTTTACTTCTGGCAGATCCCATTGGCCAGAGTGCCTCACATAGCCACAGCCAGATTCAAGGGCTGAAGAACTGGATTCCTCCTCTTGATGGAGGGCGGGGGGGTAGGGGCCAGTCTGCGAAGGGGCTTGAATACCAGGCTGCGAAGAATTTGTGAGCATTTTGCAAATCTACTATACTAGGTCTTTACTGTATAAAGTGACTACTGAAATGTGACAATTTGCCAATTTTTTTTTCAGTATGATAAATAATTCAAGTTTTACAAACATTGATTTTTCATTTTTCATGATAAGATGGTAATTTTTTATATGCACGTTCCTTGTTTTTATGACTAAAATGTTTACTTTATAAAATCTTGAGGAAAAAAGCTATGCTTCAAAGTGTTTTTGTTAATAATAGATTATTTGGGATTATTTTGGAGATACTATCTGAGTTTATTTGTGGTTACAGGTGCATTGGGACAAAAATGATACAGACTTAATTCCTAATGGAAGTTGCATCATTGTTGACCAGACTAACAAGTAGGTGCAGAGAAGTGAACTATTTGTTTTGTTTATACAGTTTATTTCACTGGGCTCTAAAAATATCTTACAGTTCTTACCAATTAATCATTTTTTAATAAGGCAGAGAGTTGGTGTATATTGTGTGCATGTGTATGTCTCCTAGAGCTTATAATCTGGTAGGGAAGGAAATAGCTTTCGCAGACAGGCTTTCCCTTATCCTCCGGGCTAGGTTTATACCACCAACTTCCCTCTTTATTCCCTTACCCTGTTTTACTTTTTCTTTTCATACCACACCTTTAAGATTTATTTGCTTCTTTACTTACCTGTATGGAAGATTAAATTAGGTAATATATGAAAAATAGCCATATGCACATGGGAAGTACTGAATTGTTAGGTGTTCTAGTTCTCATTTTATTTTTGGCCTTCTGCCCACCTTCCCCGGCCCCCTGCCAAGTGTCCTTCCGGGTACTGCAGTAAGCTGAAATCATTTTTTGTTTCCTTAAAGGAGAGACTATATTTCTAAGTGTGTCAATTACATCTTCAACATCTCTGTGAAGGCACTTTATGAAGAATTCCAAAGAGGATTTTACAGAGTGTGTGACAAGGATATTATTGAATTTTTCCATCCAGAAGAACTAAAGGATGTGATTATTGGAAATACAGATTATGACTGGGAGACATTTGAGAAGGTATATCGTAAAGGCCTAGAAGTTTGAATTTGAATTTCTTTTCTATTTTCTGAATACTTTTTTTTTTTTCTCTAGAATGCACATTATGAAGAAGGATATGATAATTCACATCCCACCATAGTGATGTTTTGGAAGGCCTTACACAAATTGACTTTGGAGGAAAAGAAAAAGTTCCTTGGTAGGTATTCTATCAGGAGTAGATCTATAATCTTAGGTCTTTTTTATGGGATAAGAAAACCTTGTTATAGGCACCATTTGCCACAGATCTAGTGTAAGAGCCACTCCGAGTCCGTTTGGATGTTCTCTGTGCCAGGCTGTGCAGACATAGAAAATAAATGTTAATATAGGTCTTCTTTCCTGTGATTTCAGCCCTGCCTGTTGCCTTCACATGTCCCCTCGGTTGTCCATCCAACTGAGATAGTTAACCTGCTTTCTGTATTTGTGACTCAGTTAGTTGTTCAGGCACTGTGGGATTAGCCATATTTTACAATGTCATTGTCTCCAACCCTTTACACCTGCTCTTCCACATTTTGATCTCAATTTCATGCTTACTTGGTTGTTTGCCTGCAATTTTGCTTAATGACTTTCTCATTTTCTTGCAAAATTTCCATACTTATTTTTGAGAAACATTTACCTTCTTGTTCTTTGTTGTGGATAACACATATGTTGGAAGATACTCAGACTTCTCCAGAAGCCCAGACTGACTTTCCAATCTTTGCTTTACAGGAAATCATTTCAGCCAAACAGTTCCATCATCTCTGCATTCCTGAGCTCACCTTGTGCCCTCCCACCTCCAGGCTTTCTCTGAAGCTCCTTGTCCTGCCTCGAATCCTCACCCACCTCCTTGTTGCCGCTCCAAACCTTCCTCTTCTTAAAGGTCCAGCTTAATTCTGAGCTCTCGGAAGTCTCCCTGGTCATCCCAGCCTTGATTCTCTCTCCCTGCTGTGAACCACACACAGCATTTTCACTCAGGAAGCACTTAATTCCGTGGCGCCTTATCTGCCTGTCTCACACCCTTTTGTTTTTTCCCTTGCTATTTGTCTTTTTCTGCACAAGAATATAGTATTTCCAACCATACTGTAAGTAGCTTGAGGGAAATATGTCCCCAATGCAGTCTAATGTGGGACTCTGCACGTGGGCCCTCAGTAAAGGTTTTTGAATAAACACATTTTTTTTTCCCTCTGTAAGTCTTGGTCTCTGGGAAGCAGATCACTCAATTTTATTCTTCTTTTTAGTGTTTCTTACAGGAACTGACAGAATTCAAGTAAAAGGTTTAAAGAACATGAAAATAACATTTTGCTGTCCTGAAAATGTGAATGAAAAAGATCCCATAAGAGCACAGACATGTATCAGTGTTCTCTACCTTCCCAAATATTCTACAATGGAAAGGGTAGAAGAAGCACTTCAAGTAGCCATCAACAACAGCCGAGGATTTGGCTGACCTGGCCTCACGTTCTTTACCCCTTTTCGGAAATATTTTCAGAAATAAAATTAAGAACTCAAAAATTAATGTAAAAGTCCTGCTGACTCTTAATTGTGTTTACCTGCTCTTTCAGAATGGTGTTTTTTGCGTGTGAGATGTTTTGGTAACGATCTAGATTGGGCTGTTAAAACAAGGTGACCCCAAAACACAGTGCATTAAAGAAGACTGAATTTTGTTTTTCTCTGATAAATGTCTTGGCTGAAGTGGTGCTTCTCCTACTGCTGTAAGAAAAGTCATAAGTGACTTTCTTGTTGAAAATGTCAATGGAAACCGCCCATTTCTGTCTTAAATCATCTATGTGGCATTTGAAACCGTCGACTACTTTCTCCTCAAGACTGTTGTGAACCTGGTAGACTGTGGCTTTCTTTTTGGCTTCTTTCCCATTTCCTTTGCTTGTGTTTCTTGTACTCCCCTGACCTCCAGTGCTGGTGTAGTCCTCTGTTCTCACTCTGCACGCATTCCATCCGTTCCATAGCTCTGGCTCTGTCTTGGTGTGATCCTTCCCAGATCTCTCTCTGTCTGACCAACGGGAACTGGTAGATTCCAGCCCCAGCCATTTCTGTCTAGTCTGTGCCTCCCTGCATGTGCCTTGGCTCCTTAATCTCAGCATGTCTAAGAAGAAAATGATCGTTTTTCCTGTATTCCACAGCTTAGAGTGGTACCACCAGGATTTCCAGGCATAAGCCTGCAGTCCTCTTCCCTTCCTCCTCTTTACTCCACACATTCAATAAATCAGGTCCTGACAATTCTAGTTCTTATATCTAGATCAACACCGCCCCACAGAACTTTCTGTGAGGCTGGAAACCACCCCCCACCCCCTGTATCTGCACTGTTCAATAAGGTAGACTTCCGCTATAGATAAGGTTTGGTCTTTGAAGAGAGAAAAATTTAATTGGCAGTGGAAAAACAAGTCTGGAGCTGTGCTGCCCAATATGTGGTGATTTAGTTAAAGTTAAATAGGGGTGGCTGGATCGCTCAGTGGGTTAAGCCTCTGACTTCGGCTCAGGTCATAATCTCAGGGTCCTGGGATGGAGCCCCGAGTTGGGCACCCCACTCAGCATGGAGTCTGCTTCTCCTTCTGCCCCTCTCCCCTAGGCGTGCTCCTGTCTTTCAAAATCTTAAAAATAAATTTAAATTCAGTTCTCATGGTGATTAACAGAATTAAAAAAAAATTCAGTTCTCAGTCACACTACTCAAATTTCAAGTATCTACATATGATTGGTGGCTACTGTGTAAGTGCAAATATGAGCACTTGCCACTGATAGGTCCCAAACCTACAAAACCTTTACATGTGCTTTTTTTCTTGGAAGAAGAGCCACAGTGTGATAAAGCTGCACAAATCAAAAAAATCAGGCAGTAAAGTCATATTTCATTAACATTGTTATCAGACCTCCCAAATCCAGGCATGCCCCCTGTGCAGTCCCAGCCTGCTCTCCCACCAGTGCCCTGCATACATAGTGTACTTCACTCTACTCATCTGTAACTGTCTCAATTTCCTGAACAGGCCACAGTCTCTCCTATGTTTTTATTCATGCATTTTCTTCTGCTTGGGTTTGAACCTTCTCATCCCACCCCTATCCCCCCACTCTTCCTCACCTCTCGTTTCAATTCTGCCTCCAACTCTGGGTTCTTCCTCTTGTTTCTCAGGATTCACTTAATCTACTATGGCTGCCTAGTAGGTGCCATGCTAATGTTTGTGGAATATGGCTTCCTAGCTCAGCATTTCACAAATGGAATCTTTCTGGGTACAGTCCTCATTCTGGTTCCTTCCAAGGGCTTAGTTGCAGTGGTTCCTCATACGAGTTAGCCACAAGTGCCACCTAGTGGCCAATGCAGAAGATAGTCACCTCCAGATCGAGCATTTCAGTAAGGGAAAAAACTTGGAAAAGGAGACAGACCTTTCTTCCCACAACCATGCTCAGTAGTGAGAATCTTACTTGAGGGTGCTAGATGATTTCATATTTTCTACCTCCCTTAAAACAACCACCAAGTCTGGAAGTGGGTATCATCATTTTCATCTTCCAGATCCGGAGTCAAGTTCAGAGAGACTTCCTTAGCCCGCTCTGCAGGATTGGAAGAAAAGAGGGAGAGAGGTCATGGCAGGTCTTTTTTTGTTCCCTCAGAGTGAGAAACTCTCACTTTGAAAGCTGAGGGAAGGCTCTTATTCACAAGCTGGGTAGAGGCGATCCTTGTCAGTGATGCAGATGACACTGAGGAAGATAATCTTGTTAAGAGGCTTTAAGGAGCCTCTTATTTTTTTGCTACTGTATTTTTTAATTGAAATATAATTGACTTAGCAGATCTGTTCTTAAGAGTGCTAGTGAGGGGTGCTAGTGGATGGCTTGGTCAGTTAAGCATCCGACTCTTAATTTTGGCTCAGATCATGATCTCAGGATCCTGGGATTGAGCCCCACGTTGGGCTTCCGAGCTCAGTGAGGAGTCTGCTTGAGGATTTCTCTCAATCTTGAGGAATTCTCTCTCACTCTGCCCCTTCCTCTGCTTGTACATGTGTGCACATGCTCTCTCTCACTCTCAAATCTTTAAAAAAAAAAAAAAGTGCTAGTGAAATACAGAAACATTACATCCAGGTAGTTCTATTCCTTTTTGTGCTATTGTCATGCATATTATGTCTACATGTTACAAACTCAAGAATACTTGGTTATAATTACTACTTTATATAATTTAATGCCTCTTCTAGGAACAGAGAAGAGAACAAGGATGTATTTGTAGTATTAGTTATATTAACCTTGTTTACCTTTTCAGATTCTTTTCATTTGTTCCTGTGAATTCAAGTTACCATCTGGTGTCATTTCTTTACTCCTAGTTCAGCTTTGCTCCCATCTACTTCCTTTGTGCTACTAGTGGCAAATATGATAGAGACCCCAAAATACAGTCTATACACACTGTTTTCTACAAATTGCTCTGCAGATGAGTTAAGTAGAGCGGAAATATGCATTTACACTGTCTTTTATAGTTACATAATTACCTTTACTCTGCTGGTGGCCTGCACCTCCTGGGAAGATGCCATAACCCTTAAGTAGGCGTTGAGGGAAAAGAGTTCCTGGTCTTGGTGGCACCCTCCCTGAGTGGATCGCTCTGAGCTGAGAGGAGGAAGAAAGATGTGGGTGGTGGTTCAAATGCCGCAGACTTCAAGTGCAGCACTTACTAAGTTGTAGATTTCGTGTATGTTTCCTCATTTGGCTGTATGCCCTTGGGATAATTTCCAGAGACTTTGAATGGTCGTTTTGTTCACCAGTTAGTGTTGTTTGACAAAGGGCTTTCACGTGTCAAGTTTAGCTTGTCCTCCTAATTTTGTGAAAGAAGCAGGGGAAGGATTTCTAATCCTAGAGATGAAGCTCAGAGACAAGTAACTTGCCTAAAGTTATAAAGCTTGTCAGAACCATGCTTTCAGTCTTTCAGGAAGTACGTGCCTGATATGTGCCAAGCATCAAATTGAAAATGTTGAACAGTTTACTGTCTAGACAGGAGACAGAAAACAGGCAATTACAGTACAAGTTCAAGTGCTAAAATAGAGATAAAATATATGGTGCTTTAGGAAACAAGAAGAAAGGCATCAGGCTTGAGCAGGAATTTGAATCCAGGCATTTTGATTCCTAATTCTGCTTTTCTTATAAATAGAAAGGATGAGTTTTCTTAAAATAAAGAGGCACTGTATAGTGGTTAAGAAGGCCGACTGAAGCCACGGTGGCTGACAGTTTCGGCTTCGGTTCGGTTATTGCTGTTGCCCTGGGTAAAATCGCTTCAATCTCTGTGCTTCAGTTTCCCCATCTGTAAAATGGTGCCAATATTGCCCACCTGACCTCTTAGGTTATAAAATATTACATGTAATATGCTTAGAACTGGAGCTAGTACCGTTTGCACTATATAAGTGATTGTCAAATTCTATTAGTGAAAGGATGGTGTTAATGATGAACTCCCCGAGGGTATGCTTAACAGTTTCCTCAAAAACGATAAAATGCTTAGCTTGCAAAAGTTGAAATTGACTTTTTATAGTGCTTGTTTTATCAGCAAAATCGTTTCATTTACATTGACCACATTGAGACTGAGGGTAAATTAAAAAGAACAAGGGGCACCTGGCTGGCTCAGTTGGTGGAGCATGACTCCTGATCTCAGGGTTGTGAGTTTGAGGCCCATGTTGTGTGTATAGATTACTTAAAAAACTAAAATCTTTAGGGGCTGCCTGGGTGGCTCAGTTGGTTAAGCGTCCCACTCTTGGTTTTGGCTCGCGTCACGATCTCGGGGTGGTGAGATGGAGCCCCATCCCTGCATCCAACTCCGTACTCAGCAGGTAGTCTGCTTGAGATTCTCTCCCTTTGCCCCTCCCCCTGCTCACCCTCTCTCTCTCTCTAAAATAAATAAATCTTTTTTTAAAGAAAAAGGAGCAGTAATTCCCTTTCAGGAAATGATAGGAACTTCTGTAATCTTCCAGGTTATTTGTATATTGCCATGTGGTGATTTTATTTGAGTATAGTTGGCACACAATGTTACGTTGGTTTCAGGTGTACACAGTGATGGACAACATTTTACATTGTGCTAAGCTCACCACAAATGTAGCTACCATCTGTCACTATATAATGCTATTATGATACCATTGACTATATTCCCTGTGCTGTACCTTTTATTCCCGTGACTTATTCTGTAACTGGAAGCCTATACCTCCCACTCCCCTTCACCTTTTTGCCCATTCCCCCTACCCCTCCCTTCTGGCAACCCTCCCCTCTGGTTTGTTCTCTGTATTTGTGCCCCCCCCCCGCCCCGCCCCGGCCTTCGTTTGTTCTCTGTATTTGCATCTATTTCTGCTTTTGGTTTTTAGATTCCACATGTAAGTGAAATCATACGGTATTTGACATATTCACATTAATACCCTCAAGGTCCACCCATGTCACAAATGGCAAGATCTCATTCTTTTTTACATATGAGTAATATTCCTTTGTATATGTGATGCTGGACAGGCTAAGGCCCCTCACCAAGAGGGTTTTTGGCTTTGTGCAAGGAAGAATTCAAGAGCAAGCCATCTAGAGAAAGGGACAAAGATTAAGTATACAAGAAAGGAACAACTTCATAGACAAAGTAGCAGTCTTTTCCAGGAGAGGAAGAGGATCCTCCTTTGCCTCTAAGGGTTTTATAAATTATTTTAGGATTTATTTGAGAAAGAGAGCAGGGGGAGGGGCAGAGGGAGAGGGAGAGAGAGAATCCTCGAGCAGACTCCCCACTGAGCGAGAAGCCCAAGGCAGGGCTCGATACCAGGACCCTGAGATCACGCCCTGAGCTAAAATCAAAGAGTCGGCCACTCAACCGACTGAGCCACCCAGGCGCCCCTATAATTTTTTTTTAATTTTTTTACTGTTATGTTAATCCCCATACATCACATCATTAGTTTTAGATGTAGTGTTCCATGATTCATTGTTTGTGCATAACACGCAGTGCTCCATGCAGATACAATTTTTTTTTTAATTAGCTAACCATACAGGGAGGGGCTTACACTGTTTCGGGTTTCTCATTCACATTAGGCAATTAGTTTTTCCATTGTTTTAGGATTGTGGGATTACCCACAGGGAACAGTTTTTTTTTAAGATTTTATTTATTTATTTGACAGAGAGAGCTCAAGCAGGGGGAGTGGCAGAGGGAGAGGCAGGCTCCCAGCTGAGCAAGGAGCCCGATGTGGGGCTTGATCCCCAGACCCTGGGATCATGACCTGAGCCGAAGGCAGATGCTCAACCAGCACAGGGAACAGTTTTAAGAATGTCCAGCCTATGTGGCTTTTACTGCCATTGAGAGCGGGGTCTTGTGATCTAGAATTTGGATCTTGTGACTCTTTTTATGACCTGCTGACTTTTGGGGTAAGGGTCAGCCTAAAACCAAAATGGCTTTACTTTGATCAACTTGTCTCCCAAGCCCTCTTCCCTCCAGCCTCATATATATGCCACATCTTCATCTATTCATCCATTCAATTTAGATTGCTTCCGTATCTTGGTATTGTAAATAACGCTGCAGTAAGCATAGGAGTGCATATATTTTTTAAAATTAGTGTTTGTTTTCTTTGGGTAAATACCCAGCATTGGAATTACTGGATCATATAGTATTTCTATTTTTAATGTTTTGAGAAACCTCTATACTGTCCCACAGTAGCTGCACCAATCTACATTCCCACCAACAGTGCACAAGGGTTCCTTTTTCTATATATCCTTACCAACACTTATTTGTCTATTTTAGCCATTCTGAAAGGTGTAAAGTGGTATCTCGTTGTGATTTTGCTTTTCATTCCCTCGATGTTAAGTGATGTTGAGCATCTTATCATGTGTCTGTTGGCTACCTGTAGGTCTTCCTTGGAACAATGTTCAGGTCCTGTTTTTTTGGTGTTGAGTACCACAGAGTGATTTTATTTATTTTTTTAAAGAGTTTATTTGACAGAGAGAGACATAGCGAGAGAGGGAACACAAGCAGGGGGAGTGGGAGAGGGAGAAGCAGGTTTCCCACGGAGCAGGGAGCCCAATGCAGGGCTTGATCTCAGGACCCCAGGATCATGACCTGAGCCGAAGGCAGACATTTAACGACTGAGCCACCCAGGCGCCCCCACAGAGTGATTTTAAAAACATGATTTGTACTACAGAATACAACTGAACCCTAAAAAAAAAAAAAAAAAAAGAATACACTGAACCAATGCAGTGCTAAACAGGTCTCCTAAGTCAGGAAAATAAACTGAAATGTGATTCAAAACATAGCTCAAAGCTCAACAGGACACAAAAGCTTTTTACAAGTCTTCCAACCCTACCTCTATCCCCAAAGATACATATTTTCCTGGGGTAATATTCTATGTGGGGTATTAAGTGCCTATCTAAACATTGCTTACAGTTTAAAGTTCAGAATATTTTTACATTTCCCCTCTTTTGGAACCACACTTTTGTAACCAAACAAAAAAACACTTTTTTTTT
>NC_138370.1:113500259-113516410 GCF_054177405.1 Leptonychotes weddellii | reverse complement strand
TCTCCTCCCGCCCTTCTCGCCGCAGTCGGAGGTGCGTAGTAGCTGGCCGGGCCCGGAGCCAGAAAATGGCAGCGGAAAATATCCGGATTGACCTGAAGGGCTCCCCAGCGGCTGTAAGCGGCCACGCGGCCCACCCGCCCCCCCCGCCCCGCCAAGGGAGGGGGCGAACGCAAAGTCGCAGCCGGCGAATCGCACCTGAGCGGCTTCTTGGAGAGCGGGCACACCAGGAACTCGAGCAGCGCCGGGTCGAAGGCGCGGGGCGGGTCCCTGGGCCTCTGGCTCTTGTCCGCGGACCGCTGTGATCCCGACGCGTGAAGGCACCTACGGGCGACCGCGAACGGCGGCACGCGTGGACCCCGCAGCGCTGAGGCCAGCCAGCCGCACGCTCCGCTCAGCATGGTCCAGCAGGCCGCAACCGCACCGCAGGCGACCTCGGCCAGCCCGGGCCGCCTCAGCCGATCCCCTGGCAGCTAGCCCCACAGCCGGCCAGACCCCGCCCCCGGTGCTGCGGAAACGCCGTCCCCGGGCCGGGAGGAGCTAGCGCTTTGGTTCCGAGGGCGCTACTGACCCGACTGCTTTTCCCGCGGCACCGCTCGGTAGTTACGGGTGCGGCCTGCCGCCAGAGGACTCTAGCGACTGTGCCACCGTATTTACAAATTACAAACAAAACCACTGCTTAAATTGGGGTATTTTGAGTTTTCACCAGGGCTTATCGCAGGGGTGCCAGGAAGCCAGTGGCCGGACCTCAAAGTCACAGTGTTAAACTTGCACCTACGTGGTTATCTCCAAAAGGAGGTTTCAACCACATTGTCACATTGGGTATGTTAAAAGCATTGATTTGTCTTATGTAAATCTTTACCATAGCTCCTGTAACCTTGTCTTTTTCCCCCCTTTTCTTATTAAATTAAAACTTTAGAACCTGGGGCGCCTGGGTGGCTCAGTTGGTTAAGCGACTGCCTTTGGCTCAGGTCATGATCCTGGAGTCCCGGAGTCGAGTCCCGCATCGGGCTCCCTGCTCGGCAGGGAGTCTGCTTCTCCCTCTCCCGCTCCCCCCTCTTGTGCTCTTTCTCTCTCTCACTCTCTCTCTCAAATAAGTAAATAAAATCTTAAAAAAAAAAAACCAAAAAACTTTAGAACCTGAAAAGAATACGACAGGCCTCTTAAGCTCCACGACGTCCAGATTCTTACACTGTGGGACTTACTGTGAGTTCAGCTGCGTAATAAAGCACAACCAGTTTATAAAGGACCTTGCAGATAGCAAGGTCTCTAAGTAACTGTGGGATCAGGCAGATGTCCATTAGTTGAATGGGAAATCCATTTAATGGATTTTTCGCCTCAAGTTTGCCTCTGGCGCTCTAAGGAAGTGATCTTTGTTACAGTGTGATAGATTTGGGCTCTGGGGCCTGGCAGCTTGGTTTCTGGTGCAGGGTTGTCTAGCTGTGTGATTCCAGCAAATGACTTTACTCAGTTTCTTTACCTGTATAGTAAGATAATGGCACTTACCTCCTGAAATCTCCTCCTTGTGGGGAATAAAATGGGATCATGCATGCAAAGAACATTTAGAAAAGTGCTTGGGACAAATTAATGCTCAATTAATGTTCTCTATTGTTATTTTTATTTTCTCTGTACGGTATGCTAGAAGATTCTTTGTTAGTCATCAATTTTTTTCCCTTTGTTTTGCTGAACATGGACTTGAACCTTTTTTGTTTCACTGGACTTTATCATCTTACACTTTGAGCTCTTGGGAGATAAGGGTGGGAGTGAGGGACACAAAGATACAGATACAAGATTATATTTGCAGATTTCTCTTCCACCCAGTCATGTGAAAATTGAGAAATTTTTATAGTTTATTTTAAAAAATATGCTATATTATTTGATGCTTTTTGTTCACTAATGCTCAGAAGACTTCAGCATCAGGCAGTTTTAGGGATGTAGCCTCAGGAGGGACTATTGTAAAGTTCCTATGTTTACTTTCGCATTATTTCCTACAAGGCAGTAGCAGGAATTAATTTTTCAGTTGTAGTTAGTTGATACTTTGGGCCCTACAGAAGGAGTGGATTATAAGAAAGATATATTTTAACTATGTTTCCGTGAGCTATGGGGAAGCAGAGCTTGACTTTTGCCAGCACTGCGTGGACCCAGGCCAGGCGGGGCAGGCCTAGGGTCTTAGCCCTTGTGGGATAGAGGTAGACAACTATGCTTGAGACCAGTTTCATTAGCCTTAGTTTGGCTAGCCTGGCTGACTGATCCCTATCACCTGGGTTTTCTAACCAGTTATAAATAAATTAGTTCCAGTTTGCTGCCACCTAGAAGGTTCAAAGCAGGTCAGTTTACTTTCATTTATGTTAGTATTTGGGGGAAATGGAGAGTAACAGCAAAGCATTAAAAACGTCCTCAAATTTATAAAACCAAAAATCAACAACCAATAGTTAGGAACATCTGAGTGTGTGATCTATTAGTCCAAACCATGTAAATATTAAGTTATAAAATGTCCTTAAGTAGCCCTTAGTAATTAAGGAATATAACTCATTTCTGCATGTGGTATACTAAGCTGAATGTAGATGACAATATAGAATTGTAAAATCATTAGTCCTTTTTTGCTATGGGCATGACTATCATCTTTCCCATCACAGAGCCCTGTGCACGTTATAATAATGTGATGGGGCTTCAGACTCAGGTACTATATAGCTATGTGACCTTGGGGAAGTTACTTAAATTCTCTGCCCCAATCTTGCCATCTGTAAGATAGTATAGTAATAGTACCTACCTTACTAGACTTGTTGAGAGAATTAAATAAAATAATACAGGTGAAGCAGTTAGCAGAGGGGCTGGCACAGATTGCAGATTGAAAAATGCTAACAGCTGCAAAATGACTTATTGTGGTGAAGTTGGTGAAAATTCTGGTTAAAAAGTGAACGCACAGTGTGCCACTGGGCACCTTAATTTTAATCGACATGGAATCTTTATGGTTTCCAATGTGGATAACACTGACACACAACTCTTGGGTTATCATACACATTGAGTTAGAAATCTCCGGGTAGATTAGAGACTAGAATATATATTTTAATGAAGTCCCATAAATACCAAATTTGGGGCATTGAAATTTGGGAATCTCTGATTCAGAGAAAGAAGTTAAAATCAATTTTCCACTAGATGGCATCATCCAGTATTTGAAATAATATTTATTCCTGCTTGTACTTTTCTTTCTGTGATTACAAAGATTTGCTTTTATTTTGCCAGTGGTTGCCTTTATTTGATGACATTTATTTTAGGAAAAAAAAATCACAAAAATTTTATTAATAAATTACAATTATAATGAGTTCACTGAAATAAAAGGTCTAATAGGTAAATGGACAAAAAATACGAAATTCATAAAGGAGAAAATGCAGTTGATTAATAAACACAAAATATCAATAGTAAAGTAATGCAAGTTTCAAACATCAAAGAAGTTTCCATTTTTTGTCTATTAAAATAGCAAATATTTAAAAAAACATAATTTTTAAAAAAGATTTTACTTATTTATTTGAGAGAGAAAGCACAAGCAGGGGGTAGCGGCAGAGGGAGAGGGAGAAGCAGACTCCCTGCTGGATCCCAGAACCCTGAGATATGACCCGAACAGAACGCAGACACTTAACCAACTGAGCCACTCAGGTGCCCCAAAACATAATTCTTTTTTTTTTTTTTAAGATTTTATTTATTTGACACAGAGACACAGTGAGAGAGGGAACACAAGCAGGGGGAGTGGGAGAGGGAGAAGTAGGCTCTCTGCCGAGCAGGGAGCCCAATGCGGGGCTCGATACCACGACCCTGGGATCATGACCTGAGCCGAAGGCAGACACTTAATGACTGAGCCACCCAGGTGCCCCCCCAAACATAATTCTTAATATTGATCATTTATTTATTAATTTATCGAAGGTCCACTACGTGGCAGGTACTGTCTGAATTAGCTGGGGTTCTCCGGAGAAACAGAATTAATCATATATATATATGTATGTATTTATTATGAGGAATCAGCTCCTATGGTTATGGAGGCTGAGAAGTCCCACAATTAACCATCTCGTTGGTGTTCTATGGGATGGGACAAATGTGTAATGACATGTATCCACCATTTTGGTATCATACAGAATAGTTTCACTGCTCTAGAAATCCCCTGTGCTTTACTTGCTCGTCCCTTCCTCTCCCCTAACCCTTGGAAACCACAGAAATTTTTACCAATTGCCATAGTTTTGCCTTTTCCTGAATGTCATATACTTGGAATCATACAGTATGTAGTAGCTTTTTCAGATTGGTTTCTTTAACTTAGGAATATGCATTTAAGGTTTCTCTGTGTCTTTTTATGATTTGATAGCTCGTTTCTTTTTACTGTTGAATAATATTTTATTTTCTGGATACACCGTAGTTTATCTATTTACCTATTGAATGACATCTTGGTTGCTTCCAAGTTTTGGCAACTATGGAAAAAGCTACTATAAACATTCATATGCAGGTTTTTATGTGGACATAGGTTTTTAACTCATTTGGATGTGGATGCAGATCGTATGGTAAGAGTGTATTTAGTTTTGTAAGAAACTGCCAAACTGTCTTCCAAAGTGACTGTACCATTTTGTGTTTCCAGCAGCAATGGATAATTCCTGTTGTTCTACATCCTTGCCAACATTTGGTGTTGTCTGCCTTTTGGATTTTCACCATTCTATAAGTGTGCTGTAATTACCTCCTTATTTTATTTTATTTTTTTTTAAGATTTTATTTATTTATTTGACAGAGAGAGACACAGCGAGAGAGGGAACACAAGCAGGGGGAGTGGGAGAGGGAGAAGCAGGCTTCCCGCGGAGCAGGGAGCCGGATGTGGGGCTCGATTCCAGGACCCTGGGATCATGACCTGAGCCGAAGGCAGACGCTTAACGACTGAGCCACCCAGGCGCCCCACCTCCTTATTTTAACTTGCAAGTCCCTAATGGTGTATAAAGTTGAGCATCTTTTCATATGTTTATTTGCTATCTGCATATTATCTTTGGTGAAGTGTCTATTCAAATCTTTTGCACATTTTTAAAATTGGATTGTTCATTTTCTTACTGTTGAACTTTAAGAGTTCTTTGAACATTTTGAATAACTGTCCTTTATCAGATATGTCTTTTGAAATATTTTTCCCAGTCTGTGGCTTGTCTTTTCATTCTCTTTATATGTGTTTATTATACCAGAGTAAATCAAAGTTCAGGATGCTGAGACAGATATAAATCAGAAATATTTTTTCACCGAGGATCTTTTATTTTTACTCAAGATAATCTTAAGTAACCAACATCTATTTCCTCCACGCATTCTTTAACCTTCTGATTGCAGGGTTTCTCTCCTTTGCTGCTGAACTCTTTCAAAGATGGGAGTACAGATTTTTGACCCCTTGTAACCCTAATTTATGAGAGGCAAACAAAAAAGAGGTGCACCCACGATCAAGCATTGTGGTCCTAGTTGAGCCACTATTTCTCTCCCTGGAGTGACTGCAAGATAATTGACAGTGATAACATTCGTTTACAGCTTGACCTTTCTCATTTGGCACATTGAAAGTCAAGTCTCCTTCCAATCTCATACAGCGATATTATAAAGTAGAAAGAATGCAAATATTTCTCATGTCATAATGTAAGATATAAAAGTGGTAGAACATTACATTCTCTGTTTCATTCCCTTGTTATAATTAACACAAACCATCTTGTGGGAATGGAGCGACCTACTTCGATGTATCTTGCTTTGTATGTGATAGTTTAACAAGTTAGATATTCATAGGCACAGACAAATGGCCAAGAACTCCCAACCCCACTTCTATGTGAAGGTTCTTGGCACAGTGGCTTATAAGGCCCTCAAAAAACTAACCTCTGCCTCTCCAGCATCTTCCCTCACTGTGGCCACTTCCCATCTTGTCTTTAGCCATTCTGAATTATTTGCTGTCCCACTAATACTCTAGGCTGTTCTATAGCTCCATGTCCTTTGCTCATGCCATGACATCTTCCCCAAATATCCTTTTCTCCATTTGTCCATCTAAAGCACTTACTCATCTTTAAGACGCAGTTTTAACAATACCTCTCTTATGAAGATTTTTCTAACTCCCTCCTTTTCCCTGTACCCTGGGTATTAGCCAATTCATCCGTCATGTACAATGGTACACCGCACACACACACACACACACACACACACGCACCCAAGACATCTATACTACTTCACTGCAATTATCCATTTATATGTCTGTCTCCCCTACTAATCTGCAAGATCCTTTATGTCACATACCGTCTATGTTTTATTTCTTTATCCCTGCATCTAGCACAGTGACTGGCACATAGCAGGGTTTTTTAAAGATTTTATTTATTTACTTGAGAGAGCACAAGCAGGAGTAGCAGCAGAGGGAGAAGGAGAAGCAGACTCCCGCTGAGCAGGGAGCCCAACACGGGGCTCGATCCCAGGACTCTGGGATCATGACCTGAGCCGAAGGCAGACGCTTAACCCACTGAGCCACCACGCACCCCCATGGTAGATTTTTTAAAAATGCCTATAAAATGAATACAATAGGTCAGTACCAAATATTAGTTGTTCCTCTCGTCAGCAGAAAAAAGTTATTATGCAGTTATACAACATGCCAGGAACATACCAGTGAAAAGAATAGCTCAACATACTTTTCTTCTTCAATTAGAGAAATTTTAACATAAACTCTTTTCCAGCCCGGTTATAATTTTGAGCAACATAAGTCAGGGTGGAGAGACGCCTGGGTGGCTCAGTCAGTTTAGCATTTCGGCTCAGGTCATGATCCTGGAGTCCCAGGATCGAGCCTGCGTTGGGCTTCCTGCTCAGCGGGCAGTCTGCTGCTCCCTCTGTCCCTCCCCCACTCATTCTCTCTCTCTCAAATAAATAAATAAAATCTTGAAAAAAATAAGTTAGGGTGGAGGTACTAGAAGGAGTACTATATTAGATCTGTCTTCTAAAATTTTTTGCTTGAGGTTATGTATTTTTAAAATTTACATAAAAGTTACAAAGATAAAACAAAGAATTCTTATATACTCTCATTGAGATTTCCTAAGTTAACAGCTCTATAGCTAGTTTTTAAAAAGCTGTTGAGAGTAACTTGGCAGACATGAGGCTTAACCACTTCAAAACAAAACAGAAAGCATTTTCTTGTATTACCATGGTACAGAGATCTAAATCAGGAAGTTAATATTGATACAATGTTATTATAAGATCTACAGATTAAAATTTTACCAGTTGTCCCATTAATGTACTTCTATAGCAAAAGGAAAAAATATTTCTGGTGCAGGATCCAATCCACGATCAAACATTGTATTTTGTTCCTGTGTCTTATTCGTCTCTTTTAATATGAAATAGTTAAAAAAAATAGTTTTTTTTTTTATTTTTGTTTTTGTTTTTCATGATCTTGACATATTGAAGCATACAGGCCATTTACTTCTCAGCAAGTCCATTCCGTGATTTGGATTGTGTGATATTTCCTCATGATTAGATTGAGGTTATGCATTTTTGCCAGGAATAGCAGAGATTGATGCTGTGTCCTTTTTCAGTTCTTCATACTAAGAAGCATTACTCCTGATGCTAATTCTGCACATTTTACTAAGGTGGTGCCTGCAAGATGTCTCTGCTGTGAATTACTGTTTTTCACTATGTAATTAAGTATTATATGGGAATTACGTAAGTATCTTATGGAGATGAGGTTCTATTTAAGGCTAAACAAAACAGAGCAAGTTTCCTAAGTGATCTAATGGGAAATTGTTTAGCTCTGTTATCTGACCTTCCTAGAGATTACATATAAAAATTAGAAAACTGGGGGGGCGCCTGGGTGGCTCAGTCGTTAAGTGACTGCCTTCAGCTCAGGTCATGATCCCAGGGTTCTGGGATAGAGCCCCCCATCAGGCTCTCTGCTCCGCGGGCAAGCCTGCTTCTCCCTCTCCCACTCCCCCTGCTTATGTTCCCTCTTTCCCTGTGTCTCTCTCTGTCAATAAATAAATAAAATCTTAAAAAAAAAAATTAGAAAACTGGGGGCACTTGGGTGGCTCAGTTGGCTGAGTGACCGACTCCATTTTGGCTCAGGTGGTGATCTTGGGATCAAGCCCTGTCTCGGGCTCTGCCTTCAGTGCAGAGTCTGCTGGACACTCTCTCTCTCCCTCTCCCTCTGCCCCTTCCCCTGCCCACTTGCTCTCTCTCTCTCTCTCTCTACCTCTCAAAAATAAAAATAAGTAAAATCTTTAAAAACAAAATTAGAAGACTGTTTAAAATGGAAATCTTCTGGTATTTTGGAGGGTTTAGCCTCAAAATTATTTACAAAAATAAGGTGTGGCTCTGTATTCAGTTGAACTGAATTTTAAAGCCTTAAGTAAATGGAAGTTTTGCATTCAGCAGCTCCTGGGGGATTACACTTGAATAGGAATAGCAGCAGAACTCTTGTTTCTATGATGTCTATGCATTTGGCTCTTCCAAAACCCTCTGACAGGAAGATAATATCCTATGTTATTAGTCATACCTTATAATCAAAAGAACAGGCTTATGTTGGTGTTGATGAATCCTGAGTTCTGGTCTGTTTGTTCACCCACATATTCTTAAAAAGAGAACTATGCTGAAATTGTACAGGTGATTTGATGCATGTTTACTTGCTTTCTGGAGTTATATATCTAGCACAGTAAGTAGGATGTTTCAAACTGTTCTTTCAAATGCATCTACGTCATTGTAAAGGAATCATGGAGTTCTTTTAAATCCCTAATTGTTAATTTTTTTTGCTATATTGGGGTATGATTTTTACAAATAAAAATTGCATATATTTAAGGTATATAATGTGATGTCTTGATACACATATACATTGTGAAATAATTACTGCTATCAAGCTAATTAAAGTATCCATCACCTCACATTTTGTGTGTGTATATAGTGAAAATATTTAAGATGTACTCTCTTACCAAATTTTGTTTTTAAAGAATTTATTTATTTGACAGAGAGAGAGAGCATAAGCAGGGGGGCAACAGGGGGAGAGGCAGAAGCAGACTCCCCGCTGAGAAAGGAGCCTGATGCTGGGCTTGATCCCAGGACCCGGGGATCATGACCTGAGCCGAAGGCAGACGCCTAACCAACTGAGCCCCCCAGGAGCCCCTCTCTTACCAAATTTCAAGTATACAATACAGTATTATTAACTATAGTCACCAGGCTATATATTAGATCTACAAAACTTATTCATCTTTCATAACTGAAACTTTGTACCCTTTGACCAACATCTCTCCATTTCCCTCACCCCCCAGGCCTGGCAACCACCACTCTACTTTCTGTTTCCATGAGTTAGATGGTTTTAGATTTCACATATAAGTGAGATCATGGGTATTTGGTTTTCTGTGTCTAGCTTATTTCACTTAGCATAATATCCTCCAGGTTCATTCATGTCACAAATGACAGGATTTCCTTATTTTCTAAAGGCCAAATAATATTTCATTTTATATATATATATATATTTATATATATATTTGTATATATCTCATATTCTCTTTATTCATTCACCTGTTGATGAACACTTAGATTGATTCCATATCTTGGCTATTGTGAATTATCCTACAATGAACATGGGAATGCTGATATCTCTTTGAGATACTGGTTTCATTTCCTTTGGATACATACCTAGAAGTGGGATTTCTGGATCCTATGGTAGTTCTAGTTTTATTTTTTTGAGGAACTTCCATACTGTTTTCCAAAATGGTTGTACCAATTTACATTCCCACTAAAGGTATATGAGGGTTCCCTTTTTTGCACATCCTCACCAATGCTTATTATCTTTTAGCCATAATACCCATTTCAACATATGTGAGGTTGTATGTCCTGGTTTTGATTTGCATTTTCCTGATAATTAGTGATGTTGAGCATCATATACCTTTTGGCCATTTGTATGCCTTCTTTTGAGTACTGTCTATCCAAGTCCTTTGCCCATTTAAAATTGGGTTATTTGTTTTCTTGCTTTTGAGTTAAGTTCCTTTTATATTTTGGATATTAACCCCTTATCAGATGTATAGTTTGCAAGTATTTTCTCTCATTTCATAGTTTTTTTTCACTTGTTGATGGGTTTCTTTGCTGTGCGAAAACTTTTTAGTTTGATGCAATCTCTTTGTGTATTTTTGTTTTTGTTGCCAATGCCTTTGGGGTCATATTCAAAAAATCATTGCCCAGACTAAGTCAAGAAATATTTTCCCTGTTTTCTTCTAGTAGTTTTACAGTTTCAGGTAAACATTTAAGTCTTTAATCCATCTTGAGTCAGTTTTTGTATATGTTGTGAGATGGGGTCCAATTTCATTCTTTTGCATGTGGATAACCAGTTTTCCCCACTCCATTTATTGAAGAGACTACCTTTCCCCTTTGAGTGTTCTTGAGATCTTTATGGAATATCAATTGACCATAAATGTGTAGATTTATTCGGGCTCTCTATTCTGTTTCATTGGCCTATATGTCTATTTTTATGCTGGTACCATACTGTATTGATTACTATAGCTTTGTAATATAGTTTGAAATCAGGATGTGATACCTTCAGGTTTGTTCTTGTTGCTCAAGAATACTTAGGCTACTTGAGGTCTTTTGTCCCAAATGAATTGTAGAATTATTATTATTTTTTTGATCTGTGAAAAATAGCCCTGGAATTTTAATAGGAATTGCATTGAACCTGTAGATCTCTTTGGATAGTAATGGACATTTTAATATTAATTCTTCCAATTTGTGAACATGGGATGTCTTTCCATTTATTTCTGTCTTCTTTGATTTCTTTTACCAGGGTCTCATAGTTTTCAGTGTACTAATCTTTCATCTTTTTGGTTAAATTTATTCCCAAGTATTTAATTTTTTTGGATGCTATTGTAAATGGGATTGTTTCCTAATTTCTTTTTTGAATAACTTGTTACTAGTGCATAGAAATGCAACTGATTTTTGTATATTGATTTTATATCCTGCAACTTTATTACATTTATTTGTTTATCTGTGCTAATAGTTTTTTGGTGGAGTCTTTAGAGTTTTCTGTATGTAAGGTCATGTCATTGACAGAGACCATTTCACTTCACAAATCTTCCTTTCAGATTTGAATGCCTTTTATTTCTTTTTCTTGCCTAACTGCTCTGGCTAGGACTTCCAGTACCATGTTGAATAGAAATGGTGAGAGTGGACATCGTTGTCTTGTTTCTTATCTTAGAGGAAAAGATTTCAGCTTTTCACCATTGAGCCTGATGTTAGCTGTGGGTTTTTCCTATATGGCCTTTGTTATATTGAGGTATGTTCCCTCTAAACCTACTTTGTTTAGGGTTTTTATTGAATGGATGTTGTACTTTGTCAAATACTTTTCTTGCATCTATCGAAATGACCGTATCATTTTTATCCTTCATTCTGTTAATATCATGTCTCACATTTATTGATTTGCATATGTTGAATCATCCTTGTATCCAAGGGATAAATCCCGCTTGATCATGGTGTATGATCCTCTTAATGTGCTCTTGAATTCAGTTTGGTAGTATTTTGTTGAAGATTTTTGCATCTATATTCATCAGGGATATTGGGCTGTAATTTTCTTTTTTGTAGTGTCCTTGCCTGGCTTTGATTTCAGGGTAATGGTGGCCTTATTACATGAATTTTGAAGTGTTCTCTTCAATTTTTTGGAAGAGTTTGAGAAGGATTGGCATTAAATTTCTCTAAATACTTGTAGAATTTACCAGTGAAGACATTAGGTTCTGTATTTTTTATTGGGAGGGGGGTTTGATTACTGATTAAATCTCCTTACTCATTATTAGTCTATTCATATTTTTAAAAATTTCTTTATGATTCAATGTTGGTAGGTTGCATTTCTAGGAATTTATCTTTTTCTTGTAGGTTATCTAATTTGTTGGCATATAATTGTTCATAGTAGTCTCTTATGATCTTTTGTATTTCTGTGGTATTAGTTGTAATGGCTCTTCTTTCATTTACAATTTTATTTATATGAGTCTTCTCTCTTTTATTATTAGTTAATCTAGCTAAAAGTTTGTCAATTTTGTTTATCTTTTCAAAAAACCAACTCCTAGTTTCATTTATTTTTTTTTTCGAGGTTTTTATTTATTGATTTATTTGAAAGAGAGCCAGTGAGTGAGCGAGCATGAGGAGGAGCAGAGAGAGAAGGACAAACAGTCCCCAGGCTGAGCACAGAGCCCCATGCAGGGCTTGATCCCCACAGGGGGCTCAATCCCTAGGACCCCGAGATCATGACCCAAGCCAAAACCAAGAGCACCCAACTGACTGGGCCACTCAGGTGCCTTTCATTGATCTTTTCTATTGTGTCTCTATTTCATTATTTCTGCTTTGATATTTATTACATTCTTCCTTCTGCTAACTTTAGGCTTAGTTTGTACTTTTCCTAGTTCCTTGCGGTGTAAAGTTAGGTTGTTTATTTGAGATTTTAATTTTTTTATTTTATTTTATTTTATTTATTTTTTTTTAAAGATTTTATTTATTTATTTGACAGAGAGAGACACAGCGAGAGAGGGAACACAAGCAGGGGAGGAGTGGGAGAGGGAGAAGCAGGCTTCCCGCAGAGCAGGGAGCCTGATGCAGAGCTCAATCCCGGGACCTGAGATCATGACCTGAGCCGAAGGCAGACGCCCAATAACTGAGCCACCCAGGCGCCCCGAGATTTTTATTTTTTTAAATTTATTTTAGCCCAACATGGGGCTTGAACTCAAGACGCTGAGATTTGAGCCCTGAGCTGAGATCAAGTCATACACTTAACTGACTGAGCCACCCAGAAGCCCCTCTTTTTTCTAGATGTAGGCATTTAGCACTATAAATGGCCCCTTTAGACTTGCTTTTGCTGCATACTGTAAATTTTGGTATGTTTTGTGCTTGTTTGTGTTTGTCTCAAGATACTTTTAATTACTCTTTTGATTTCTTCTTTGACCCATTGGCTATTCAAGAGTGTGTTGTTTAATTTCTACATATTTGTGAATTTCTAATTTTCCTTCTGTTATAGACTTCTAGTTTCCTACCATTGTGTTCAGAAAAGATACCACATATGGTATCTTTTGATACTTAAATTTGTTAAGACTTGTATCATAGCCTAATATTTGGTCTGTTTTGGAGAATGATCTATGAGTGGTTTTTTTTTTATAGGGAATCCCATTTTTATTTTATTATTATTATTTTTAAAGATTTTATTTATTTATTTATTTGACAGAGAGAGACACAGCGAGAGAGGGAACACAAGCAGGAGGAGTGGGAGAGGGAGAAGCAGGCTTCCTGCGGAACAGGGAGCCCGATATGGGGCTCGATCCCAGGACCCTGGGATCATGACCTGAGCCGAAGGCAGACACTTAATGACTGAGCCACCCAGGCGCCCCGATCTATGAATGTTTGAAAAGAATGTGCATTCTGCTACTGTTGGATGGAATATTCCGCATATGGCTGTTAGGGCCTTTTGTTCTATAGTGTTGTTCAAGTTTGCTGTTTCCTTATTAATCATCTGTCTTGATGATCTATCCACTGATAAAAATGGGATATTGAAGTCCCCTACTATTACTATTTCTTCCTTCAATTCTGTTAATATTTGCTTTGTATGTATTGGTGCTCCAATGTTAGATGCATCCTCTTGATGAATTATTATATGATGACCTTTATCTCTTGTGACAGTTTTTGACCATTTTCTTTGATAACCATTTTCCTCCATGTCTTCACATGGTCTTTCCTGTGTGCGCATTTATTTCCTAATCTCTGCTTCTTATAACATCAGCCCTATTGGATTAGGGCCCACCTATATGATCTCATTTTACTTTAGTTACCTCTTTAAAGGCTCCATCTCCAAATATATAGTCACTTTCTGAGGTACTAGGGGCTAGGATCTCAACATATTAATTTGGAGGGACACAATTCAACCCCTAACACCGTTCTTCCTCTCTTCTAGTTCCACTGGCTTGGTACAAAAATTTCAATTCTACAGGATTTAAAAGAAGGTGATCAAACATCTTAAAGACCCTTAATAGACTTTATAATACATATTTAAATATGTTTAATTTTTAAAAGGAAGCCATTTGCAGAATTCTCAATTATGAAGGAATTATGTATGAGAAACATTCATTTTTAAAGTAATGATGGCTCCAGGGAAAATATCTGTTTTCTCTTTTTATATACTTGAAGGTAACTTGATCATAAAGAGCTTTACAGTGTGAACTAAAGAAACTGTTTTTCAGGAAAAATTCTAAACTAAAGCCTAATGTAGAGTTCTCTTCATGTAAAGATGTAATAATTCAAATACTTTTCTTTTCTTTTTTTTTTTTTTAAAGATTTTATTTATTTATTTGACAGAGAGAGACACAGTGAGAGAGGGAACACAAGCAGGGGGAGTGGGAGAGGGAGAAGCAGGCTTCCCGCAGAGGAGAGAGCCCGATATGGGACTCGATCCCAGGACCCTGGGACCATGACCTGAGCTGAAGGCAGTTGCTTAACAACTGAGCCACCCAGGCGCCCTCAAATACTTTTCTTTTTATTTCTTTTTAAAGATTTTATTTATTTATTTAATTGACAGAGAGAGAGGGACAGCTAGAGAGGGAGCACAAGCAGGGGGAGTGGGAGAGGGAGAAGCAGGCTCCCCACCGAGCAGGGAGCCCGATGCAGGGCTCGATCCCAGGACCCTGGGATCATGACCTGAGCTGAAGGCAGTCGCTTAACCAACTGAGCCACCCAGGTGCCCCCAAATACTTTTCATATCTCATTTCTCCTTAATAGTGGTATAAATGTGAATAATGACCAAATATTTTAGCAGGGACTTCCTTGCCCTTTCGGAAACAATCAGTTAAGATATGCTTAATTATAGTAAAGTGAAAACAACTCTCAAATATCAGTGGTTTGAAATAATGAGTTTATTTTGTGTTCATTCTGTTAGGTTAAATCACACAAGAGTAGCAGTATTTTAATCACTTTTGAATTAGGGATACTGCAAGTTTGTGTAGATAAACCTAATCCATATCAGTCATAGATTGATTGGGGTCTCTACTCCTTGTTGTCCTTACCGCTCTCTTTTCACCAGCTAAGATGTTGCTGGTTACTTTGAGACAAGGAAAGAAATCTAAGAAAGTAACACATTCCACTTATACTCAAATATTACTGGTCAAAAACAGTCATAAGTCTATGTCTAATTTCAGTGAGCTGGGGAAGTGCTATCTAAATGTTAGGAAGAAAGAGAACTAGAAATACTTGTGACTACCAGATCTGGTAATATTTATGTCAATGTCAGTCAGTAATAATGATTCTTTTATATACGTTTCTAGTCCTCCCATGCATCATAGAACCTGGTTTTGAAAAATCGCAAGACTTGGTTATTCAGATAATTATTGTTGGCTTTTGTGTATTGTAAAAATGGAAACACCCTTGACATTGTTAATCCCAGATGAGTTTGATGTTATTTGCAAAGACTTTGTCACAGAGTTTCACAAATAGTTTTTGGACTTCTTGTTGTTGAAATAGTAATTCTTCAAAAATGTGTCATGTTCCCCCATGATATGTATGTAATTCCTATGCTAGGGATATTTTTTCAAATTTCTTCTGGGTCTAGAATTGGAATTTCACAACAGACATTGAAGAAACCATGTTTCAATAGTTTCTTTACTTTTTTGTCTTTCTTATTCCAAATTTGTCATATAGTATGATGTAATATAAGTAATATAAAATATAATATTACAGATGATATCTATGTTTAATAATGAAATAGATGACATCTTTATTAAACTGGCTGGTCTTTATGAATCAGAAAGAAGTTGCTGGTCTAGTGAAATTCTAGTTCTAATTTTTTATGCTTTGTTAGAATAGTGGTGTAAGAATTGCATTATAATTTTTTACACAAGCAGGGGGAGTGGGAGGCAGTAGCAGGCTTCCTGCAGAGCAGGAGTCTGATGCGGGGTTCGAGGGCTCCCAGGACCCTGGGATCATGACCTGAGCCGAAGGCAGATGCTCAACAGCTGAGCCACCCAGGTGCCCCTGTTTATGGCCATTTTTGTGTATGTTTATTGGCCATTTGTGTATCTTCTTTGGAGAAATGTCTGTTCAGATCCTTTAGACATTTTTCAACTGTGTTCTTTGCCTTTTTATTATAGAGTTGTAAGAGTTATGTAATCTGGATACAAGTCCTCTGTGAGATA
>NC_138370.1:113490471-113500159 GCF_054177405.1 Leptonychotes weddellii | reverse complement strand
GGGAGAGGGAGAAGCAGGCTTCCCGCCGAGCAGGGAGCCCGATGCGGGGCTTGATCCCAGGACCCTGGGATCATGACCTGAGCCGAAGGCAGTCGCTTAACCAACTGAGCCACCCAGGCGCCCCAGAGTCTACCTTTATTCTTTTGGAAGCAAATATATAGTTATCCCAGCACCATTTGTTGAAAAGAATATCCTTTACCCTTATTGAATTGTCTTTACCGTGGTTGAAAATCAACTGTCTGTAAATATGAGGGTTTATTTCTGGACTCTCAATTCTATTGAGTCTGGACTCTCAATTTCTAATTTTTTTTTTTTTAAGATTTTATTTATTTGTGAGAGAGAGAATGAGAGACAGAGAGCATGAGAGGGAGGAGGGTCAGAGGGAGAAGCAGACTCCCTGCCGAGCAGGGAGCCCGATGCGGGACTCGATCCCGGGACTCCAGGATCATGACCTGAGCCGAAGGCAGTCGCCTAACCAACTGAGCCACCCAGGTGCCCTGGACTCTCAATTTCTATTGAACTATTGGTACTGGCATATGTATATGTCAGTACCACACTGTCTTGATTACTGTAGCTTTGTAGTAAGTTTTAAAATTGGGGAGTATGAGTCCTCCAATTGTGTTCTTCATTTTCAAGACATTATTTTGGCTACTCTGGGTCCCTTGAAATTCCATATGAATTTTAGGGTTAACTTGTCAATTTCTGCAAAGAAGCCAGTTGGATTTTTGCTAAGGAGTATTGCTATCTTTATAACATAAAATCTTCTGATCCATGAACATGGGATGTCATTCCATTTATTTAGGTCTTTTAAAAATTTTTTAAATGACTTGTGGCTCTCAGAGTATGAGTTTCACACTTTTTGTTAAATTTATTCCTAAGTATTTTATTTGTTTTGATGCTATTACAAATGAAATTTTTCCTTAATTTTCAGTTTGTTATGGAACCATAAAGCTACTATGTAGAAATATAATTGATTTTTATTTATTTTATTTTATTTTTTAAAGATTTTATTTATTCATTTGACAGAGCACAAGCAGGGGGAGCAGCAGGCAGAGGGAGAGGGAGAAGCAGACTCCCTGCGGAGCAGAGAGCCCGTTGTAGGGCTGGATCCCAGGATTCTGAGATCATGACCTGAGCCGAAGACAGATGCTTAACTGACTGAGCCACCCAGGTACCCCATAGTTGATTTTTATATGACTCTTGTATCCTGCAACCTTGCAGACTTATTTATAATTTTGGTAGTTTGTTTTTCACTAGATTCCTTAGGATTTTCTATATACAAGATTATAACATCTGCAAGTAGAGATACTTTTACTGGTATCTAATTTCTAATCTGGATGCCTTTTACTTTATTTTATTGCCTAATTGTCCTTTCCAGAACCTCTAGCACAATGTTGAATAGAAGTGGCAGGAGCAGATATCCTTTGTTCCTGATCTTAGGAGGGAAAATTCAGTCTTTTTTTTTTTTTTTAAAGATTTTATTTATTTGACAGAGAGAGAGGGAACACAAGCGGGGGGAGCGGGAGAGGGAGAAGCAGGCCTCCCACAGAGCAGGGAGCCCAATGCGGGGCTCGATCCCAGGACCCTGGGATCATGACCCGGGCCGAAGGCAGACGCCTAACGACTGAGCCACCCAGGCGCCCCGGGAAAATTCAGTCTTTCACCATTAAGTATTATGTTCACTATGGGTTTTTTGTAGGTGCTGTAAACAATCTTTTTTTTTTTTTTAATTATTTTTTTTTAAAGATTTTTTTTAATTTATTTATTTGAGAGAGAGAGAATGAGAGAAAGCACATGAGAGGGGGGAGGGTCAGAGGGAGGAGCAGACTCCCTGCTGAGCAGGGAGTCCGATGCGGGACTCGATCCTGGGACTCCAGGATCATAACTTGAGCCGAAGGCAGTCGCTTAATCAACTGAGCCACCCAGGTGCCCTCTTTTTTTTTTTTTTAAGATTTTATTTATTTATTTGAGAGAGAGAGAGATAACAAGAGAGAGCACAAGCAGGGAGGAGAGGGAGAAGCAGATTCCCTGTGAGCAGGGAGCCTGATGTGGGGCTTGATCCCAAGACCCTGAGATGATGACCCAAGCTGAAGGCAGATGCTTAATCAGATGCGTAATCGACTGAGCCACCCAGGCACCCTGTAAACAATCTTTTAAAGAATTTATAATTGTTACATTCTTCTCTTACACAGTTGCATTACCTAAATACAATAGTAGAATAGAACTTGGTAAAGCTGAGAGAAACATTAAGCAAAGAATAGGGTTACTTCTTGTTGTCTACTATGTAACTATTGAGCATCTTCATCTTTGTTCTTGCCCTGTCTATAATCTCCACCAAGGAAAGTGACCCACCATCGGACCTTACTGTCTCAGCAGCCATATTTGATATTGTGCTATCTTCCTTCTTTCCCCACCTTCCAATCCCCTTTATTGGACAGGAATAACCATCTAACCTAAGAACAACTAATTCTTAGGTGAGAACATTATCTTCACCCTGTGAGGCCAGATTCAAAACATTATTTTCATCAAGTGAATACTCTTTCTCATGACTGGACTTAAGGAAAAAAGGAAAGAATTTGTCAGTTACTGGTGCAAGTTCTAGCTGAAAATTTATGTAAGAGCAGAATCAGTTTGGCAGGCCATAATGGATGGTATACAAGCTAAAATTATTTTTAAAAAGTAGAAATTATAAATAAGCAGAAATAGTTATTAAAGCAGGATAGAAAGAAGTAGATACATAGACTAGAACTAAGTAACACAAATAGCTGAATAGTAGAGGAAAAATTCTTGAACTCTCCCATCTCAGGTTTCAAGAATGAGCTTAAATTCAAAACCAGTCTTCTCTGGCCCTAGTTCTTGGAATTCCATGAAATCCTGGTATTCTTATTACTCCACATGAGCTAAGTTGGAAGAGTCCTTATTGCTAGTAAATAAATGAACTAACTAAAAGACTCAGGATAACTCATTACATTTGAGAATTTTTTTTCTCAAGTGAACTGAACTCTACAGAGAAAAACATGGGAAGAGATAATGGAAATTATTTTGGGGATAGTCAAATATGGAATGCATGAAAATAATGAAGAAGGAAATAGAAGAACCTCAGGGTCCTTGCGCATAAGCAACCCATGTTGCCTAATGTTGTTATTGTTAGTTGTTAGAAATGTGACTAGTATTGACTAAATAATTCCTATTTAGGAGAAGTATTTGGTAAGGTGGTAATGATGAGATTGTTAAAATGACAATGTTGTGCTTGATAAATTCTCCAAGGATGAGGCATTTGGGAAGAAATCTAGTTAATGCCAAACGTCCCGTAAGGGTTTAAAATGCTATGGAGGCAATATGAATTATAGATGATATAAATGGCAAGAGGCTGTGTCTTGGCAGCTAACACATGGTTTTAGATGAAGAATAAAGTAATTGTGAAGATGAGGTAAATAAAATGATTGAGATTAATTACAGTTGGGCTTTAAACAATAATGACTGCTATTTAGTCTTTGTGAACAATTGAGGTGTAGGCTATAATTTTTCCCAGCTGAATTTGATTAATCCTTCTCAGCTGCCAAATAAAGTTAAAGGACTTTGCTAATTAAAGATAGGAAGAGTTAATGATGGGAAGAGTTTGTATGTAATTGAGATTGGGGCAACTTTTGACATGTTAGAGGAGTGTATGAGAAGTTAATGAGATACCTTGGCATACAGTTGGGAAAAAGATAAGGCTTACCTTCAAGGGTAGCATCAGAATTATGGCGATTGAGGTATGGGGCTTACATTCCATTTATTGGCCCAGTAATCATGCCTTGTTAATTATAGCAAATATACTAACATGTACTGCTTTTGGATAGTGATTTTTGGCTAGGGTGTTAATTTCCAAGCGTCTTCAAGCTAATATTCATGGAAAGCCAAATATAGGATCTAGAATTGATCTAAATAAAACAATTACCACACAGGTGGACTTTAGTACTGAAATAATATACTATAAATCAACATTTTCAGAGTATGGATTCAACAGTTTAATTAATTGACTTCACTGAATTGTTTTCGAGTATGAGAACATGGAAGTTTTGCATTCTCCTGCAGGTGTGAATCCTAAAATTTCTTTCTTCAAAGTAACTCTTGTCATTCATATTTATGATTGCATATTATATTAATGAGTATTCTCCAGAGAAACAGAACCAATAAGATATAGATATATAAGAGATTTATTATATGAATTGGTTCATGCAAATATGGAGGCAAGAAGTCCCACAGTCTGCCATCTGCAAGCTGGAGAACCGGAAAGCTGGTGGAATAATTCAGTCTGAGTCCAAAGGCTGAGAACCAGGAGCACTGATGTCCTAGTTCAAGCTAAGAGAACATATTCTCACTTCCTCTGCCTTTGTGTTCTATTCAAGTCCTCAAAAGGAATGGGGTGATTTTTACCCATGTTGGTGATGGGTAAAAACCAGGATGGTGACTCTTTACTCAGTCTACCAATTCAAATGCAAGTATCTTCCAGAAACATCCTTACAGGCACACCAGAAATAATGTTTACCAGCCATCTGGGCATCCGTTAGCCCAATCAAGTTCACATGTAAAATTGACCACACATATGCAAGTTATTTGAGGCAGTTTGAGACATGTTAAGACACATGGTTTTTTAAGATGGAGGGTTTGTTTTCAAGTGGCCACTGAGTGTGTCACAAGTAGGGTTTTGATTAAACTCATGGAATTATGGTGTTATGTTTTTGTATGCTCATTATTGATAATTGTAATAGTTTGACATAAAATGCTCTTGAAAAAGAGAGTGATATTTAGTATATTTATTGAGAATAATATTATCATATTCTACTAGCAAAACATTTCAAGTGGACAGGAAGAATTTTTCATATAGCCCAAAATAAATTTAAATTTACTTATAGTTCTGGTATGATTGTGGTGGTCTAAGTAAGGATGCAGATAAATCTTATCATCATCAGAGATTAAAGAGGAATAATATATTCTTTAGTTAAGTTTGATATGATGAGAAAAAGAAGAGAGAAATAGTATAGTAAATGTTACTCCAGAGGAAATTAGTGGTTTGTTAAGGTCCAATGAGAAGCTTCTTAGTTTGGTAAGCTTAATCTAGGTGGAAGAATAGAGTAGCCTGACAAATTAGATGTAGTGCATATGAATAGAAGCTTCCAATTTATATTTACAATTGGATCAAATTTGGGGAGATGGGTCAGAACAAGAGTTCAGAGTCAGACTCAAGTAGGGATTAGGAGCTTTGAAACTGATGCTATTGGAAGCTGTAAAAGTATGGAAAAGAACCATGGTTATTCTTCCTTTGTCAATGCTAGCTGTCCACACAACTCCTTGGCATGATGCATAATATCTTTCTTTTTTTTAGAAAAGATTTTATTTATTTATTTATTTATTTATTTATTTATTTATTTATTTGGGCAGGGGAGAAGAAGGAGAGGGACAAGCAGACTCTGCACTGAGCCCAGAGCCCGGCATAGAGCTCCATGTGGAGCTCTGTCTCACCACCCTGAGATCATAACCAAGCTAAAATCGAGAGTCAGATGCTCAACTGACTGAGCCACCCAGGCGCCCCAATACATAATATCTTTCTAGCTTTATCAAACATCTTGCCATTCTCCAATATTCTTCTTCTTTTTTTTTTTTTTTTAAGATTTTATTTATTTGAGAGAGAGAGCTTGAGCAGGGGAAGGGGCAGAAGGAGAAACAGACTCCTCGATGGGCGCCGAGTTCCAAGCGGGGCTTGATCCCAGGACCCTGAGATCATGACCTGAGCCGAAATCAAGAGTTGGATGCGTAATCGACTGAGCCACCCAGGCGCCCCTCCAATATTATCTATTGCAAAAATGAAGCAATCCGAGTAGCAGTAATCGTATTACGTAGGAGGTGCACTAGAATTTCTAAACCACAAGTGTAATTGTGAAAAGCAATAATTTTGAATTTAGCACTCTAGCTGTCCAAAAGTTTGTGCAAACATTTGCAATTATGGATTAAAACATGAATAAAATTATAGTAAACCCTAATAGCTCTAAACCACACTTTTTGGCAGCATTGATTGCTAATACACTTGTTTTGGAAGAATTAGTTGGTTGAGACAAACACTTTCAAAGGAAATAAGTAATTTGGTTATATGCAATCAACATTTCTGAGGGCCTGTTATGTGAGAATAATCACTGTGGTAAGAGCTGTAGAACAGGCATTCTTCAACTACTTCCTTTTTGCAAACCTCTGCCTCGGATCAGTCACAAATCCTATAAATTCTACTTCCTTATCCTGGCCTTGATTTAGACCCTCACTTGCACTCAGTTCCAACCTCATTACTGATCCTGCTTGCTCATCCTTCTATAATCCATCCCCCATCCTCCTACCACAGCTATCTTCGTAAAACACCAATTAGGTCATGTTGAATGCCTGCCTAAATTTCTTCAATGGTGCCCTGCAGCCTTCGGAATTAATTTTCCACTCCTCTGTATGGCACAAGCCCTTTTTATTCTCATTTTGGTTTCTCTAGCCTTATTTCTCACTGCATGTTCTCATGTACCTTCTGTTCACACACAGCAAACTATTTGCAGTTTTGCAAAATGATCTTACATCACTCCTTTCACTCTATGTATCTTTTCCAGGTTCATTTCTTTCCCCTCCCCTCCTTACCCTTCTGCTTCTTTCTCTTTCTTTCCCCAGTCTGAGTTAATCACATCTTCTCTGGGCAACCAGAGCACCACTCATACTGATACCATAACGCTTTCCGTATTGACTTGTAATTGGTTGAACTGTTTGCATCTGTCACTGGACAAGCAGTTACTTAAATACAAGGGCTATTTATTTCCTTTCTATTTACTTAGTGTTGGCGCAGTGCCTGGCTCATAGCATGGACTCATTAAGTGCTCAAATGTGCAGTCAAACCTGCCTCCTTAATATCTCTCATCTAAGTCCTGTCTTCAATCTCCACTGCCATCGTCTTAACTTAGGTCCTTGTTGCTCACTTGGAATCCTAACACAACTTCTGTCACTACTGTTTTTAGTCCTTCCCAGTGACGATTCACTCTTCATACTGTCACTACTTAATATACTTTTAGAATACATAGACTGATCATTTCACCAAATGACTTAAAATCATGTCTGCCTCTTCATTATATTAAGAATGAAGCCTAAAAAAGCCAAACTCATAGAAACAGAGTAGAATGGTGGTTACCAGGGCCTGGGGGTAGGGGGTGTGTGGGGGTGAAGGATAGGAAATGTTGGTCAAAGAGTACAAACTTCCGATGGACGATGAACAGGTTCTGAGGATCTAACGAACAACATTGTGATTATCGATAATGATGCTGTATTATATACTTGAAAAGTTACTAAGAGTAAATCTTAAATGTCCTCACCACAAAAAAAGAAATGGTAATTATGTGCCATGATGGAATTAGCTAATGCTAAGGTGGTAGCCATTTTGTAATATATAAATGTATCAAATCAACACATTGTATACCTTAAAGTTACACAGTGTTATACATCAATTATGTATCAATAAAGTTGGGAAAAAAAGAATAAAGTCCAACTCTTTAGCAAAGCATCTAAAGGCTTTCAGGATAGAGATCTTGTCACCCTTTCTAGTCTCGTCATCCACCATGACTCATACTCAGTGCAGCCCACATGCGGCACTCCGGAAGTGCTTCATCTCCAGCCTCATTCCTTTGCATACTTGGCTATCTCTGCTAGTGCTCTTGTCCCCACACTCACTGTATTGTAATGGTTTCCCTTCTATTCTTTCTCCTGGACAGTTCTCTACTGACAGGGATTTTGTCCTGTTCATTTGTCCAGTTGCTAATCTGTCAACATTTGTTGAACATGCAAATTAAGGACATATTTGATACAACTAGATGTATTAAACTGGAATTTTATTTACTTCCTTGTTTTCCAATGATAATTGCTTTGTTGATCTAAGAATTCCTAGTGGCTTTCAGTTAAACAACTGGTTCAGAACCGAAGTGTCATATTCATATTCATTCCCAGAGACATTTTTGCATCCTGGCTATGTTTCAGCTAATATGCTGTATTGCTTCACTTGATTTTGTTTTCCTTAGCTGTACAGTCTTGAAATTATTCCTGTTAGACTTTTTCTAATCATCTATTTATCAAAGTCACTTTGAGTTTTCTTTATTCACATTAGTAACCCTTTTCAACTTAGTGTTTAACTACAAACCAAATAAGCATGCTTGCTATTCCACTATTTCAGATCAAGCACAAAAATATTAAATGACATTAGCAAAAGAATGACTTCCAGTTACTGCCTTTTGATCCTTCTACCAGTGCGATAAGAAGTCAGTGATAATTACTGTGCTAATCTGTTGTGTTTCTACTTAGTAATATCACTAATATGGTTTTGTTTTAATTTCTCAATAATGATCACACAATTTCCTCAGCAAATTCAAATAGGAAGTTTTCTTTGCTAGGAGTTGCCAGTGTCTATTAGAAGATGATGCTTGGGGGTGCTTGGGTGGCTCAGTGGGTTGAGCAACTGACTCTTGATTTCAGCTGGGATCATGATCTCTGGGTTGTGGAATTGAGCCCTGTGTCGGGCTCATGGTTAGTAGGGAGTCTGCTTGAGATTCTCGCTCTCCCCCTTTCCCCCTCCACCTGCTTGCATTCTTTCTCTCTTTTTCTTTCTCTAAAATAAATAGATAAATCTTAAAAAAAAAAAAAAGATGATGCTTGTTCAGAAGATCCATAGAAATATTTTAAAGTAAATGTTTTTTTTTTGAAATGTAAACTGCTATTTACTTTGGCTGACTTTTTGGTAATAAAGAGATAAAAAGATATGAATTCTTGTTCAACTAAAATAAAGTGGTATTGATTTTTATCTTATTAAATATAATGGCCTAGTGTCTATATTTTTATGTTTCTAGTTATTTTTTATTCATTAATATGAGACCTATATTGGGGCGCCTGGGTGGGACAGTCGATTAAACAACCGACTCTTGGTTTCGGCTCAGGTCATGATCTCAGGGTCTTGAGGCTGAGCCCCACGTTGGGCTCTACACTCAGTGCGAAGTCTGCTTGGGACTCTCTCTCCCTCTGCTCCTCCCCCCTGCACATTCATGCTCTCTATCTCCCTCTCTCTGTCTCTCAAATAAATAAATCTTTAAAAAAATATATGAGACCTATATTTTGGACATGGATCTACAAGCAACTTATTAAATTGTCCAATTGCTTCATGGTTCTATAAAATATTTATGTAGTAATAAATATAGTATTTATTTATTACTGACTCAGTAATATCATAGAATAAATGGTTTTTTGACTAGAGTGCTTGTTTTCATTTCCTAGGGCTGCTGTAATAAGGTGCCACATAGTGGGTACCTTAAACAACAGAAATATATTGTCTCACAGTTCTAGAGGCTGGAAGTCTGAGATCAAGGTGTTTGCAGGCTTTGTTCCTCCTGAGGGATGTAAAGTAGAACTTATTCTATGCTTCTCATCTAATTTCTAGTAGCTGTAAGCATTCCTTGGCTCATGGATGGCATTCTCCCTAAGTCCTCATGTCGTTTTCCCTTTGTACATGTCCCTGTATCCAAATTGTCTCTTTTTTCAGTACACAGTCATATTGGATTAGGAACCCCCCCCCCCACCTAATGACTTCATCTTAACTGGATCATCTACAAGGACCCTATTTCTGAATAAGGTCACATTCATGGGTACT
>NC_138370.1:113467420-113489971 GCF_054177405.1 Leptonychotes weddellii | reverse complement strand
GCTTCAGTTCTCCTAATTTACTATCTTGGAGTGATTTAAGTATTGGAAGGCTGGTTCTTACCACCTTAAAATCAAACAATTATAGAATCCAAGAACTTTGAACTAGAAGTAACTTTACCCATCGGTGGTTTCAAAGTTCCAACCTAGTGCACAGAACCTGCCACAGCATCCTGCAAATGTTATTTTGTGCTATTTTAAAATATGAAGAAATAAACTATGACTAACATTTTATGATAAAATATTAAATATTACATAGTAAGTATAATGACAATAATATAATGACTTCCACTCAAGAAATTATGTTTATGCATGCCACTGTTAAAAAAAAAATATTGAAGGCTTAGATGTATCCAGGTACTTGGATACAACATTAAGCAAGACAGACACCAATTTGGTTCTCTAGGCATTTACAGTCCCTCAGAGAATGAACATTTTTTTTTTTTTTTAAAGATTTTATTTATTTATTTGTGTGAGAGAGAATGAGAGAGAGCACATGAGAGGGGGGAGGGTCAGAGGGAGAAGCAGACTCCCTGCCGAGCAGGGAGCCCGATGCGGGACTCGATCCAGGGACTCCGGGATCATGACCTGAGCCGAAGGCAGTCGCTTAACCAACTGAGCCACCCAGGCACCCGAGAATGAACATTTTATTTCAGTAAAGTGTGGAAAGTTACAAATGAGGAAGTTAAGAGTGTAATAAGACCTTTAAATTATTCTGGGGTAAGGCAAGGAAAGCTTCCATGATGAAGTGACATTTATGTCAACACTATAAGGATGAGGAGTTAAGCATTGACAGAAGGAGAAAAGTGTTGCAAACAAAATCTACAGTGTGCACAAAGGCCTGGAGGTCAGACAGAGCATGTTATTGATGATTCTTGCAAAGAATATAGCAAGTTATTCCATATTATATTTATTTTACTTGTTCAATTACAGTGTGGATAATAGTCATAAACAGAGATTTGTAGATATAGAATACTTTCTTTTTAATATTTTATTTATTTTTATTTGAGAGAGAGAGAGTGAGCAGGGGGAGGTGCAGAGGGAGAGAATCTCAAGCAGACTTCATGCCTAGCACAGAGCCCGGCGAGGGGCTGGTTCTCATGACCTGGATATCATGATGTGAGCTGAAATCAAGAGTTGGATGCTTAACTGACTAAGCCACCCAGGCGCCCCTAGAATACTTTCTTTTCAATTAATTTAATTGTGAATCATTATCTACTCCTTTCATTTTTTACAGCTTTCTCCCTCCATTGTCTCAGTGAAATTTCTCAGTGATAGTCAGTGGTTCAAGGTCCCTCAGTTCAGGTTTTATCGAAACTTTTTTTTTTTTAAAGATTTTATTTATGTATTTGACAGAGAGAGACACAGCGAGAGAGGGAACACAAGCAGGGGGAGTGGGAGAGGGAGAAGCAGGCCTCCTGCCGAGCAGGGAGCCCGACGCGGGGCCTGATCCCAGGACCCCGGAATCATGACCTGAGCCGAAGGCAGATGCCCAACAACTGAGCCACCCAGGCGCCCCTTTATTGAAACTTTTATTTATTTCTTGGACATGATAAACTATGTCTGTTATCATGAGTTATCTCATAATTCTCATAACAACCTTGCCAGCAAGTATTATTATCCCCAATTTATAAATGGGGAAACTGAGCCTCAAAGAAGCTAAATAATATGTCCAAGGTCACACGTGGCCAGAGGCCAACTCCTGCCTGTCTGCTTCCCTAGTCCATTCTCTTTCCATTCTGCTTTACTGCCTATCAATTACACAGTGGATTGTGATAGGCTGGGTTTTCCAGCCTGAGTTAAGCTTTTTGAAATTGAAAGTCTCAGTCACAAGACTCCTCTTTTCTATTCTCCTCTCATATCAGTGAGTCTTCACTCTATTCTCCCATGTATGTCACTGCCTCTGAAAAACTCATCTCCACTGAAGAAAACTAGTGATTCTTTAAGCCCCAAAGTGCTTGATTTACCTGTTTTAATAATTAAAAATGTACACCATGAGGACTTTTGTTCCTTTAGATAAATTCATTCTTTCATGCATCAGTTTAAATCGAATGTCTCATTGAGGAAGTCAAAGGCAGGGAAAGAAAAGAGAGAAAAGAGAACTAATAATTCGGAGCCCCTATGCTAGGCCCTTTATGTTGGACCCTTTAAAAGACAGTAGCTCATTTCATCCTTAGCATAATTGTAGGGTTGATATTATAATTCCCACCTAACCAGTAAGGAAGTATTGGCACAGCTACCTTAGTTGCAGAGCTGGGATTTGAACTCTCATCTGTAAGTATCCAGTGTCATGATTTTTCTACTGTGCTATGCTGATCATTCATTTATGTCTTTCAACATTTTCATTGAGAGATTCTATGTGATAGAGACTATCGAGATGAGAACTGAACTCAGGATTTTACCTTTATGTTCCAGCTGGCTCTGTATTGGTAATTGGTAATTTGTGGCATTAGTGCCTGGCACATATTAGGAACCTAAATATTTGATACATGGCATACTTATTTCATTTTCACCCTAGAATTTGGCCACTTGTCACCATGTCTACATGCAGTTTATATCATTTAACTTTCTCCTTAAAGATACTGTTTGGACTTATTATTAATTTGCCCCCATTGGATGCAGTCATATATCCAATGGACCCATGAAAGTCATTGTGTGTGTGCCTTGAACGTTGATCCTTTGCTCACCAGACCATATACATCTCTTCTTCCAGGCCTTTGTATTTGGGCAGGAGAAGGATCTTGAAGTGTATGGACCTGGTGACATTCCCCAGCATCCCAGTTGCTTGCATTTGGGCATTAGACAGCTTCTGCTCACGTAGGACTGCACATGCGTCTGCCGAGGACCTCTACTTCAGTTCTCCTTCGTTTGGTCTATTGGTTATCATGTTGCTCCCCCTAATTTAATTCTAAGTGGGTGGGAACATGTCTATGTACAGTATACTGTCTGCTTCTCTCTACTTTTTTTTTTTTTAACACTCTCATCTCTACACCACACCTTTCCAAAGTGGTGTACAGACTGAAGGTTTCAGGTACAGAGTCTCAGGTATATCTAACCAAAGCCTTTACACATGTAAGAATTTAATTTCTATTATACCTGGGACCCCATTATTCCTAATAGGACTTTGATATCCTCAGGCTTATGAGATTTGTTGGTCCAAAAATCTGCCATCCTTAACGATAAGCATTTCGGAGCCTCCAAGCAACCTGTGTTTGTGCTGTATCTGACTCCAGTTTGAACATCATTTAGATGTAATTTTTCTGTATAGGAACAGTTATCTGGGACTACTTTATTCCACCTAAACCAAATGAAAAACATGGGAAGTCTGTGAATTGGTGTTGTTAAAATTAAATACAAAGTGGAGACCGGACTTGCAAATTCTCTGGGTGATAAAACCATGTAAGCTACATAAGCAAAACTAAATCTAACTTCTTTCATGGACACAAATAGTAACCAACTTAGGTAATTTCTTGCAAAGGCCTCTGATATCATAAAAGAAACTTGTCATCTTCCGAAAACGGTATAAGGTAATCACTTTTAACCAATCCCCTGCCATGTGGAAACCCCCACTGTAATAGCCAATCATTGTAAAGGTTAAACAACTTCCTTATTTTCACTTTATAAGCCATCCTGTAACATCCTGTAACCTGAGCTTCATATTAGTTTTAAATTAGAAAGCTCCCAGTTCTAGAACTGTTCTTACATGCACAATAAACTCTTACTAAGTACTATTTATTGATCTGGTGGTTTTAATTTTGCTATTTCTGAATTTTTGACCATGTTATGTGCTCAACTGTGTCCCTCCAAAATTCATATATTGAGGCCCTAATCCCTAGTACCTCAGAATGTGACTATATTTGGAGATAGGATCTTTATAGAGGTAATTAGTTAAAATGAGGTTGAGTGGGCCCTAATCCAATATTGTTAGTGTTTTCATAAGAAGAGGCGATTAGGACAGAGACATACAGAGGGAAGACCATGTGAAGACAGGGAGAAGGTGGTCATCTACAAGACAAGGAGAGAGACCTCAGAAGAAACGAACCCTGCTGATACCTTGATCTCGGACTTCTAAGCTCCAGAATTGTGAGAAAACAAAGTTCTATTGTTTAAGCCACCCAGTCTGTGGTATTTTGTTATGGCAGCCCTAGCAAACTAATGCAACTGGCTTTCAAACATGGGCAGAAAGTGTTGCGAATTTTCAATTGGACACACTCAATTTAGGTAATATAGTATAGTACCAAAAAATAAATCCTCCAAAATAATCAACTTTGACAATATAGTTTTCCTGATAATATTAATTAATACTCTGCTAAGGAATAAGTACTTAGAAATTCAGGGTGATGGCCCTTGTTCAGTTGGTGGCAGTTAATGAAGTGTATGTGGCCTTAAGCCATCATCTAACTAAAAATTTTTTTCAAGATTTTATTTTTAAGTAATCTCTATGCCCAAAGTGGGGTTCCAACTCACAACCCTTGGATCAAGAGTCTCACGCTCCACCGGCTGAGCCAGCCAGGTGTCCCTAAAAATTTATTTATCAGTATGTAAAATTGATGTAAGTGCAGTTTTTTTTTTCCTTCATAAAGCCTATGAAGTTACATAAATGGGGAGATTTTAATGATAGAATCTACATTCAAAATAAAGTTGGTAATTTGATTCTGTTATCTGAAAAATTATATTCTGGAGATACTTTCTCTTGGGTATCAGATGCTAAAAGTATGGGGCAAGACTGTATAGGGAGGAAAAGAACAGGAAGAGCATTCACTGGATTTTAATCAAAACATTATTTGTTGAGTATTGCGCTTTACTAGAATGACAGATATGTATATGTTATAAAAATGAATTAAGATTGCTTTTTGGTCACAAAGAGAAGCAGCTGGGTTTTAGCATTTGTGTATATTCAGGATCAGTGTTCACTAGAAAAAGAAAATCCATGGCCATTTTAGAAGGAAAATAAAAATGTAGCTTACTCATCAGTCATTAAAAGCATTCTTTATGTGCACATGGAGCATAAAGCTCATTAGGTTTATAATCCAGCTACTTCCAGTTTTTATAAAGCTTGATCTCTTGATTAGATGCCATTTTTAGTTGAATATTTTAAACCTGAAATTAGAAATTTGTACGATATAACCATTTATTCTCACTGCCACCAGGCAGTATCACTAGGGACCCTTGAACCATGGAATTCTGATTTCTGGAATTCTGGGATATGATGATACGATGGTGACCCAAAGAGTTCAGGGCTTCCTTTCAACCCCACATCTCTGCATTGATTTGAAATCTAATTCTAACAACTCTGAGAATCTGGGAAAAGGAAAATCCTGGCGACAGATTCACTGATAGCCCTAAAGGAGATTCTGTGTCGTAATCTGCCCTTTCCAAAACAAATCAGCAGGGATAAAGAGAAAGTAGTGATTTGAAAGGCCACCTGACCTGCAGCTGTTACAGCCTTCCCTAGCTGTCAATAACAAACCTGTGACGTTCCAGAAAAGGTGAAAACTTCAAGCTCCCTTTCCAAAAATGGTAGGATTTCAGAGTCTATTGCCAGGATCTAAAAAGAATTTTCACCATCCTTGAAGCAACACAACAAAACTGAAAAATGAAAATAGTTGACGGACCATGTGCCTATGCTGCCAGAAATGGAATGATCCTTCCTATCTGAAAGCAGATATAGAGACCCCTCCCTCCTCTTCTCTTCCTACCATGCCTCGAATGAGCAGGCACTACCTTCTGAGGCAGCCAGATTGCAGGCTTCCCTATCCTCACCTGCCTCCACCCCCTGAATCAATCAGTGTTTCTTCTCCCCTCAGACAGGACAAAATCACTCATATGACAGACCACTTACTACTTAAAGTAGTAATCACAATTATTATATTTAATTGTGATAAAATACACGTACAATAAAATTTACCATTTTAACCATTTAAAAATGTACAGTTCAGTCGCAGGAAATGTATTCACATTGGTGTGCAACTGTCACTAGTACTCATCTTTAGAACGTTTTTGTCTTCCCAAATTGAAACTCTGTTTCCATTAAATACTAACTAACTCCCCATTTCTCCCTGGCAACGACCGTTCCACTTTCTGTCTCCATGAATTTGACCACTATAGGTACCTCGCAAAATGGACTCGTACAATATTTGTCTTTTTTTGTAGCTGGCTTATTTCACTTAACAAAATGTGTTCACAGTTCATCCATGTTATATCATGTGTCAGAATTTCCTTCACTTTTAAGGCTGAATCATATTCCATTGTACATATATGTCACATTTTGTTTATCCAGTCATCCATTGATGGACACTTGGGTTACTTTTACCGTTTGGCTATTGTAAACAGTGCTGCTATGAACATGGTGTACAAATATCTTTTTGAGACCTTGGTTTCAACTCTTTTGGGTGTATACCCAGAAGTGGAATTGCTGGATCATATGGAATTAACAATTGTCTTTAATACTTCCAGAATTTTTTTAAAAGAGTTATTTATTTATTTGAGAGAAAGAGAGAGAAAAACGGGTGAGCAGGGAGAGGGGTTGAGAGATAAAAGGAGAGGGAGAGAATCCCAAGCAGGCTCCCCACTGAGCACAATTGTAAGTGGTTCACCACATTATCTCATTTAACCTGGGACCACCCTATGAGCTAGGTACTATTACCATCTCCATTTTACAACTGAAGAAATGGAGACACCAAAAGGTAAGGCAGGGGTCCACTTTTAAGTCAAATTGAATCAAATCTCACGACCCCAAGATCATGACCAGAGCCGAAATCAAGAGTTGGATGCTTAAACAACTGAGCCACCTAGGTGCCCCAACTTCCATAATATTTTTAAAAATGGTTTGCTTGGCTATGCTAGAGAATTTTTGTTTGTTTTTGTTTCACATCTTACTTAGACAAGATATAAAAATTCAGGTGTGGATAAATTTAACTCAGTTTGAAGTCTCTCTGATCAAATTTGATTTTCAACAACAGCTGGTGCCAATTTTTGAAAAGCCTTTATTGGAATAGTAAGGACACTAGATGCCAATTACCTGTTGAAAAGTATTGAAGTCTAGATACCTTTTGGCAGAACACCAATGAAGATCCTTTTGTATAGGATTTCTCCTTTTCACACAATGCATAATCTGTATTCTAGAGAGTTGGGACATGCAAATAGCATGTCAATGTGATTATGCTAAACACCATGTTGCCCTCAGAGTTTAAAAGCTGAATACTTATTTGGTCTCAATGTCATTTGAGGGCTCCTCTTTAGCCTGTCTAATCTGACAAGCACCAACAGCTGACACAAAGGTGATGTCACTTGCTCTCCTGTTTGCTCCCCTTTCTACTAAAAGCCAGCAGCGTGAGCCTACAGTGCCTTTAAGAGTCAAGTCTCTAAAACAATAGAATTTAGGAACTTCAAATAATAATAAAGAGCCCTCATCTACATTGAACTCCTTATGACTTTTTTCTTCCCAAAGTACCAATTCATAGTGTCAGACATTCTTTACATAAAATATTCTGTAAAAAAAAGTCCCTTGCTTTACATAAGGCTCATTTATGTGGAAGGCATTAAGTTATCACTGTCACTTTATTCATAAATTTGAAGTGTGAATCTTTTTATTTTTTTTTAAGATTTATTTATTGATTTTAGAGAGACAGAGAGTTCAAATGGGGGGGGCAGAAGAAGAGAGAGAGAGAGAGATTGAGAATCCCAAGCAGACTTCCCACTGATCACAGAGCCCAACTCGGGGCTCCATCTCACGACCCTGACATCATGACCTGAGCCAAAACCAAGAGTCGGTCGCTCAACCAACTGAGCCACCCAGGCGCCCCAAAATATGAATCTTTTGACTATGTATATCCCATATCTGTTTACTTTTTCATTTACATTTACCGAATCCCCTCTTGTAAGTGGTGTATTGTCAGGATGTCACAGGATTGTCATCAAACCCAATTTGAGTAGTATTCATTGTGTCAGCCAGTGTGCTGTGTGCTGGGTGTATACTGCTAAGCAAAGTTTAAACACAGATGCCCCCTCGAGGATCTTATCTCCTGATTTACATTCTAAAATCTGTACCTCTTTCAATCTGCTTCACCTTAGTAAAGGGCATTGCTGTCCAACCAGCTGCTCTAGCGAGAAATCTAGGACTTTTCTTTGGTTTCCTCTCTCCCAAACCACCACTCCCACTCCCTTCTCTTCTTCCTCCAAAAAAGAGCTTGGCGACATTTACTTCTTCTCATCTCTGCTGCCATGATCTGAACCCAAGCCACTACCATTTATAGTCTGGATTGCTGTAATAGCCTCGATAACTTCCTAACTGACCTTTCGAGGTCTGCTATTGCTCCCCTCCATCCCTTGCCATCTAGCCAGGAACCAGTGATCTGTTTAACAGCCCCCTGCTCCCCCCCCACCCCCCCGCCCAGGGGCTTCTCACTGCACTTACAATAGAACTAAAAACCCCTTTAACACTCTGCGTGGTATGTCCCTGACTTTTTCTCCAAGCTTCCCTCCTGTCACTCTCCGTTCTGCCCACTCTGTTCCTGCCACACTGGTGAGCTGGCAATTCTTTCAGGGTTTTGACAATGACAAGCTCTTCTCAGCCTCAGAACTTTGACACATGCTGTTCCCTCTGCCGGGGATGCTCTTTCCTTCCTCACATCCTTAAGATCTAAGCTTAAATGTTTTCTCCTCAGGGAATGATTCCCTCAAAATGCTGGATAGGTCTTCCCATTAATGTGTGTGTTCCTTTTTACCTCATCAAGACTTCTGCTATTTCTTAGAGCATTTTTTTCTTATTTCCTGTAAAAGCCTTTGTCATATGTAGAACAGATATTTTCCCAGTAAAATATTACCTTTTAACTTTTTTCCAAGTTTAATTTTCTGCTTTAAGTTTGAAGTAATAAATCCCATTAATCTTTTCCATTTTGTTTCATGGTACCATGCTTAGAGTCTTTCTCCTCCACAAAATTTTGTGAGCAATCACTTATTATTTTTTTTTCTGAAGTTTTTGTTATTTCTTAAACTTCTCTGGAATTTATTTTGCTCTGTGGTGTAAAGGAGGAATTGATGTTTTATTCCTCAAGTTGTTGGTGATGGCAATTTCTTCTCTCCTCCAAGGAGGAGGAGTTGCTATGGATTGGTAAAGTTTTTGTTTGTTTGGTTGTTTGTTTTGGGTTGGTAAAGTTAAAGGACATTAATTGGGTCATGCTTTCTCAGAGTAGAGTCTTATGGTAGATGTTTAAATAAGACTGTAGTGGGCATTAGAATAGGAAGATCTAAGACTTGGGTTTGAGTGGTGGGGCAGAAATAGAGGAAATAGGAAATAATGAGCTTAGGCAAAGGCCCTTGTTCACCAAGTTTCAGACTATTCCCTAAAGTTCTGCACTAAAGTCTGGCATTAAAGTCTTATCTAATGACAAATGTGTTTGTTGCTTATTATTATTATATTTTTAACAAAGTGCTTATTTTTATTTGCATCTTTCTTTGTCATATATTTCCCTTGTGGACCTTAAGGGAAGAGGTTGTTGACCTAGAGTAGGGTTCAGATGTTTTTGGCCAAAGATCATATTAATTACATCTTCCCATTTACAATTCCAATTATACATTTGTTTATAAAAGTATTTTTATTATATTATCTTCAATCAAATGAACATTTATGTGAGTGCTACATATATATGTTGATTTAAAAAATTTTTGTCTTAGAACAAAAGATACTTTATGCTTATGCATATATAAAATAAGATTATAATACTGAAATAGTTTCAAGTAATAGCTGTTGACTTAATCATATCTAGCAGTGAGTGGAACAGACTTTTCTGTCTTCATAAACAGACATGTTATCATAAATTGGCACCATAGAATGGTGATACCAAAGTGAAAGCAGTGTTTGAGGAAATGATTTAAAGATAAGAAAGTGGCGCCTGGGTGGCTCAGTCGTTAAGTGTCTGCCTTCGGCTCAGGTCATGATCCCAGGGTCCTGGGATCGAGTCCCACATCGGGCTCCCTGCTCGACAGGAGGCCTGCTTCTCCCTCTCCCACTCCCCCTGCTTGTGTTCCTGCTCTCGCTGTCTCTCTCTCTCTGTCAAATAAATTAAAAAAAAAAAAAAAAAGATAAGAAAGGGCCCTAGCCTCAGCAATCAGACAACAAAAAGAAACTAAAGGCATCCAAATTGGCAAGGAAGAAGTCAAACTTTCACTCTTTGCAGATGACATGATACTCTATGTAGAAAACCCAAAAAAGTCCACCGAAAAACTGCTAGAAGCAATACATGAATTCAGCAAAGTCACAGGATATAAGATCAATGTACAGAAACCTGTTGCATTTCTATATACCAATAATGAAACAGTAGAAAGAGAAATCAAATAATTGATCCCATTTACAATTGCACCAAAAACCATAAGATGCCTAGGAATAAACCTCCCCAAGAGGTAAAAGATCTGCACTCTGAAAACTATAGAACACTTACGAAATTGAAAATGACACAAAGAAATGGAAAGACATTCCATGCTCATGGCTTGGAAGAACCAATATTGTTAAAATGTCTATACTACCCAAAGCAATCTACACATTCAATGCAATCCCTATCAAAATAACACCAACACTTTTTACAGAGCTAGAACAAACAATTCTAAAATTTGTGTGGAACCAGAAAATACCCTGAGTAGCCAAAGAAATGTTGAAAAAGAGAACCAAAGCTGGTAGCATCACAATTCCAGACTTCAAGCTCTATTCCAAAGCTGTAATCATTAAGACAGTCTGGGTACTGATACAAAAACAGACACACAGATCAAAGGAACAGAATAGAGAACCCAGTAATGGACCCACAACTATATGGTCAACTAATCTTTAACAAAGCTGGGAAGACTATCCAGTGGAAAAAAGTCTCTTCAACAAATGATGTTGGGGTAATTGGACAGCCACATGCAGAAGAATGAAACTGGACCACTTTCTTACACCATACACAAAAAAATTCAAAATGGATGAAAGACCTAAATGTGAGACAGGAGTCCACCAAAATCTTAGAGGAGAACACAGGCAGCAACCCCTTTGAGCTTGGCTGTAGCAACTTCTTACTAGATGCATCTCCAGAAGCAAGGGAAACAAAACAAAAATGAACTATTAGGACTTCCTCAAGATAAAAAGCTTCTGCAAAGAGAAGGAAACAATCAACAAAATTAAAAGACAACCTACAGAATGGGGGAAGATATTTGCAAGTGACGTATCTGATAAAGAGTTAGTATCCAAAATATATAAAGAACTTAAGAACCTCAATACCCCAAACCCAAATAATACAGTTAAGAAATGGGCAGAAGACATGAATAGACGTTTATCCAAATAAGATGTACAGATGGCCCACAGACCATTGAAAAAATGCTCAACATCACTCATCGTTAGGGAAATACAAATCAAAATCCCAATGAGATACCACCTCACACCAGTCAGAATGGCTAAAATTAACAAGTCAGGAAACGACAGATGTTGGCAAGGATGCGGAGAAAGGGGAACCCTCCTACACTGTTGGTGGGAATGCAAACTGGTACAGTCACTGTGGAAAACAGTATGGAGGTTCCTCAAAAAGTTAAAAAGAGAACTACCTTATGATCCAGCAATTGCACTACTAGGTATTTATCCAAAGGATACAAAAATACTGATTCAAAGGGGCACATGCACCCCAATGTTTAGAGCAGCACAATCAACAATAGCCAAACTATGGAGAGAGCCCAAATGTCCATTGACTGATGAATGGATAAAGAAGATATGGTTTATATATACAATGGAATATTACTCAGCCTTCAAAAAGAATGAAATCTTGCTATTTGCAGTGACGTGGATGGAACCACAGTGTATTATGCTAAGCGAAATAAGTCAGTCAGAGAAAGACAAATACCATATGATTTCACTCATGTGAAATTTAAGAAACAAAACATAAACAAAGGAGAAGGGAAGGAAAAATAAAATAAGATAAAAACAGAGAGGGAGGCAAACCATAAGAGACTCTTAATGATAGAGAACAAACTGAGGGTTGCTGGAGGGGAGGTGAGGGGATGAGCTAAATGGGTGATGGACATTAAGGAGGGCACTTGTGATGCACTGGGTGTTATATGTAAGTGATGAATCACTAGATTCTGCTCCTGAAACTAGTATTACACTATATGTTAACTAACTTGAATTTAAATAAAATCTTGGAGAGAAAAAATAAACATAAGAAAGGGTTATTTCTTGGTTAAAGTAGTTTCTTACTCTATTCACAGAATTATAGGAATAGTGAATTTTAGAGATTCAAAGAGCTTTAGGTTATCAAATACAACCTCTTCCTTTTTCAAATGATAACTTAGATGTAAAGAAAGCAATGCAACAGGCAGATTCTTGAACACAGATTAATTATTTGTACCAATACTTCATGAAGATCAGCTATTTGCCAACCATTGCCCTTCGGTGTTTCCACAGTGAATCAAGCATAACTGTTCTCTAAATATTTTAATAGAAACGTAAATAGTTTGATGGAAGAGAAGGTGTTCACTTGTATAGCCAGAATGAGAAAGAGAAAGTGGGAAGGACCAGATTGGAGTTCTGAAACATTATTAGAATGATCTCTTATATGATAATTATTGTCATCAACAATAATAGTGATAAAAGATGTACCTATTGATCTTACAATGTGTATAGTATATAATGCACAAGAAATAATCCCTTCCCCGAAGGAATTTTTAATGTGGCTCATATGCTAAAGAAGGTAAATAGAAGAAAAAGGAAGAAGAGTTAACATTTATTAAGTGCTGTATGCTGAGCATTTTAAGTGCATTGTTTTTACATTGAACCGTCAGAATATTCCTATGATGAGAGCATAAATATTATCAGTTTTATGGACAGGGAAACAGAGGCACGGGAAGGGAAAACGACTTCTGTAAGATCATATGGTGGGAAAGTGGTGAAGACACACACAGATAGCATGTAGTAAATGCTAGGGGCATCATGTTCACAAAAAGTGCTATAGGAAGTCGAATTGTGAATTGGACCTGTCGAGATGGTTTCATGGAAGAAGTGGGACTTATGTTAGACTCTAGTATAATGGGAGAATTTTAGAGGTGAGAGGAAGTATGATCTGAACAAATACAGGAATTCCTTGGTTTATGTACATAGGGGGACATTATGATCAGTTTGACAGGAGTGAATAATGCTGGGCCAAGGTATGTTAGGGTCAGTGTTTTGGCCATTCAAGATATGACAAATATTCATTAAAACTTAGTTCATATATAACAGAATGGCCAAGGAATTGGGAGAGGGGCTGAGGTCAAGAAATCCAGTTAGGGAAATGTTGAAGTAGTCCAGGGGTACAGATAAGGACCAAAACTAGGGTTGAGGAAGAGGTGATGTAGAGTGTGGTAGGCTGAATAATGGTACCCCAAAGATGTCTGCATCCTAATCTCTGGAACCTGTAAATATGTTCTCTTTTTTTAAAAGATTTTATTTATTCATGAGAGACAGGGAGAGAGAGAGAGAGGCAAAGGCAGAGGGAGAAGGAGGCTCCCCGCTGAGCAGGGAACCTGACGTGGGACTCGATCCCAGGACCTCGGGATCATGACCTGAGCCGAAGGCAGATGCTTAACATCTGAGCCACCCAGGCGCCCAAATATGTTCTCTTATATGGTAAAAGGGACTTTGCAGATGTGGTTAAGGATCTTGAGATGGGGAGATTATCCTGGATTATCCAGGTGTGCCCAGTGTCATCATAAGGATTTTTTTTTTTTAAGATTTTATTTATTTATTTGACAGAGAGAGCACAAGCAGGGGGAGTGGGAGAGGGACAGGGAGATCTCAGGACCCCAGGATCATGATGCTTCACCGACTGAGCTACCCAGGCACTCCAATCATAAGGATTTTATAAGAGGAAGGCAGGAGTGTCAAAGTTAGGAGAAGGTGATGCTAGTTTGGAAGTAGGGATTGGAGTGATGTAGCCACAAGCTAAGTAATGTGGGCAGCTTCTAGAAGCTGGGAGAGGTAGGGAACTCGTTTTCCTCTGGAACTTCCAGAAGTAATCAGCCTTGCCAACACCTTGATTTTATCTCCATAAGACTCACTTAGGGCTTCCGGCCTCCAAAAGTATAAAATAATAAATTTGCTTTGTTTTATTTTTATTTCTTTAAAAGATTTTATTTATTTATTTATTTGAGAGAGAGAAGGAGAGAGAGAGAGAATGAGAGGGGGCAGGGTCAGAGGTAGAAGCAGACTCCCCACTGAGCAGGAAGCCCGATGTGGGACTCAATCCTGGGACTCCCGGATCATGACCTGAGCCGAAGGCAGTCGCTCAACCAATTGAGCCACCAAGGCGCCCCAAATTTGCTTTGTTTTAAGCCACTAAATTTGTGTTAATTTGTTAGCAGAAATAGGAAACTAATACATAGAGGAATTTGAGTACATAGAGGATATGAAAGACGTTATAAAGGAAAAATGATAGTACCTGATGATTGACTGAATGAGGGGAGAAGAATTGAGGATCAAAGTAATTCTGAGATTCTGAATCTAGATTATGAAGGCAATGGAAAGGGAATGTATTTCTGGGGGAAAGATGAGTTCACTTTTATATATTTTGCTTGGGTTCTAGGAAAGACATCCAAAATCAAGTTTACCTTGTATGAAGCTTTGATATGGGGATTTCTGGAAGGGGTCCTTCCTTAGGAGGCAAAATGCAACTCCCCCATTGCACAACGATGTTTATACCACTTTGATCAGTTATATCAGTTAGAGATGAAGTCACCTCATTTAAAATTCCTTCTAGTAGAGAATAGGCAAAAATATTAAGCCTTATTACATTTTAAGACAGATGAGCTTATCTGATTCTTAGATTTGGTAAGCAGTTAAGGCAAAGGTTCATAATGAGGAGGAAGAGGAGTACATAGGTCCATCCCTAGATGGAAAGAGTCCGTAAATACTCTTAGAACGGTATTCATAATTATGTGAGCAAATACACCATTTTTGTGGAGACAACATGTAATGCCGTCAGATTCTCAAAAGGGTGGAAGATTGAAAACGAAAGTTTGGAATCATGCGCTAATGGCCTGGGGTACCAGAGGGTGGAGGAGGAAGGGCGAAGGGGGAGAGGAAGCAGAAAGGGCAACACGGAAACTCCATAGGCATTCTTTTGCTGTAGATTGGTACCACTAATCCCTGCTCCTCTTTTCTCATACTAGACCCATATATCAGGACTTTTTGTGTTTCTAGACCCAGTTTGCAAAGAGGCTGCAGAGTTCATTCTGTTAAGAGTTCTTTTGTTTGCAGGCAATGTGTTCTTTAAAAAAATTCTGTTTTGGTGTTTTACTGAATATTTTATCAAAGGACTTTTCTCAATATTACAAATACTATTATCTCCACGAAGTGGATATTAAAATAACTTAATATATCATTATCATTGGCAATCTCTTCAAAGAATAAATGAGGTATAGAAAGCTTAGGGAGCTTCTAATTAACAGCAACTTTTTTTTTTTTTCAGTGATATAAATCATTGAGTCGCTTAGTTGATCTCCTGAGTAAAATGTTTCTCTGGTTAAATTTGATTTCTGTCCTGTATACTAAGAGATCCTTCTCAATGTAGCTTAGATTTAGCATAGCCAAGTCCACTGAATGCTTCAGAGGCTGACCTGGGGTCAGAATCTCTTCCCTAAACAATAAATAATAAATTTATATTATTATATCATATCACATTATATTATATAAATATTATATTATAATATTTATTGTTATTAAACCATAAATAGCAATAAATAAATAAATAAAATAATAATAAACAACAAATAATTTATTTAGGTAACTGGTTTTCCACCTCTGTAGGGACCAAAACAGTTTCCATTTTGTTTTACAATGTAATGTTGACTTAGTGTGCCTGGGTGGCTCAGGTGGTTAAGTGTCTGCCTTCGGCTCCAGTCCAGCAAGGTCCTGGGATTGAGCCCCGCATTGGGCTCCCTGCTCATTGGAGAGCCTGCTTCTCCCTCTCCCTCTGCTGCTCCCCTTGCTTGTGTGCTCTCTCTCTCTCTGTGTCAAATGAATAAATAAAATCTTAAAAAACCCAAAACAATATAATGTTGATTTTTTAAAAAATAAAAATTGTCAAGATTTCCTTTAAAAATACTATGAAAAATCATAAAAAAGTACTATAAGGGAATGGACAAGGTTTGTACTTGATGGAGTTTCCTACAGATATGATTGATTTTCTTGGGTCCTCTCCACAGACATGAAGTTTCATTTTAACATCCAAAGTCTTACTTTGTGGGATAAATAAAATAAATTTAAGTATTTTCCAGCTTCTACGTTATACTCATTCATAAAGGGTACCTGTTCTGCTGTAAGATCAAGGAAAATATGATTTGTCTTTAAAGTGACTAGAATTTCAAGGTCATGTCTTGTATACATGCAATCTTTTTTTTTTTTGATTGCACACATATATTTAACAATACAATTTTACAAAGGATGCTAAGAGCACTTTTCTTCGTATTTTACAGAAGGATCAGAAACATACGGACTTTCTATTAATATCCATACCATAACACAGTCAAATCTAATTCCTAGACAGACGCATTACAATTTGTTTAGACTTGGGCGCCTGGGTGGCTCAGTTGGTTAAGCGACTGCCTTCGGCTCAGGTCATGATCCTGGAGTCCCGGGATCGAGTCCCGCATCAGGCTCCCTGCTCAGCGAGGAGCCTGCTTCTCCCTCTGACCCTCCCCCCTCTCATGTACTCTCTCTCATTCTCGCTCTCTCAAATAAATAAATAAAATCTTTAAAAAACAAAACAAAACAAAAAACAATTTGTTTAGACTTTAAAGGTTTAATGGCAATGATGAGGGGAAGAAAAAGAATTTATTTTACATAACTGAATGAAAAATAATTCAAGAAATAGTAAATAAAATTGAATATGGTCTCATGTGCCTGAAGGAGGTGGTGCCTGATTTGGAGGTGTGACTGCTATGTCCAGATGGTCTCCTATTTGGAACTTCTGTGACTGCAGGGTCATGGAGTCATCAGTCCCCTTCCTCCCAGACATGGTGCTGCCAATCTCCTTTACTCCATAGCCAGGCCTTTTAGGATCTGTAAAAACAATAGCAAAATTGAAGTGTGTGCCCTTCTTTCTAGCTTCTGGGTAGACTTCTTTTACTAAACTAGTCAATTCTTTCAAAGTTGCATCCTTCCAAGTGTAGATCTGCAGCTCGCTGGACGGTACGTTTCTGAGGGAAAACTCGTCCATTCGGTGGTGGCGGCCCTTATTGGTGGTAAAAACACGCAGTAGCAGCGGGCACGTTTTCTCCCGATCGATCGGTTTCTCCGGCTCCTCAATTTCCTCTTGGGTAACGCGCGACTGCACCACCATCTTCCTCCTACGGCCCGCCTTGTATACATGCAATCTTACATAATTTATATGTTTTCTTAATGAAACTAATAGAGAACTCTGGGTTTACTGATACTATAATAAAATATCAGGGGGAGAGAGATACTTTGTAAAACGGATTCAGCTAACCTACATTTACTTGCAAAAGGATGTCAATGCTTGTTGGAAAGATCTAGCCAGGGAGTGTAACTCCCCATATATCTTGACTAAGAATAGACTTTGTCAGTTTGGAAATGTCATTCTTTTTGATTGAGTTGACACTTTGAGAAGAACACACACGGAGCTCTCAGAGAAAGGGAACTCTGGGCTAAGATGCCAGATCAGTAAGTCAGTCCTGGCAATCAACCGGGTCAGAGATCACAGCTAGACTGCAATAAAAGCCTATTATAAATGCTTTTTGTAGTAATGTACTTACCTTTGTATGACAAACTGGGTGACTTAAAACAACAGAAAGGTATTATCTCACAATTCTGGAGGGTGAAGTCCAAAATCAAGGTGTTGGCAGTTGGATGCCTTCAGGAGGCTCTGAAGGAGAATCTACTCTCCATGACTCTCTTCTGGCTTCTGGTGGTTACTTGGCATTTCTTGGCTGGTAGATACCCGTCACTCCAATCTCTATTTTCACATGGTGTTTTTCCTGTGTGTCTCTCTGTGTTCACATGGCCTTCTTATAAGGACATCAGTTATTGGATTTAGGACGTTCCTAATCCTCATTTTATGACCCATGGTCTCATTTTAATGAAACTAATTACATCTGTAAATACCCTATTCCAAATAATTCACATTCTGAAGTGCCAGGTAGACGTGGATTTGGGGGGAAACTATTTAATTCACTACACCTCCCAAACCATTTACCCTCAGTATGGGTACATCAGTACAATCCATCAGAACATAATGTTAATAAGGCCCAGGGTGCATGTTTCATTCCAGGTATTGGGCAGATTGTTCTAACTGGTTCTAGGCTGATAGCTTTATATCTACATTGAAATTTTATCCAGTTAATCAAAAAGGAAACCAGGCAAGAACTTGGATGGAATAGTACAAATCCACTCCTGAAGGCTACAAAAGAACTCGAAGTACATGCTTATCTGATGATTGGTCAGTAAGGTCATTTTCTTCTATAAAGCCTGGGACACACTGGTACACATAATAAGGTGATTGATGGCAAAGGTGATTGGACCACAGTGGATTATTACAAGTCATGACACTATGTTTTCTTTTTGAGAAGTGCACAATAAAATGCCTTCTCTATCATTCTATTGATGGATGAAATAAATTCTGACACTTTGCTTTTTTTTTTTTTTAGGATTTATTTATTTTTTGGGGTGGAGGGGCAGATGGAGAGGGAGACAGAGAGAATCTTAAGCAGGCTCCATGTTCAGCACGAGACTGACAGAGAGCTCAGTCTGGATCTCACGACCCTGAGATCATGACCTGAGCCGAAATCAAGAGTCCACTGCTTAACTGACTGAGCCACCCACGTGCCCCACTTTGTCTGCTTTTTATTTTGCTATGGAACTTGGTGAACCATCAGCTGATTGTTATTGGTATGTGCATGTGTGTGAATAAGAATATGATTAACAACAGTCTGAGTTTGTACAGAACTTCCTTCCTGGAACCTTTTATTTTTGGCAGGTGTGTGGGAAGATTGAGGAGTCACATGACATCAGATAATTTCAGCAAGGACCAACAACCCTAATCATACATTTTTATGCCTTTAGGGAATTTTTGATATGAATGTTTAGAAACATCTTACCTAAGCTGATTTTCAGATGTGTGCCACATGGATTTTTATTTTACTAGAATTTTTTTGGTTTTATTTTTAATTGTTTATATCCCACATATTCTAGTCAAGACATAAAATATAAAATTAATACAGTAAAAATGATAAAGTGAAAACCAAACCAAGACAACCCCATTATTGGTAAGGGGGTTGGACAAGGGCCACTTAGACATTGTGTGTGTATTTAGCTGGTACCATCTTTTGTTAGGGAATATTGGCAATACACTATAAAGCCTTAAGACTCTGCATTCTGCCTGACCTAGCAATTATTCTCTTAGGAATTTATCTTAAGGAAATTATCAAAGGTGAGGGCAAATATTTAGTTATAATCACTATGTGTAGCAATGTTGCACTATTGTTTATAATGGCAAAGAATGGGAAATGAATACACAATAAGAAATTTGTTAAATTACAGTATATCCATTTTGTAGGTAAATGTAATTTACCTACAACTTAAAATGATGTTGTAGAATAGTATTTAATTCTATTGAAGATGTTAAATATATTGTTAAATTCAGAAAGCATTGTGTAAAATGTAGAAAATGAGCCACTTATAGAAATGCATATACATGCATGGGAAAAGGACAAAATATTAAGAACTAAAAAAAGGTGGTGAATGGACTGATCATTTTTATTTTCTTCTTTTTTCCTATATGTATTTTACATATCTTATGTAGTGAATATTTATTACCTTTGTGAAGAGAAAAGCAAGTTTGTTTTCTTTAAGGAGGTAAGAAAATGAGTACAATGGGAAAATGTCATAGGAAAGTTAAAACAAATCTTGAAATGAGGTTACTTCTCAAAATGTATGCAGTAAGATTCTGTACAGATGGGACATACATTTTGTTCCAGGCTTTCAAAAGCCAACGGAAAGAGGGAAACAGAAATAGCCTTAGTATCTATAAGATGATACTATAGTATCTAAAATATCTGTAAGGTAAGAACAATTTGTTAGTCAACAATTTAAAAGTGAGTATAATGGCTGATTTCACTGGACTTTTACCTACATGTAGGATGAAGACAAATGCTAGAGACCAATGGAAAGTTAAATATCAGTTATCAGTTCCCCTTTATATAAAGGGTAGCCGTAAAGTTTGGAAACAGGATACTATTTTATTTTTTTACAGATTCATATTGTTATTTTATGTTATATTATATACCAACTTTACAGACAGAACCCCTCTGATTACTTGCTTCTTCTGGAGTATGTTAAAGATATAGGTTTATTTATTTTTAAAGATTTTATTTACTTGAGAGAGAAAGAGCGAGCTAGCACTAATTGGGGTGAGGTGCAGAGGGAGAGGGAGAAGCAGACTCCCTGCTGAGCAGGGAGCCCAATGTGGGGCTCCATTCGAGGACTCTGGGATCACCACCTGAGCTGAAGGCAAACACTTAACTGACTGAGCCACCCAGGCGCTCCATGGTTTATTTAGTAAAAATGAGAGAAGTCAACCGAGACAACACATTGAACGTGCTTCTGCTAGGATTAGGGAAAATGTGTTACTAAACCACACTCACTGCAACACGAACTATGCATCGCCACAAGGGATAACAAACACACTTACCATATCAGGTAATATCATGGAACATACCATAACACACTTACCATATCAGGTAATATCATGGAACATACCATGTATCATAACGGTAAAACAAGAAACCATTTATTATGTATATTCACCTGTTTCCTGAATTTATGGCCAAGTTATAAAACTGTCTAATACTGTTTTATGCATGCCCCTTTGTAATTCCATAGGGTCACTTTAGCTTTTCTAGGATATAATAAAATTCCTTAAATTTAATTTGACCCAGATTTAATCTTTAACGTCAAAAAAAGGGGGTTTTTCATTTTGACGATTTTGATTTGACACAAGTGAACTTCTGGAGAATTTGGTCTTTTTTGCATCTACAAGGGTAAAACAGTTGCCTGATTTTTGGCAGTTAAAATCTGTGCACACTATGCAGCTACACAGCAATAGACATGCTCTTTGCTGTATACCCCCAAGGACTTGTTTTGTCAGTGCAGTCCTAGTGGTAGGTTGGATGCCACTTCCAAGGGTACAAGTTTTGGGACCTTGTAAGAAGAGAAATTCTCAGGGGCGCCTGGGTGGCTCAGTCATTAAGTGTCTGCCTTCGGCTCAGGTCATGATCCCAGGGTCCTAGGATCAAGCCCCACATCAAACCCCACATCGGGCTCCCTGCTCAGCGGGAAGCCTGCTTCTCCCTCTCCCACTCCTCCTGCTTGTGTTCCCTCTCTCGCTGTCTCTCTCTGTCAAATAAATAAATAAAATCTTGAAAAAAAGAGAGAGAAATTTTAATGAAAGATGTCACTTCCTAAAGACTTTATTGCATGCACCTTCAGGGACAAACCAAAGCTCACCCTAAAGGCTTTCTTAGGAAATGCTCAACCATCCAATCTTTTTTTAACATTAATATTAACCTGTATGATATTACTGAGTTTCTTATATTTACGATAAGGTGGATTTTAAAAAATGCAAAATTAAACTATGAATAGTTTAAAGAAACACAAAGGAATAGTCATAAAGCCTGTAGGCTCTTTGCAGTCAGGAATAATGCTTCTTATCCAGCAATACATATAGAAGACATTAACTAAATATTATAATAATTATTTGATTGATGGCAATATTGATTTACCATGATATTTTTCTTCCAAGTTAGTTTTCACATTAATAAATCAATGCTGTGTGTGATAGGACAGTTTTCAATAAGCTTAGATAATTTAGCCTAGGTATATATAGGCTTCTTGGCTAAACTGTATTAAACAACAAAAAACAGTGAAAACATGTAAAAAATATTTTACAACCAATTTTTCCTTTGAATATTGACTACATGGACAAAATGAGTATTTTGGGAGGTGGGGGACCAAGAAAAACCTTTGTCATTATGTAGCTTTACAGGGTGTGCACATATTGCCTGTCAAATAATCAGTGCTTTCCTTTCCCAGAGGTGAAGACACTTAATTCTTCAAAAGTATACCTGAAAGACAGAATGTTGTGGCCAACCTGTTTTTTCCCCACAAGTTTGATCTGTCTCTAAGTTTACCAAGTTCATGTTTGTCTGCCGGGTAAGTAAGTTAAACACAGGAAACAATCATCATTAAACACTATTCCTACTGTATTGAGAATTTCTTTCAATTCAAAATAGGCACATGCATTTCAAAAAGTGAGCTGTTAAAAATGGGGCAAATGGGTATCTGTTCAGGTGGAAGCGTAGTAGCACTGGGTATCATCCCCTGGTCACTGGGGATTCCTCATTTGTCCAGTGCTAGAGCTGGACCACATGATCCCTTCTGCCTGTCAAAGGTTACAGTTATAATTTATCACATCTCTTATTGATTTTTTGTTTTCCAGTATCTTTTTTTTTTTTAAAGATTTTATTTATTTATTTGACAGAGAGAGA
>NC_138370.1:113412986-113466920 GCF_054177405.1 Leptonychotes weddellii | reverse complement strand
GGACTGCAGAGATGCTCCAAGTATCGCTCTTGGGGTACAAATACATGTGAGTGAGTAGGTAAATTCACATGCATGGAGCCCACAAATAATGAAGAACAGCTGCAGTCGGGAAGAGTGAAGGTGGTGGTTCTGGCACCAGACAAGAGGGGATCCGCCGCTAAGCAACATTATTGGGACTGGTTCTGTCTCTTGTCTTTGAAACTCTGTGGCTAGGAGGGTAATAATGTCTTACAGGTATCCTCGTGTGGCAGGGAACAGAGCTCGCAGCAGCCTCAGTTATCCTTCAGAGGCAAAAGGCAGTCTTCCTTTGGAGCTCCAGTGAGCTTCATGGGGAAGGACTCTGGCTCCCTTGGGAGTGTGAACCTATCCCTGAACCAGTCAAAATGGTTTAGGGGGCGTTCTCTGATTGGTTTGCTGTGGTCATGTCTTGTGGCTTAGGGGTGGCCTTCTCTGGCTTGGTGGGGGGTCATGTGATGGCTTGTGGGGGTGGTTTTTTGTTTTTTGTTTTTTTTTTTAAGATTTTATTTATTTATTTATTTGACAGAGAGAGAGAACATGAACAAGCAGGGGGAGCAGCAGAGGGGGAGGGAGAAGCAGGCTTCCCCCGGAGCAGGGAGCCCGATGGCAGGAGCCCGATGCGGGGCTCAGTCCCAGGACTCTGGGATCATGACCTGAGCTGAAGGCAGAAGCTTAACTGACTGAGCCAGGCAGGCACCCCTGGAGGGGTGTTCTTTGATTGGCTTAGCCAGGGTCATGCTTACCCTTGTACAAGAGAGCAGCGAATTTGTTACTAGATGAAGAGGGACTTTGGGACATGGATTTAAAAAAAGCAGTTGATAACACCCTTGAGGAATTTTTTTTAAACTAACCTTTATCATTCGGAAGGATTGCGTCACATTGAGTTGCCGCTTGCTTTTACGTTAAGTGGGTTTCAGCCATGCCCCCTCCCCCTGTATATTCATACAAGGAACATACAGGGGGTTCCTTGTATGAATATACTGCAGTCTGTTTATCCAGCTTCCTGTTGATGGACATTTGGGTTGTTGCCATTTTTGTTTAGTATGAATAAAGCTGCTGTGAGCATTGTTTATAGATCTTTCTGCAGACATACAATTGTAGCTTCTTGATGTCATATTTTTAGATGCACTGTTTGTACTTGGCTGGTTAAGGGGTTGGCTTAATGCTACAGCTGCCTAATCTCAGCCATTATCTCTTAATTCTGACTAGTTTCACTCTCAGAGGGCAACTTTATTTTCAGCTTTGCAGGGCATACTGTATTGTATCCTGACTACAGTTAGTCATTCTGCAAGTAATTTTTGTGTTCTTGCTCCTGTAGGTGACCTGCTTGGGAGGCAGTGTAGCCCAGTGGATAAGACTGTGGACATTGGTATCAGGCCTAGATTCGTAGCCTGCTTCTGACGCCTTCAAGCTGTGTGACCTTGGGCATGCTTCTCAGTCTCTCTGAGGCTTGCTTTATCAGAAAATGAAGCTAAAAATAGTATTTATGGCACAAGGTTGTTGTGAAGATGAAATAATGATGTAAAATGCTTATTAACACAGTGACTGTTGCATAGTAAGCTCTATGATGTTGCTTATGTAATTATTGGTAGGTGAGATAAGACGAATTCACGAAACATTAAAAATGATGAAAGAAGTTAGTTGGGAAAGTTAAATTATGAAAAGATTATGTGATTTTTCTGGTCTTTTAAAATGTATATCTTACCCCCTGCCCCAGTTTGTGTTTTATCTTGACTCCCTTTGTAATTAAAGAATAACAGCTAAGCTTAATGTCCTTTTAGTTCTAGAGTCTAGACAAGGAATACAAATCTTGGGAAGAAACAGAACTTTTTGGTTAAGAAAGCATCTTGAGATTCAGTTTTATATTTTATTTTGGGTTTCCATGCCTTTCCTGAAAGCCTTAAGAGTTCAAAGAATAAGTCAGATAACATTACCATAGGTAGTGAAATAATATTCTGTGGTATGGAAGTACCCCATTTTGTTTATCCATTCATCAATTGATAGGTATTTGGGTTTATTTCTGCATTTTGGTATTATGAGTAATGCTGCTATGAACATTTGTGTACAAGTTTTTTTGTGTGTGTTTTTATTTTAAGATTTGAGAGAGAGCAAGAAAGAGCTTGCATGCACATGAGTATGAGGCGTGGGGAGGGGCAGAGGGACAAGCAGACTCCTTGCTGAGCAGGGAGCCTGACATGAGGCTCCATCTCAAGAACCTGAGGTCATGACCTGAGCCAAAGTCAGACGCTTTACCGACTGAGCCACCCAGGAGCTTGTGTACATGGTTTTGTGTGGACATATATTTGCAAATCTCTTGGATATATATATACCTCGGGGTGAAATTGCCAGATCATATGGTAGCTGTATTTTTAGCCTTTTGATGAAGTGCCAGAATATTTTTCCAAAGGACCTGCACATTTTTATGTTCCCCCCAGGAATGTAGAAGGCTCCAGTTTCTCCACATCCTCACCAACATTTGTTATTATCTGTCGTTTCTGATTATAGCCATCCTAGTGAGTGTGAACTGGTAGAACGTGATGAGATTTTGTTTTTGTTTGTATGAAAGGGAAGCATAAATTTCTAAAAGGTGGTGAAACTTTGGGTTGGAGTCAGCAAGGATCAGTCAAAAGTTGATTGAGTAGCTGCTAAATAAGAGAGGTATGTTATACTGTGTTCCCTATTTAAGGGAGTTAGGCTCTGGCTGAGGAGTTAAGTTTAAAAAAAAAAAAAAGCAAAAAAAACCCCACAACAAACCACAGAGAAAGTCTCCAACCAAGACACTATAGTAGATGTGTCAGAGGAATGCAGGCTGACTGTGGCTGGAATGATCCCTAGGGGCTTTTAGGTAGGAAGTGAAGCTTGATTCTGAGCCAGAAGGATGTGTAAGAAGAAATGGCAGGGAAGATAACATTTTTCCCCATTTTTCTTTTTTTTCATTTTATTATTATTATTATTATTATTATTATTATTATTATTATTATGTTTTGTTTCAAGTGGTGAATTACTACTGTCCAAGCTAACAGTAGGTTACCTAAAGGAGTTAATTAGTTCAAAAAATTTTATAACATGAAATAAGCAAAAAACTCAAAAGGGGCAAAGAGAAAGGACAAGATGAAATTAGGAGGGTAATTTCCAGACTGTTATTGCCATAATGGTTTGCAAAGATTGTTTTAGCGAGTCTCTTGTGCTCGGAGTTCCTTATCAGCGATCTAAAAGTCACATTCTGTTTGCGTTCACTATTCATTTATACAAACAAAATTTGTTTAGAAATGTTTTTTTAAACTCCTACTGAAACACAAAAATAGCATCATTACTATAAATATTTTCAACGATATTAATATGTATTGAGATGCAAGGTATCTGGAGAATATTAAGGGGAGTGTTCTTTTTAAAATTGATTATATTTATTACTTAAAAGTTATTTTCTCTGACCTCTTTTTTTAACCTTTTTTTTACAGAACTCTATTCTAGGCTACATGACTCCCTGAAGGATCAGAACAATGTTATGTTGGGGATATTGGTCTCTGGGCCAACCTGGGATCAGCACCAACCTGCAAGGGATTGTGGCTGAGCCACAGGTGTGTGGATTCATATCTGATAGAAGCGTCAAGGAAGTGGCCTGTGGAGGAAACCACTCCGTGTTCCTGCTGGAGGATGGGGAAGTTTACACCTGCGGTTTGAACACCAAGGGACAGCTGGGCCACGAGAGGGAAGGAAATAAGCCAGGTGAGCACACCTAGTTCACCTCCATGATTGGTGAGAAAGGCTGAGGGAAGGGGGAGAGCGGGTTGAAGATTACCTCACTGAGTGTTTATCTTTCGAGAGGCTCTGATCTGGTGCAGGGATCCCTTACTGTTTGGAACTTTTGTGTTCAATGCAGATCTTTTTGTCAGAAAACCAGACTTTTCCTTTTTCGTCTTATTAGATAACATATGTAATATCACTGGCCGGAGTGCGGGGTGAGGTTGACGAGTTCAGAGTTAGAGAGATTTTTCTCTGGTAATTGAATGCTAAGACATTATGATCATTTGTGATTTGTAACCCTCACACAGTCAATATCAGAAGCATTTTCACCTCATTTTTCCTCCTAATTGCGTGTTCATTCATCAGTTTTGGCAACATGCTTTTGTTTAGCATTTTGGGCTAAGCACTGTGCTCGTGTGAAGAGATAGTTGAATGGGAGTTAGTGATGATGTGGCTCCAGGGATCCCCCGTGGAAGGATGTGTGAAGTAAGTTGAAGAATATGCTGGAGGGAGCTGGGGAGCGGGATCCATTCTGCCTTTGGGGGTCAAGTAAGAAGCATAGTAGGACTTCGGCAAGTGTGTGTCTGTGTGTGTGTATGCATGTGGCTTATTGCACACACCTGAGTGTACCCTGTGGTTTGTTTTGTTTTGTTTTGTTTTAAAGGCATGGCTGTCAAGGTGCAGTCCTTGTTCAGGGAATGTTGAATAGTGTGGCAAGACTGGTGATGGAGGGTGAAAGGGGCTGTACATATTTAAAGTCCGCTGATTTCAATTTATTTTCTTCCCACTTTTTCTGTGTGAGTTTGACCTTGAGTATATATGTAGCATGAATGAATCTATGAGGTACTTTCTCAGTCTTGGATTTTGGAAGTAGTAGTGATGATGTTTAAATGGGTCTCCTTTTGGTGAGAAATGATAAGGTAGGGTCTTCAGTTGTGACCATGTTGTGTTTTTCACACTAACATGGGCAGGTGTCATTTTGCTTGCTACTTATCTTTTATTCAATCCAAATCAAGTGAAGATACAGAAGCTTCATTAAAGAACAGCCTTGTTGGTTTTTTTTCTAGATAATTTTACTCTTTCATGTTTATCTAGGAGGGTCAGTTTGGCATCAGGATGAGCTAAATTTTTTCAGTTTTTTTCCTAGATTATTTTACTCTTTCGTGTTTATCTAGGAAGGTCAGTTTGGCATCAGGATGAGCTAAATTTTTACCATGACACATTGTCTCCCTCCTTTCTCATATTTATTCCCTCCCATAGCAAGTGGCTGTGTTCCATAGTTCACCTGCCCAAATGTCAGTATGAATTTATAAATTAATAATTTGACCATTGGATAAAGGGCCATAGGGCTGGTCTTAAGCAAAATTATGAAGTATGTGAAGTATGATTTGTGGGCTCCTTCCCCCTTGTTTGCCCCGGGTTCCCTCATTGGAGCCCTCCCTAAGACATCCCATCAGGCCTGCTCACCTGGAGAAAATCCCAGTGTTCTGTCAGGGCTTTCCTAACATGTGGGCCCTGGACTCTTGGGATTTCAAGGAAGGAGTTTGTAGCATGAGCCGTATGTTTGTACACCTTTATATGTACAATGCACCTGATCCTACAGGTTTTCAAATGTTAGTAGATTCTGTTATTCATTAAAATAAAATTTCAGTAAGTGTGCTACCAATTCATAATTGAGTTAGTAAACCCTACCCATTATGTGTTTTACCAATTAACATAAAAGTATAATATGCAGGAACGTTTTTGATTTCTAAAAATGGTTTTCTTTTTGGAAAAGAGTAAAAAACCAAGGTCTTCTTTCCCTTCCTTCTATTAAAACTCACTTGTATCTTACATGAGACTCCTATTCTTGCTCTGTTTCCTCAAGTGAGAGCCAGTATCTTACACTAATGCCTAGAGAGAGATTAATGGCAAGTCACAGACCAACAGCTTGCTCCTTCCTATGGGAATGTGTACGTTCAGCCAGGACTTAGAGACATTTAAGGCCCTCTTCATACCAATGATCCTTGAAGGATTTGTCCTTACCCTGGCCAGCCTTTGAAGGGAGGATTTTGGGGACCAGGAGGAGATCTTTCCAGGACTGCAGAGACAATACAGTTAGGGTAAACTCTGGAATCAGACAAACCAGGTGTAGGCGTTAACCCGTCTCTGTATTTCTGAGCTCAGTTCCCTTTCCTGTAAAAGGAGACTTCCTGTGGTAGTGTAGCTCTTGATGCAGTAGATTCAAATGGTAAAGACGACTCAGCAAAGCTACCTGTGGCCTGTGAAGGCTGCCCTGCTCCCGTCCTCCTGTCTGTCTGCTCTGTGACTCTGCCCTCTGTGGCAGCCTGCCCGCCCCCCCACCCACCTTTGTCTTAGAACCTGGGGTGAGAGGATTCAACCTGGGGTGGCAGGTGAGAAAGGAAACAAAATGCTTGCAGTCCAACCATCGCAAAGACCTGTGGGAGGCCCCATGGTGAATGCACCTCAGTGCAATGTGACATTGTTCCAGTGGAACCTCCTGACAGCTCCACGGAGCTAGTGGTGGGTGGTCTGTGGGCTCTGGGAGTGAGTGAGCAGGAGTAGTCACTGCTTCAGCCTGCACACTGGGTCAGGCCGACGCCTCAGCCTGCAGCCGCTCCCTGTAAGCAAGGCTGAGTGACTGCAAGAGACTTGAGCTAGAGGTGCATCAAGAAGGCTTTTGGATTCAGCCACAGAATCCAGCCCATGCTTGTAATCTAAATTTGTAATAAGCAAGGCCCTAGTGTAAATTACAGTAGATTCCAGAAACTTCTGTTGTTGGTTAAGCTTGTCTGTTAATTATAAACTCCATAGCAGCTGTGAAATAGTGCCTCTTTGAATGGAAAGATTATGTGGGTGGGCACCTCCCTCTCTTTTAACTTTTTTCATTGATAGGTGTGTTCTGAATTGGGGACCATTTGGATTTATTTTTAATGACTGGGAAAAAGAGAATGAGCTTGTTTTCTCCATGTGTTTTTTGAGGACTGTGACCTGGAGAGCTGCTAGGCAGAGGTGGGGAAGTCAGTGACAGACAGACCCTGTTTCAGGTAGCCTGTGCTGGCCCTAAGTAACCCCTGTGCTGTTTGGGGAGGGAACTTGATAGAAGAGCCCTTTCTCAGGATGCTTCTGGGGGCAGTGGGCGGGTTTGTGATTTCAAGTTCACACCATTGCCCAGACCAGAGGACTTTGTAGTGTGAAGGATTAAAGAGTGAGGGGAAGGAAAGGTGGAGGAAGATGGGGTAGGGCATGCACCGGGATGATGGGATGAGACTCTTCTGTCAGAACATGCACCTTGAGCCTGTCCTGCCAGTTGATCAGTTTATACACATTGTCTCTAATTGGCATGGTTGCAAGGGACACAAATTCATTTTTTTTTTTTTTAAAGATTTTATTTATTTATTTGAGACAGAGAGAATGACAGACAGACAGCATGAGAGGGAGGAGGGTCAGAGGGAGAAGCAGACTCCCTGCCGAGCAGGGAGCCCGACGCGGGACTCGATCCTGGGATTCCAGGATCATGACCTGAGCTGAAGGCAGTCGCTCAACCAACTGAGCCACCCAGGCGCCCACAAATTCATTTTTTTTAGGAGGAATCCTATACCTGTGACATAGCAGTGGTATAAAGCACTCCACAATGATTTTAAAGGGTTTCTTTTTTTCTCCTTGAGAGCATCTAATAGTTACCTATTGCTTTTGCTGTTCCTGCGGCTACTGTGCATTTCTCTTACTGCTTAGTACTGCTCTTATGTGACCAGCTTCGTGTGTGTCTCTGTGTGTGATGGAGAGAGGGCATTTCAAGGACACATCAAATACTGAAACTCTTGCTAATGAAGGTCCGATATTTTCCCAGTGTGTTGGGCAGCCTGGGGTTCTAGGTTGTGTATCTCTGTGACTCATTCATTTGTGCTTTGGCCAAAGGCAAAGAGCCCTGTGATTCCCAGAAGCATTTTTTATGGGCAGAATATCAAAGTCCCATCTAAACTCAATGTCCAGCTTTAAAAAACAAACAAAAAACAGTTGGATTATAACTGTTTTGTATATTCGTCTCCCATATGACTTTTCTCTCCTTCATTCTCCCCATCACATTGTGATTATCAACCTTACCTCTCCAAAAATCAGGGATAGTTTCAGTGGTGAAAAAATTGTAGGATTATTAAACTAATTTCCGCATGTTTTTGCCCATGAATTCATCTCATAATTTCTGAAGACATAGAGTTACAGAACTACATTATAGGAAGACTTGTGTGCCTCCCCTCCTTTTTTTTTTTTTTAAAGAGTTTTATTTTTTATTATTTTTTTAAGATTTTATTTATTTATTTGAGAGAGAGAGAATGAGAGACAGCACAAGAGGGAGGAGGGTGAGAGGGAGAAGCAGACTCCCCGCCGAGCAGGGAGCCCGATGCAGGGCTCCATCCTGGGACTCCAGGATCACGACCTGAGCAGTCGCTTAACCAACTGAGCCACCCAGGTGTCCTCCCCTCCTTTTTAAATTTTTAAATTTAAAATTTTTTTTCTTTTTTAATAAAGCAAGCAAAACATGGGTTTTTTCCCAAATTATGATTTTTTAAATAAGTGACTAAACTGTAACTGAACATTAAGCACATCTTTGAAATATTTTGTTAAACTAAGATAGAAACTGGTTGCCCATAGAAAAAAAAATTCCAGGATTTTACCTTAGTTTACTCTGCTTCTCTTATTCCCACCCAGCCACATTGTCAGCACTGTATTCTTCAGCCAAACCCACAGGTCTCCTCTCCCCATGCATACTCTGATTCTTCATATTGGGATTTTAGCACCAGCTAATCCTTGTGTTATTAGGGATGTCTGAATTTATGTAAACCTCTTCTGACCTTTCTATTTTGAGTAGACAAAGAGCTGTGGTAGGTGCAATTATTTAATCTAACTTCACTATGTTAAATTTTTATTTTTATTTTTTTAATTTTTTTAAAGTTTTTTTTTTTTAAGATTTTATTTATTTATTTGACAGAGAGATAGCGAGAGCAGGAACACAAGCAGGGGGAGTGGGAGAGGGAGAAGCAGGCTTCCCCGCTGAGCAGGGAGCCCGACATGGGACTCGATCCCAGGACCCTGGGATCATGACCTGAGCCGAAGGCAGACGCTTAACGACTGAGCCACCCAGGTGCCCCGACTATGTTAAATTTTTAAAAATCTGCATTGACATTCCGGGAAACCTTTTCATAGGAAACCTCAAGGGTAACCATTTAAAGCAGACTCTAACATTTCTGTGCAACCCTGTTTGATTCATATCTATGATTGGTTCCTTTTACTTCCTCCCGAGTTAGTTTCTCTCTTTCTTGCAGGTAATTTAATCCAATTCACATTCACATTTTGTATTCAACCTAAGCATTTCCATAATGCCCATCACCATATGTAACAGCTCTCCCGCTGTTTGATAAATGGGGTTTATAAAGCGGAATATCTCAAAAGCGTCAATTCCCAGAGCTGTGGTCCTGCTAACCCTGGTAGAAGTAACACTTTCAACTAGCTTACCAAGTTCCTTTCGGGCCTCTGAAGGACGAGGTAACTCTCTCATGTTAATCAGCTTTTGCCGAAAGCAGACTAGCTGAGCTGAAAGGAAATGGAAGACATCCTGTAATGACTTCCTATTACTGAAGTGCATATTTCTATGGGCATAACCCTGATATAAAAGGCAGAAGGTGCCACAGGAAATGTTCAGATCTCAATATTGCACTGTTAGAAGCCCCATCCCTTCCTCATTAGGGGTGGCAGGTGGTCCAGGAGGCTGCACAACCCTTTCTGATGATGATGACGACGGTGGGAGTAATCAAACCCTATGGGATGTGGTGACTTCTATTTAGTTGCGTGGACAGCTTTCTAGTTCAGACGCCTGGAGCTCAGGAGCAGTGTCATTTAATAATTTTATTTTCTGGGGTGGGTCATCAAAAGTTACTTTTTCCTGTCTGTACTCAGCCTATTTTCTTTATAGATACTTGAAAGTTTTAGAAAATATGTACTTATTAATGAGCATATTCTTTATTTCTTTAATTTTTTTAAAGATTTAAAAAATTTTATTATTTGACAGAGAGAGCGCTCGAGAGAGCACAAGCAGGGGGAGGGGCAGGCAGAGGGAGAAGCAGGCTCCCCACTGAGCAGGGAGGCTGATGGGGGGCTCCATCCCAGGATGTTGGGATCATGACCTGAGCTGAGGGCAGATGCTTAACCAACTGAGCCACCCAGGAGCCCCTCTTTGTGACTTAAAAATTTGCAGTGTTATTTTTAAGTAACTAACAGTGGTTTGCATTGTGATACACGAGACCGAGTTCATTTGTTAATTGTAGAAGTGGTTAACTATAGGTATTATAATCTCTCTTCCTCTGGACGTGCGTGACATTTTTAAGCTGATTAATCCTCATGACAGTTCTGTAAAGTAGGTCAGTATTACCATCCCAGGTATATGTAAAGGAGAACAGGAAAGGGAGTTGAGTTTGTTTTGCTTGGGTGCTGACAGTTTGGTTTTAGTAATCGTAGAATTTTGTTGATGGACATCTTTTTAACCGCAGCCTGCTTGGAAGGGCACAATAGAATTTTATTCTTAAACTGTTTTTCTTGTTTACTTTTAGTCTCCACTCATTCCTTACAAAAGAAACAAAAGGATATAAACTTGGCCACCAAGAAGCTTGTATTCTTTAATTTTCTGGTTAAATGCTGGATATACTTAAGGTGTTTTGATTAAACATATGGAGAAACAGTCCGTTCCCTTTTCATCTTTAAAACTATCAGGTGACTGCCAGTTAATCTGGGGGAAAAACACACATGATAATTCACATCTCAGGCTGATGTATTTTATTTTGCCTTGCAGTTTGCCTCTTGTTCTTTCTTCCTTTATTTCCTTGAATTATTTACTTCCTGTCATTCAGTCATTGATTCAGCAGGTGTTTACTGAGTGACTAGACTACTAGGTTCCTCATTTGTAGCAGTTACTGTCAGAACACAATGCATTTAGTGCAGATCCTACCCTTTGGGAGTTTACAGGCTAGGTGGGAATGTAAGATGTGTTCCTGTTGTTTCTGTAAAGATTACGTAATCCAGTTCACCATGTGCCAAGCAAGTGATCAGGGTCCTAAGTGTGTCAAAATAAGAGTTGTAGTGAGGAGTCAGGTCTAAATCAGGTCACCAACAGTGCTACATTCAGATTTCTCACAGATGCCATCTTTTACAACCACACACATATAAAGTTCAAGTTTATCTTAGGTTTGTGAGCTTTGTGGGAGGAGTGAAATCTAGCAGTCGGAGAAGGGGCAGTTTTGGAAATGGTGTCATTCTCCAGGGATTTTCCATGATGTTAGTGGGTAAGTCCACCCTTTACTTCTGAATTTTTTTTTTTTTTTTTAAAGATTTTATTTATTTATTCATGAGAGACAGAGAGAGAGAGAGACAGAGGCAGAGGGAGAAGTAGGCTCCCCGCGGAGCAGGGAGCCCGATGCGGGACTCGATCCCGGGACTCCAGGATCACGACCCGAGCCGAAGGCAGCCGCCCAACCAACCGAGCCACCCAGGCGCCCCTACTTCTGAATTTTTGTGTTGCAGTAACAGTCTTGTCATTTTGATGATCTCTGGTATACCTTTGGTGATCTGTGATCTTGATGGATCTAGGATAGGTAGAATGTTTTCAGGAAATTTATCAGTCTGGATGGTATATGTCTATTCAGCTGACATTTCACAGTTCTTCAGGAATCTGAGTAAAGACCGGAATCTGAGTAAATACCCTTTCATAGCATGTAATGTTGAAATCTTTGGTAACTCTCCAGCAGAGAAACTGTCTCCTGTCCTTGCAGACTTTGGATTAGTTTTTTACTCATTTTAAGACATGTATTGCATTTCTATTACAATTATTAAATGACTCATAGCAGTTGGAATTGTTATTGTGAGTGATTTTAATTTGGAGCATTAGCTAATCATGGAGGCAGTATAATGAATAAGAGCATGGACTCTGGAGCCAGACTGCCTGTATTGTAATCCTGGCTTTGCCACTCACTGGTTGTGTGATTCTGGAAAAGTTGCTTAACGTCTCTGTGTCCCGGTTTTCTTAGTTGTAAAACATGGGTAATAATATCTACATATTAGGATTTTGTGAGGATTTAATAAGTTTATCTCAGGTGTTTGTAATAATGCCTGGCCCAAAGTAAGGACTCAATTAGATGCTCCCAGTAGTAGTGTGTGGTAACATCTTCCATTACAATTTTTTTGATCTTACTGTTCTAGCATATTAAATTAATAAATTCATTACACATATATATACATAAAAATAAGTACTTTGATCATTTTTATAGGTTCCCTTAACACTATAGGATTTGATGAATGGTCTGTGCATACAGGGGAGGGAGATGCTATAAGCTAGGGTCATTAAGAGAAGCTACACACATTATGCTAATTTTTATATTTTGAGTTTTAAAGGATAGTCTTTTTTTTAATTTTTAAAATTAATTTGTTATTGTTATGTTAATCACCATACATTACATCATTAGTTTTTGATGTAGTGTTCCATGATTCATTGTTTGTGCATAACACCCAGTGCTCCATGCAGAACGTGCCCTCTTTAATACCCCTCACTAGGCTAACCCATCCTCGCAACCCCCCCCCCACCGAGAACCCTCAGTTTGTTTTTCAGAGTCCATCGTCTCTCATGGTTCCTCTCCCCCTCTGATTTCCCCCCTTCATTCTTCCCCTCCTAAAGGATAGTCTTTATTTTATTTTATTTTTTAAGATTTTTTATTTATTTGAGAGAGAGAGAGAGAGAGAGAGCATGAGAGGGGGTAGGGTTCGAGGGAGAAGCAGACTCCCTGCTGAGAAGGGAGCCCAATGCGGGACTCCATCCTGGGACTCTGGGATCATGACCTCAGCCGAAGGCAGTCGCTTAACCAACTGAGCAACCCAGGCGCCCTGGATAGTCTTTATTTTAAACTTTTTGGGGTCTTTTACCTTATTGGTCCCAAGAAAAATACCTTGCATATATATTGGCACTCTGTAAAAATGGGTTATCCACATAAGGACATGCATACATATATGTTCTCTTTATGCCATGTTAACATTGCCTCCAGCATTCTGGTCCAAAATTGCAAAGGGAAATGAAGTGAATTAGGCCACTGTGGACGTTATAGTATGCCAGGGGCTACTGTGTGATGCTCCTAGAGGACTGGAAGTGGTTTGGCAACAGTTAGCCAGGTGATTTGATCTTGCCACATGTCCAGAAAATAGGGCACAATCAATTTATGCTGAGCCCACCTGAATTCTGTGTGTGATTACTTTAGGCTTCTTGTTAGCTTTGATGGGGGTGAATCTTTGAGCAGGGATCTAAATGACCTGAAAGAAGGTAAGTGGTTTTCCTTTCTACATTCTGCAGTTGCCTAAGAAGAAATCACTTTGGAGTCTGAACCTGTCTGATCCTGTTTTTTTTTTTTTTTTTTTAAATGGGCCTGTGTGTATGGCTAGGATGCTTTCAGCTGTAAGTAACAGAATACTAAGCTACATTTCTGCAGGAACAATGAGTAAAACTTAAGATCTCTTTATAGAGAGTTCTAGGATTGGTTAAATCAGCACAAGGACACCATCGGGCACACAGGTGCTTGCCATCTTTCTGTTCTGCCATCTTCAGTCTATTGTCCTTCTTCCTTGGGCTTGTCCTTTCACGGTCACCAGGTGACTGCCACAGTTCGAGGCATCACATTCTCACACAGCTGTATTCAAAGGCAGATGGGAAGGGGAGTTTTCTTTTGTGTCACCTTTCAAAAATGGGGGAAAACCTTGCCTAGGAACTCCCTCGCGTACATCCTCCTTTGTCTCATTGGCCAGGCCTGGGGTACGTGCCTACCATAGACCAGTCACTGCTGTGCCTGAGTAAGTGAAATAGGAAATATCGGTTTGGCATAGTCAAGTGTCATCTCCTGGGACTGGGGAGGGGCCCAGCAACCCTAAGGGTTCTAGTTCAAGGAGAAAATGGGAGATGGCTAATGCGTAAGCAACACACAGCATCTTCCACAAGGCCGATTTCATAAGGTGTGCAATCTAGGGTCTTTGCCACCTTAAAGTGGAATCATGGCATCTTATTTTTGCTCATATTATAATCTGTAGTTCCTTTTATGAAATCAACAACACCACCTTAACATTGGCCTCGAACAAAACTGATGGCTATCATTATGAGGCAATGACTTTGTAGTGTTTATTGTATATGATATGGAATTGTGTATTTCTTAAGAGTTAGTAGCTTTGTATTTAAGTGCTAAGCACAGCGTGGTAGGTACATAGGGTAGGAAATGTGTTAAATAAATACATGTCTCATAGGTTTTACTATTTTGTTACTTTGCCGTGTTCTGTATGGGTTCTGGGAGGTTTCTGGGGTTAGGTCAATAAAGATCAGAATGATCTTTGTTTAAAGAAGATCACAGAATTTTAAGGATGGAGGATAAAAGAGTGACTTGAATGGTCAATATTTCCATTCATGAGGCTTCACAGAACTAACATTGGATTTAGTATCACACAGCAGAACTTCTCTAAAGGGAGCTGCAGTAGACTCGGCTACTTCAGCTCAGTAAACTTATCAGTTTAACCCTTTTTTTTTTTAAGATTTTATTCATTTGAGAGAGAGAAAAAGCACAAGCGGGGGGAGGGGCAGAGGGAGAAGCAGGCTCCCCGCCGAGCAGGGAGCCCGATGCGGGACTCGATCCAGGGACTCCAGGATCATGACCTGAGCCGAAGGGAGAGGCTTAACCAACTGAGCCACCCAGGTGTCCCCAGTTCAACCCATTTTTAGAAAGACTGCAGAGATCATGAGTGTCCTCAGAACAGTGCCTTTAGCAAGTAGTAACACCTGGGCCGTGAAGCAGGCATTCATTTATTAGTGATCCTCCTGCATTTAACTGTCAAACTAATTTAAAATCATGAAGTGATTTCCCCAGCAGTAAGTAAATTTCCAGGACTGTGAATATCCATTTATTACTATGATTGATACAAATACCTTCCAGTGATAGGAGGCTTTTTTTACTTTAACAGAATGTGTAGATATGAGTTTATGTATAAGGCAGTGGTGGATGGATGGGAGTGGAGTTTTGTAGTGCTGCAGATTTATGCTCCTTGCCAATTCTCTAGCTCACTGATGTGGTTGTAAGATTTTTTTGGGTCTGATTTAGAGCCTGCATTTATCCCCAAGTGCTTTACCAGCAGGGGTCTGCTTTGCCAGTATGCTGTTTTGTTTTGTTTTTTATGCCATAATTAGCCTGTTATATTGAAAGTTTAATTTTCTTTCTTGTGATATTTTTCTCCTTTGATACTCTATTAGCTATTGAAATGAAAACATTTGCAGTGGACTCAGACTTTCAAAGGAATATGATTTACTTCATTAAAATTTGAGAGTGAGAACTTTCCATGAGGTCCAGTCACAATAGCATCTGTCAACTATTTGGGGAGTTAATGCATGTTGCTAGGAAGAGAGCTCTAAGGCTTTTTATTTTTCCCCCTTAATGCGACTCCACTAACAGTGACTCTGCTTCCTGTGCTGTACTTTTCATCCCCGTGACTTATTCATTCTGTAGTTGGAAGCCTCTACTGCCTACTGTCCTTCACCCATTTTGCCCACCACCCCTACCCCCCTTCCCTCTGGCAACCACCAGTTCTCTGTATTTATGGGTTGGTTTCTGCTTTTTTTTTGCTTGTTTATTCATTTGTTTTTTAGATCCCACATGTAAATGAAATCGTTCGGCATTTGTCTTTCTCTGATTTATTTCACTTAGTGTAATACCCTCTAGGTCCATCCATGTTGTCATAAATGGCCTCATTCTAATGGTTGAGTAATATTTTGCTATATGCATATACGCCACATCTTCTTTACCCATTTATCTGTCGATGGACACGGGTTGCTTTCATATCTCGGCTATTATAAATAATGTTACAACACACATGGGGGGGTGCATATAGCTTTTCTAATTAGTGTTCTTGCTTTCTTTGGGTAAATACCCACTAGTGAAATGTATGAAATTTCTGTTTTTAATTTTTTGAGGTGCCTCCATACCATTTTCCATAGTGGCTGCACCAATTTAGGGCTCTTTTTTTAAACCTCTTTTCAAAGTCATATTAATGAGAGCTTGCAGAGAGTCCTTAACAATTTAAAGAACCTGTTTCCCACTTTGTATAGATTTGTGGTCAGTGTACTTTATCATGTGAGAAGAATTTATCATTGATTGGTTTGCAATCGGCCTAGTGCTGTATGAATAGTGCTGATCATGGTTAAATAAATTGTGCTGAATGAGACAGCAAGTTCTCCATTCTGCCTGTACTCAGAGGCTGTGGGGCACACATTCAAAGTAGTGCAGGAACATGGGGCTCATTATGCTCTTAGACGCAAGTTCCTTGGTTTCCTTTAAGGAGGTGAAGGCTGCTGATAGGCCACGGTGGGTCTCCTCCAAGCCCAGCTGGAAGTAAGAATATTGGCAACCAGGAAAAGAGAAAGGAAAGATAGGAAATATGGAGAGAGCAGTCATGCTGAGCTCACCAGGAGGTACAAGTTAAATGCTCTTTTTTCTTCATATGGAGGAAAGAATGCTGAGGTAATTATGGAATATTTTGGTTTACTGTGAGGTGGCACATGATAGAGATACCCCAAACCAGGGACACCTGGGTGGCTCAGTCAGTTAAGTGTCTGCCTTCAGCTAGGGTCATAATCTCAGGGTCCTGGGATCAAGCCCAGCATCAGGCTCCCTGCTCAGCGGGGAGTCTGCTTCTCCCTCTCCTGTTCCCCCTGCTTGTTCTCTCTCTCTCTCCCCCACCAATAAATAAATTAAAATCTAAAAAAAAAAAAAAAGAGATCCCAAACTAGCTAGTCATGCATGAGAAGTTGGAAGTTTTTTTTTTTTTAAAGATTTTTTTATTTATTTATTTGACAGAGAAAGACACAGCGAGAGAGGGAACACAAATGGGGAGTGGGAGAGGGAGAAGCAGACTCCCTGCCGAGCAGGGAGCCCGATGCCGGACTCGATCCCGGGACTCCAGGATCATGACCTGAGCCGAAGGCAGTCGCTTAACCAACTGAGCCACCCAGGTGCCCCTGAAGTTTTTTTTTTTTTAAAGGTTTTTTTATTTATTCATTCGAGACACAGAGATAGAAAGAATATGAGCAGGGGGAGAAGCAGAGGGAGGAGGAGAAGCAGGCCCCCTGCTGAGCAGGGAGCCCCATGTGGGGCTCGATCCCAGGACCCTGGGATCATGATCTGAGCCGAAGGCAGACGCTTAACCATCTGAGCCACCCAGGTGCCCCAAGTTTTTTTTTTTAAAGATTTATTTATTTGACAGACACAGCGAGAGAGGGAACACAAGCATGGGGAGAGGGAGAAGCAGGCTTCCCGCCAAGCAGGAGCCCGATGTGGGGGTCGATCCCAGGACCCTGGGATCATGACCTGGGCTGAAGGCAGACGCTTAACAACTGAGCCACCCAGGCGCCCTGAGAAGTTGGAATTTTTATTGTGATGTCTTGATGAGTGTTAGCCCACACTTTACACATCTTTCTGTTCTTTGTTCTTCATTGAAGGTAGTTTCTGAAGCACAAGAGCTTTGATGAATGCATTTAGTATCTCCATATGGAGACAATAGTGGTGAACGGTATATGAGTATACATATTCTGGCTATTTTAGGCTCTCCTTTTGGTTACTGGTGTAATTCAGATCAATTGGATGCCTGTCTCCTTTCTTTACTATTCTAACTTGTCATTAAGCATCGGCCACCCTCTTTATGGAGGAGGACTCATCTGTAGGCTTTGTAAAGCTTTTGTAAATAGCTATTTTTTATATTTCTAAACTGACACAATGTGATTAGGAGTAGGAAGGGGTGGGCCAGGCCCCAGAGAGCAATGAGTGATATTTCTCTTTCCTCCCACTCTGTCTCTGCTCCACACGCGCATGCACACACACACACACACACACACACGTGTGCATGCACATGCATCAGCAGCATAGGTTGAATGAGGGGAGGGATCCAGTTCACGTCACCCAGGATTGGGCAGGACCACTGGACCCATAGTATTTCTTTCCCTTGTCATTTTATGAGCTCAAGAAAAAGCCAAACTGTTAGTCCATCTCCTCATTGCCCATCCTTTTGTTAAAGCACTTTGTGAATTACCATTTAACTGCCCTGATTTAGATATTTTGGGTCAGAAAAACGCTATTTCAAGTTTGTCCACAGTTTAAATGCACCACTGACTTTGGCAGTGTTCCAGCCAAACAGAGCTGTCTAGGGACCTTCTTAGGACTGACCCTAAAGTGTCAGCGGCGGGTGGGTGGATGGGTGGGTGGGGGGAGCATCAGGCTTCAGTGCACGTGGATGAAACCAACCGGTGAAAGCTCTGTGACAGGAAAGACGGGAGGAAGCCCAAGACTTAAATGAATTCTTCTCTGTTCTAGTTTAAGTGCCTCCTCTCTGTCTCTTGCTCTGGACTGGTTGTCATCATGACCAGGCCAGAGCCACAAATCAAGAAGAAGCCATTGGTCGTCCTTCACTTCTGTTGTTTTCTTACTTCATGGAATTCTTGACTCTGAATTTTTTATGTCTCAGTTTTGTGTAATTTGCATGTTTATATTAAGGACTAGGGCACTTTGACTTTCTTTACACTTTTGTGCAGGATTTATTTCTGGTCGAGAATGCATGGCTGCCCAGGTGAGTCGGGCACATGATACCAGAGCATTTCAGTGGGAAAGGATTGTTTACTTAATACGTGGAATTGATACAGCTGGTTGTTTATCTGCAAATAGACCTAGACCCCCTAGCTCCCGCCATATTCAAAAGTAACTTCCAGATGTATGAAGGACATAAATGTAAAAAGTAAAACTACAAAAATGATAGGAAAAAAATTAGGGGACTGTGTTTAGAATTGGGGGTTCTAAAGTGAGACAGGTAGTCCAGAAACCATAAAGGAAATGATGATTGGCAGATTTGCATGAAATTAAATTTTTTTTTGTGATATAAAGCATTCATGAACAAAACCAAAAGATGAGTCCAGACTGAGAGAAATCATGCCATGAATTGCCAGGTAAAAGTTTCATATCTCAAATATAGCAGAGCATCTTCAAGTTGATAAGAAAAAGATAAGCAACCCTGTAATAAAATGGACATTTTACAGAGGAGCACGTACAAATAGCCAATGAATTGTATGCAAATATGTTCAGGGAAATGAAGATTAAAATGAGATACCATTTTTTCCATCCATTTGATTGGCAAAAAAATTTCAGAGAGTATTATCCACTGCTCACTGGTATTGGAAAACGGGCGCTGTCATGTGCTAATTGAGGAAGTGTGGGCTGCTACAGTCTTTTTGTAAATCAACTCGCTGTATTTAGTAAAATTTAAAATGGTTATACCTTTTGAATAAGCAGTTTTATTTTTAAGCTTCCTTACACAAATAAAAATGTTAATATATAGCAGAAGGAACTATTTCTAAGAATGCTTACTGCAGCAGTGTTTTCAGTGGCAAAGTAATGGAAACAGCTTGCTCATACTCCAGGGAAGAGGTTGAATAAATATAACGGACAGTCACAAGTTCAAACTTTAGGGACCAGCTTTATACTGTTGACTCACAAATATCTCCAGCCTCATTTTCACCGAATTCCGGACTTGGTGTCCATTTACAGTCTCCGCTTCGATGTGTAATTGGCATCTTAAGCTTAACAGATCCCAAGCCAAACCCTATTTTTCCCTCAAACCTGTTCCCCATCTATTTTCTCAATTTTAGTAAAAGGCAGTTCCAGCTGTCAGGTCAAAACTCTTGAAGGCATCCCTGAACCCACCTCCCTCACTTCACTACCCTGTGAATTTCTCCCCCTGCCCCACCAAGCCCCAGCACCTCCTGTTTCCCTTCTCCACTTTGCTTGTCTTCATAGTTTAGGCCTATCTCATATACTGCTTTCTCTCTGTCTTCTCTTTCTCTTATATTTGTTTAAGCTCCATGAGGATTGGGGCTATTTTGTATCTCCCAACACCTAGAATAGTGTCTGGCATATGTAAGTGCTGCCTTCAGGAATTCTTTTTCGAATAAATGAGTGATTATATTGTAGAAAGAAACAAAGTTACTAATTAAGGAGTATAGGATCCCTTTTTGTACAAATAAAATCAAGGAAAATAGGTCAGAGAAAGGCAAATGACATATTAGCTTTTATTTTTTTTTAAAGATTTTATTTATTTATTTATTTGAGAGAGAAACAGCATGAGAGGGGAGAGGGTCAGAGGGAGAAGTAGGCTCCCCGCTGAGCCGGGAGCCCGATGTGGGACTCGATCCCAGGACTCCGGGACCATGACCTGAGCCGAAGGCAGTCGTTTAACCAACTGAGCCACCCAGGCGCCCGACATATTAGCTCTTATATGTGGATCCAAAAAAAAAGGAGAAAGAAACCCAAGCTCTGACGTACAGAGAACAGATTAGTGGTTGCCAGAGGCAGGGGTGGGGAGAGGTGGGTGAAACGGGAGAAGGTGGTCAAAGGTGCAAGTCCTGAGGATGTGATATATAGCGTAGCGAGTTTAGCGGATGGTATTGTATATTTGAAAGTTGCTAAGAGAGTAAATCTTAAAAGCTGTCATAACAAAAAAATTGTAATTAGGTATGGTGATGGATGTTACCTACACTTATTGTGGTGATCATGTCGAGTATATACAAATATCGAATCATTATGTTGTATATAATACAATGTTTTATGTCAGTTATTCCTCAGATCAGAAAAGTTCATTGCAGCTCCCTGAAAAGAAGTCAAGCCAAAACTTTATTGAAAAAAAAAAAATTACGTCCCTTTGATTTTTCCTTCCTGTGACTCTAATGTGGAATTTATTTGTAGACAGGCTTACATGGCTTCAGCCGTCGGCCATTTGCTTGTTGGCCTGTAGTGATCTCCATGTCTACAGGGGTGAAGCTGTGAGAAAGAAGGGCACTCCTAGAAAGACTGCCTGCACTCCTGCAGCAGATTTGCCTGATTTGCTTTTGGGGAAGTATTTATGAAATCAGTTGGAAGTACAGTTTTGACTCTTGAGCAACACAGGGGTTGGGGGTACTGACCCCTATGCTGTCGAAAATCTGTGTATAACTTTTGCCTTTCCCAGAACTTAACTACAAATAGCCTACTGTTGACTGGAAGCCGTGCTGATAACATAAACGGTCGATTAACATGTGTTTTGTAGGTTATATGTAATATGTACTGTATTCTTAGAATAAAGTAAGCTAGAGAAAGGAAAATGTCATTAAGAAAATCATAAGGGGAGAAAATACATTTATAGTAGCATACTGTCTTTGTCAAAAAAAATCCGCATGTGAGTGGATCCATGTAGTTCAAACCTATGGTATTCAGGGGTCAACTGTATATTGTTGGTGCAGGGGACCCAAATATATTGAGTACTGATATCCTACAGTGTCTTAGTTCCCTTACCCAAATACATATTGAGTTTCTTTTGTATCTTAAAACTGTAAATATTCCAGAATGAGAAGTCATGTGATTACCTTTGTGGTAGATAATTACACTTGCATTTTAATGACAGACTCTGACTTAGGCTTGTACTCATCCTCCACCTTTAGACATCTTTGTTTTTAATAATAGCTTTATTGGGATATAATTCACATACCATACAATTTAATCAGTTAAGGTATACAATTCAGTGGTTTTTAGTATATTCACAGAGTTGTGCAGCCATCACCATGATCAATTTTAGAACAGTTTCATCACCCCAAAGAAGACCTCATGCCATTAGCAGTCATCCAACTCTTCTCCATTCCCCAACCACTGGCCTTGGGCGACTACTCATCTACTTTTGGCCTTCACAGATTGGCCTGTTCTGGACATTTTATGTAAATGAAATCATACGATATATGGTCTTCTGTGACTGGCTGATTTTAATTTAGCATGTTTTTAAGATTGACAGCATATATTTCATTTCTTTTTGTTGACAAATAATATTTCATTGCATAGATATATCACATTTTGTTTATACGTGGTCCATTGATGGGCTTTTAGGATATTATTAATAATGCTGCTATGGACATTTGTGTACAAGTTTTCGTGTGGACATATGTTTTCATTTCTCTTAGGTATATACCTAGGAGTGGAATTGTTGGGTCATAGGGTAACTAGGTTTAACTTTTTTTGAGGAACTGCCAACTACTTTCCAAAGTGGTTGCACCATTTTACATTCTTGTTAGCAGAGTACGAGGGTGTGAGAGATTTTTTAAAAATCAGATCAGTCCATAAGAGTGCCTACCTCAAGAGTCCCTGGTACATAGGAAGCAGGAAATAAGTGCTAGAAATTTTAGTATTATTGATATAGTGGGTGCTCCATGTGTATAACAAGTTCAGAATCAGTGCAGTGTTTTGTGTGGCAAATGCATATAATGTAAAATTCACTATCCTGACCATTTTTTAATGTACAGTTCAGTGGTATTAAATACATTATAAGGTTGTGCTACCATTAGCACCATCTGTTTCTTTTTCTTTTTTTTTTTTAAGATTATTTTATTTTATTTGACAGAGAGACACAGCGAGCGAGGGAACACAAGCAGGGGGAGTGGGAGAGGGAGAAGCAGGCTTCCCGCCGAGCAGGGAGCCCGATGCGGGGCTCGATCCCAGGACCCTGGGATCATGACCCGAGCCGAAGGCAGTCGCCCAACCAACTGAGCCACCCAGGCGCCCCTCTCTTTTCTTTTAAAGGTCTTATTTATTTATGTGAGAGAGAGCACAAGCAGTGGGGAGAGGAAGAAGCAGACTCCCAGCTGAGCCAGGGAGCCCGCTGCGGGGCTCGATCCCAGGACCCTGAGTTCATGACCCAAGCCCAAGGCAGAGGCTTAACTGATTGAGCCACCCAGGCGCCCCAAGAAGAGAAGTCATTTCAGTGGTGTATGGTATAAACAGTGAAATTCATTTCTTTTTGTTTTTTTTTTTTTTTTTAAGATTTTACTTATTTATTTGACAGAGAGAGAGAGACAGCGAGCGAGGGAACACAAGCAGGGGGCGTGGGAGAGGGAGAAGCAGGGAGCCCGATGCGGGGCTCGATCCCAGGACCCTGGGATGATGACCTGAGCTGAGGCAGAGGCTTAGTGACTGAGCCACCCAGGCGCCCCCACCATCTGTTTCTAAAACTCTCTTTCCATCTTGTAAAACTGAAACAGTCACGCTCCAGGTCTCTCTTCCCTCAGGCACCTGGCAGCACCATTCTGTGTTCTGATTTTTGACTAAACTACTTCATATAAGTGGAATCATACAGTATTTGTCTTTTTGTGATTGTCTTATTTCATTTAGCATAATTGCCTCAAGTTTTATCAGTGTTGTAGCATGTGTCAGAAGTTCTTTCCTTTTTAAGGCTCAGAAATACTCCATACTATGATATACTGCATTTTGTTATCCATTCATCTGTCAGTGGACATTTTGGTTGCTTCCATGTTTTAGCTATTGTGAATAATACTTCTAAGAACAGGGGTGTACAAATATATTTTCGAGACCCTGCTTCCAGATCTTTTGGGCATACACCCAGGAGTGGAATTGCTGTATCATCTGGTAATTCTATTTTTAATCTTTTGAGGAACCCCCATCCTGTTTTCCGCAGGGGCTGCACCGTTTTACATTCCCACCCACAGCGCACAGGGCTTCCAATTTCTCCTCATCCTCATCAACACTTATTTTCTGTTTTTCTGATAGTAGCCATCCTAATGGGTGTGAGGTGGTATCTCATTATAATTTTGATGTGCATTTCCCTAATGTGTAGTAATGTTGAGCATCTTTTCATGTACTTATGGGCCATTTAAGTATCTTCTTTTTTTTTTTTTTTTTAAGATTTTATTTATTTGCCAGAGAGACACAGCAAGAAAGGGAACATAAGCAGGAGGAGTGGGAGAGGGAGAAGCAGGCTTCCCACGGAGCAGGGAGCCTGATGCAGGGCTTGATCCCAGGACCTCAGCCTAATGACTGAGCCACCCAGGTGCCACCCAGGTGCCCCTTATTTAAGTATCTTCTTTGGAGAAATGTGTGTTCAAGTCCTTTCCACTTTTTGAATTGAGTTGTTTATCTTTATGGACCTCATTTTTTTAAAAAATTTTTGGGCGCCTGGGTGGCTCAGTTGGTTAAGCGACTGCCTTCGGCTCAGGTCATGATCCTGGAGTCCCGGGATCGAGTCCCGCATCGGGCTCCCTGCTCGGCAGGGAGTCTGCTTCTCCCTCTGACCCTCCCCCCTCTCCTGCTCTCTGTCTCTCACTCTCTCTCTCTCAAATAAATAAATAAAAAAATTTTTTTATTGTTATGTTAATCACCATACATTACATCATTAGTTTTAGATGTAGTGTTCCATTGAGTTGTTTATCTTTAGTCTTAGGAGTTTTCTGTATATTCTGGATATTATTCTCTTACCAGATACGCAAGTTGCAAAGATTTTCTCCCATTTTGTGAGGTGCCTTTTTACTCTGTTGAAAGTGTCTTTTGATGCATAATTTTGTTGTTGTTGTTGTCATGAAGTCCAATTTTCCTTTTTGTTTTCTTTTTTTGCCTGTGCCTTTGGTGTCATAGCCAAGAAATCCAAATGCCAAATCCAGTGTCATGAAGCTTTTCAGTGCAATATTTCTTAACATTAGAATCGTTTGGACAATTAAAAAAACCACACAAAACATGTGGTCTTCCAAAATTTGCTGATTCAAGTGGCTAGCATGGACCCAGGTGTATGTATTCAGAAAAAAGACTCCCTTTTGAGAATTGACTCCGAGGAAGCTGTTCTAGGCCCTCTCAGGCTGGTTTGATTACTCATCCTTTGTCCTCATAATATGCTGTACACAATTTTGTCATTGGATTTACCTCACTATAATACGGTCTTTAAGTCTGTCTCCTGTTAGAGATTTTGAGTCATGATGGATGGATGAATGGATGGATGGATGGGTGGGTGGATGGGTGGGTGGATGATTTAATAACCAGCTATTTATCCCTCAGGGCACATCTTGGATGTTCCCTCTTCCAAGAAGCCTCTCTGGGGTGCCTGGGTGGCTCAGTTGGTTAAGCATCTGCCTTCAGCTCATGTTATGATCCTGGGGTCCTGGGATCGAGCCCTGCATTAGGTTCCCTGCTCAGTGGGGAGCCTACTTCTCCTTCTCCCTCTGCCTCTCCCCCTGCTTGCACTCTCTCACTCTCTCTGTCAAATAAATAAAATCTTGAAAAGAAAAGAAAAGAAGAAGCCTCTCCTCTCTCTCCCCCATGCATGGGCTGGATTAGATGCCTGTCACATGGGCTGTCTTTAGCAGCCTGCACATGGTGCTGTAACATGAGTTTGCATGCTTTGTTTGCCTCTTCAGTTAGAGGGAACTTGAGGACAGAACTGTATCTTATTTGACAATCTCTTCAAATGGTGTTGGGAAAACTGGACAGCAACACGCAGAAGAATGAAACTGGGCCACTTTCTTACATCATACATGAAAATAAATTCAAAATGGATGAAAGACCTAAATGTGAGACAGGAATCCATCAAAATCCCAGAGGAGAATACAGACAGCAGCCTCTGTGACCTCGGCTATAGCAACTTCTTACTAAACACGTCACTGGAGGCAAGGGAAAACAAAGCAAAAATGTATTATTGGGAGTTCATCAAGATAAAGTTTCTGCAGGAGCGCTTGGGTGGCTCATATGGTTAAGTGTGCCTTTGGCTCAGGTCATGATCTCACGGTCCTGGGATTGAGCCCCACGTCAGGCTCCCTGCTCAGCAGGGAGTCTGCTTCTCCCTCTGCACCCCTCCCCTGGCCCCGGCCACTCGTATGGTTTCTCTCTCAAATAAATAAAATCTTAAAAAAAAAAAAGCTTCTGCATGGCGAAGGAGACAATCAACAAAACTAAAAAGCAGCCTTTGGAATGAGCGAAGATATTTGCAAATGACATATCTGATAAGGGGTTGGTATTCAAAATCTGTAAAGAACTTAATAAACTCAACACCCCAAAACCAAATAATCCAGTTAAGAAATGGACAGAAGACATGAATAGACATTTTTCCAAAGAAGACATCCAGATGGTCAGCAGACACATGAAAAGATGCTCAACATCCCTTGGCATCAGGGAAATACAAATCAAAACCATGATGAGATACCACCTCACACCAGTCAGAATGGCTAAAATTAACAACACAGGAAACAACAGTGTTGGTGAGGATGCAGAGAAAGGGGAACCCTCTTACACTGTTGGTGGGAATGCAAGCTGGTACAACCACTCTGGAAAACAGCATGGAGGTTCCTCAAAAAATTAAAAAGAGAATTACCGGGTATAGCACCTCTAGGTATTTACCCAAAGGATACAAAGTACTGATTCAAAGGGATACATGTACCCTGATGTTTATAGAAACAGTATCAACAATAGCCAAACTATGGAGAGAGCCCAAATGTCCATTGACTGATGAATGGATAAAGAATTGTGGTATATATACACAATGGAGTATTACTCAGCCATCAACGTTCTATTTGCAATGACCTGGGTGGAGGTAGTATATAATGCTAAGTGAAATAAGTCAGAGAAGGACAAATACCATATGATTTCACTCATGTGGATTTAAGAAACAAAACAGATCAACATATGGGAGGGGAAAAAAAAGAGAGGGAAACAAACCATAAAAGACTCTTTTTTTTTTTTTTTGGCTTGATCAAAACTAAATACATACGTATTTATAAGTTTTTAGGTTTAAACAGATCATTAAATAATTGAATAATTTTCTTTGTTTTCTTTTTATTTAACATATAAGGTATTATTTGTTTTAGGAGTACAGGTCTGTGATTCATCAGTCTTAAACAACACCCACCACAACACATACCCTCCCCAATGCCCATCACCCAGCCACACCATCCTCCCACCCCCAACCTCTCCAGCAACCCTCAGTTGTTTCCTAAGATTAAGAGTCTCTTAACCATAAAGAGACTCTTAACTCTAGGGAACAAACTGAGGGTTGATGGAGGGAGGAGGGTGAGGGATGGGCTAGAGGGGTGATGGTTATTAAAGAGGGCACTTATTGTGATGAGCACTGGGTGTTGTATGTAAGTGATGAATCACTGAATTCTACTGAATCACTGAAACCAATATTGCACTGTGTGTTAACTAGAATTTAAATAAAAATTTGGGAGAAAAAAACCCCATATCTTGTCTTTTGATCTCTAATGTATATAGAATCTTGTAGATGATAAACTCACTTTATTTTGGTGTGTGTTTTGCATTTTAAAATCTGCTTCCCTGAGATGTAATTTACATGCAATAGGATTCACCAATTCTAAATGTATAATTTAATGGATTTTAACAGTCATAGAGAAAAAAGTGGCCATCACAATCATGATAGAGAACATTTCTTTTATCCCCAAACCTTTCTTGTGCTTCCAGTTTTTTCCCTACATCTGCTTTTTGTCGTTATAGTTTTGACTTTTCTAGGATTTTATATAAATGGAATCATATATAATCTTTTGTGTCTGGCTTTTTAGAATAATGCCTTTGAGATTCATATATTATTGCATATGTTAGTAGTTTGTAGGGTTTTGTTGCTGAACAGTATTCCACTTTATAGATATGTCACATTGTTTATCCATTTATCAGTTAATGGACTTTTTTTTCCCCCAGATTTGGACTGTTTTGAGTAAAACTGCTAAGAATGTCTGAGCACAGTTTTTTGGGTAGACATATATTTTGATTTTTCTTGGGTAAATTCCTAGGAGCTGGTTTATATGGTAACTGCCAGATTTACACAGTGACAGTACTATTTTAAATTTCTACCAGCAGTTCATGAGAGTTCTAGTTTCTTCCCATCCTCAACATCACTTGGTATTGTCCATCTTTTTAATTTTAGCCATTCAAATTGGTGTGCAATAGAATCTCCTTGTTTTAATATGCATTTCACTAATGACTAATGATCTTGAGCAACTTTTCATATGCTTATTTTATCTTTTTTTTTTTTTAAAGATTTTATTTATTTATTTGAGAGAGACAATGAGATAGAGCATGAGAGGGGGGAGGGTCAGAGGGAGAAGCAGACTCCCTGCTGAGCAGGGAGCCCGATATGGGACTCGATCCCGGGACTCCAGGATCATGACCTGAGCCGAAGGCAGTCGCTTAACCAACTGAGCCACCCAGGCGCCCTGCTTATTTTATCTTAATACTATATCTTATTTTTGGCAAAGTGTATATTCAAGTATGTTGCCCATTTAAAAAAAAAAAAAGTGCTTGCCTTAATCTTTTTTTTTTTTTTAAAGATTTTATTTTTAAGAATCTCTGCACTCAGTGTGGGGCTCAAATTCACAATCTGGAGATCAAGAATCATTTGCTCTTCTGACTGAGTCAGCCAGGCATTCCATTATATCTTGAGATATAATAGTTATCTATATATTCAGGGTAGAAGACTTTTATCACATATTTTGCAAATATCCCAATCTCTGGTTTTCCTTTTCATTTTTTTTGAGAGTGTCTTTTGAAGAACAACAAAAAATTGTTTTTTGAAGAACAAAAATTTTTATTTTGGTGAAATTCAATTATCAGTTTTTACTTTTAGGATTCATGTTTTTTGTGTTTTAAGAATTTTACCTAACCCAAGATAACAGTGATTTTTCTCCTAAGTTTCCTTCATCAAATTTTATAGTTTAGCTCTTATATTTATGTCTGTGATCTGTTTCAATTTAACATTTTGTATGTGAGATCATGGTCAAAGTTCATTTTTTGCATATAGATATCCATTTTCAGCACCATTGTTGAAAAAAAGACTTTAGCTCCCATTGAATTACCCTGGCACCTTTGAAAATTAGTTGGCCATGTGTGTACTGGTCTATCTCTAGACATTCTATTCTGTTAATCTACATATTTACCCTTAGTCGGTACTACACTATGTTGATTACTATAGCTTTATAGTAAATCTTGAAAGTAAGTAGTGCAGATTGTCTAGATCCTCTGACTTTTTCAGAATATTTTGGCTATTCTAGAAATAAGTCAGTCAGAGAAAGACAAATACCATATGATTTCACTCATATGTAGAGTTCTTTTTAAGATTTTATTTATTTATTTGTCAGAGAGAGAGGAGAGAAAGCACAAGGAGGGGGAGTGGCAGGCAGAGGGAGAAGCAGGCTCCCTGCCAAGCAAGGAGTCCTATGTGGGACTCAATCCCAGGACCCTGGGATCGTGACCTGAGCTGAAGGCAGATGCTCAACCAACTGAGCCATCCAGGCGTCCCTCATGTGTAGAATTTAAGAAACAAAACAGATGAACATAGAGGAAGGGAAGGAAAAATAAAATAAGACGAAAATAGAGAAGGAGGCAAACCGTAAGGGACTCTTAACTATAGGGAACAAACTGAGGATTGCTGGAGGGGAGGTGGGTGGGTGGATGGGGTAACTGGGTGATGGGCATTAAGGAGGGCACTTGAAGTAATGAGTGCTGGGTGTTTGTGCAACTGATGAGTCACTGAATTCTACCTCTGAAACTGATAATACACTATATATTACTTAAATTGAATTTAAATAAAAAAATAAAAAATAATATTTTGGCTATTCTAGGTCCTTGGCTTTGCATATATATTTGGGAATCAGCATTTCAGTTTTTATCAGAAAGCCTGCTGGGATTTTCATTGGGATTATTTTTTAATCACTAGACCGATTTGGGGTATATGTCCCCATTTTCTGGGTCATCTTTAATTTCCTTAGCGGTATTTTGTACTTCCCAGTGAACAGGCCTTGTACATATTTTTGTTTCTAAGTACTTCATATATTTGATTTGATTATACATGGTGTTTTAAAAACAATTTAATTTTTAATTTCTTTGGTATTATATAGAAATATGGTTAATTTTTTGTATATTGATCTTGAATCACCTTGTTAAAACTCTCTTAATAGTTCTACTAGCATTTTTTTTGGTGTGTGGATTCCTAATGAATTTCTACATAAATGATAGTGTTGTCTACAAGTCAGTTATATTCCTTCCTTCCATCCTTCCTTCCTTTAATTTCTTCCTTCCTATGTGTTTTCTTTCATCTTTCTTCCTTATTTTACGGAGTAAACTCTAGTACAGTGATGAATAGAAGTGATAAAAGTAGATATCCTTGTCTTGTTCCTGATCTTAGAGGGAAAGCATTCGTTTTCACCATTAAGTGTTTTGTTAGCAGTGGGTTATTCTTGGATTCCTTTTATCAAGTTGTGAAAGATCCCTAATATTTACTATTTTTTTTTAAACTATGAGTGTTGAATTTTGTGAAATGCTATTCTCAACCTATTGAAGTGATTGTATGGATTTTCATTTTTGGTCTGCTGTGTGGTAAATTACATGAATTGTGTTTGTATGTTAAATTGAACTTGCATTCCTGAGATAAATCTCACTTGGTGATTTTTACATATTCTTTTGATTCCTAAAAATTTGGCAAGGTTTGCGCATCAGCATTCATGAGGATTATTGATTTTCTTTTCTTTTAATGTCTTTGGTTTTGTTCTGTGGGTAATGCCAGCCTCATACAATGAGTTGGGAAGCGTTCCCTTTAGTTTTCTGGAAGAGTTTGTCTATATTTTATGTAAGCTTTTACGGGTTATTATTTTTTCTTTAAATGGTTGGTAGAGGGCACCTGGGTGGCTCAGTCAGTTAAGCATCTGCCTTCGGCTCAGGTCATGATCCCAGAGTCCCAGGATCGAGCCCCACATTGGGCTCCCTGTTCAATAGGGAGTCTGCTTCTCCCTCTCCCTCTGCCCTTCCCCCTGCTTCTTCTCTCTTTTGCTCACTCACTCTCTCTCAAATAAATAAATAAATAAAATCTTAAAAAAAAAAAAGGTTGGTAGAATCACCACTGAAGCCATCTGAGCCTAGAGATTTCTTTGGAGGGCATTTTTAATTACAGTTTAAATCCTTAAAAAACATACAGGGGTAATCAGATTACCTATTTTGTCTTAGGTGAGTTTTCATAGCTTGTGTCTTTCAAGGAATTTGTCTACTCCACTTAAGTTGTCACATTTTGGGGCATAAAATTTTCATAATGTCCCCTTGTTTTCCTTTTCATGTCTGTAAGATCTGTTTTTCTGATATAGATAATTTGTGTATTCTTTCTTTGTTTCCTGATTAGACTGGGTAGAGGTTAATCATTTTTACTGATAATTTCAAAGAAAAAGTTTTTGGATTCAGTGATTTTCTTTTTTTGTTTTCTATTTTATTGGTTTGTGCTGTTACTATTTTCTTTCTTCTACTTACTTTGTGCTTAATGTACTATTTTTTCCAGTTTCTTAATGTGGGAATTTAAATCACTGATTTGTCACTTTCATTCTTTTCTAGAAAATAAGCATTTCATGCTAAAAATTTCCTTTTAAGCTTCACTTTATTCAGCAGTATTCTACAAATTCTCACTGGATCTGTTCTGACTTAGTACTCAAAATACTTTATAATAATTTCTCTTATGATTTCTTTTTTGACCTATGTATTATTTATAGTATGTAGTTAAATATCCAAATACATGGAGATTTTACTGACATTTTTCATTTAATGATTTCTAGTTTAATACTCTGTGGTCAGAGTACATATTTTGTGTGATTTCAGGCCTCTTAAAATTACTTAGATTTGTATTATAGCCCAAAATGTGGTCTATTTTGGTGAATGTTCTGTGGTGCAGTTGGAAAGAATGTGTATTTTGCTGTTGATGTGTAGAGTGTTTTATAATTATCAATTAGGTCAAGTTGGCCAACAGTGTTGTTCAGTATTCTGTGTACTTACTGAATTTGTGTCTACTTGATCTATGCATTAATGAGAGTATAGTGTTTAAATCTTTGACTATCATTGTTGATTTGCTTATTTCTTCTTTTGGCTAAGTTTTGCTATAGATATTTTGAAACTGTATTATTAGGTATATACACATTTAAGATTATTAGGTCTTCTTGATTAATTGTTACTTTTAATGTCATGAAATGTCATTTTTTTTTTTTAAGATTTATTTATTTATTTATTTATTTGGCAGAGAGCGACACAGCGAGAGAGGGAACCCAAGCAGGGGGAATGGGAGAGGGAGAAGCAGGCTTCCCGCTGAGCAGGAGCCTGATGCAGGGCTTGATCCCAGGACCCTGGGATCATGACCCGAGCCGAAGGCAGACGCTTAATGACTGAATTACCCAGGCGCCCCTAAATGTCATTCTTTATCCCTGATAATATTCACTGCTTTGAAGTCTACCTTACCTGATATGAATATAATAGCTTCAGCTTTCTTTTGATTAGTGTTTCTTTTCACATCCATTTACTTTTCATTTTTCTGTGTCTTTATATTTGAAGTGGGTGTTTTGAAGGCAGCATATAGTTGGGTCTTGCACATCTTTAGGAGACATATCTAGAAAAATATTACTAAAGCCAATGTCAAAGAAATGTTTTCTACTAGGAGTTTTATGATTTCAGGTCTCATGTTCAGGTTTTTAATCCATTTTGAGTTTCTTTTTTGTGTATGGTGTGAGAAAGTGGTCTGTTTTCATTCTTTGAATGTTGTTGTCCAGTTTTCCCAGCACCATTTATTGAAGAGATATGTTTTCCCCATTGTATATTCTTGCCTTCTTTAATGAATTGACCCCATATAAGCATGGGTGTCTTTCTGGGTTCTCTATTCTGTTCTGTTGACCTCTGTTTTTTGGCAGTACCATACTGTTTTGATTATTACTACAGCTTTGTAGTATCTTGAAATTTGGGTTTGTGATGCCTCTAGCTTTGTTCTTCTTTCTCAAGATTGCTTTGGCTATTTGGGGTCTTTTGTGGTTCCATAAAAATTCTAGTTCTGTGAAAAATGCTGTTGGTTTTTTGATAGGCATTGCATCGAATCTGTAGATTGCTTTGTGTAATATGGGCATTTTAACAATATTGTTCCAATTCATGAACATGGAATATCTTCCCAGTTGTTTGTGTCATTTTCAATTTCTTTCATCAGTATTTTATAGTTTTCAGAATACAGGTTTTTCCCCTCCTTCGTTAAATTTATTCATAGGTGTTTTATTCTTTTCGGTGCAATTTTAAATGGAATTGTTTTAATTTCTCTTTCTGCTACCTTTGTTATTAGTGTATAGAAATGCAACCAGTTTCTGTGTTAATTTTATATCCCAAGCTCTACTGAATTTATTTATTACTTCAAGGGGAGTCTTTAGGGTTTTCTATGTATTAGTATCATATCATCTACAAGTAGTGACAGTTTAACTTCTTCTTAACCAATTTGGATGCCTTTTATTTCTTTTTCTTGTCTGATTGCTATGGTTAGGACTGCCAGTATTATGTTGAATAAAAGTGGCAAGAGTTGACATCCTTGTCTTATTCCTGATATTAGAGGAAAAGCTCTCAGTTTTTCACCATTGCTCATGTTAGTTGTGGTTTTGTTATATATGGCCTTTATTATGTTGAGGTACGTGCTCTGGAAACCCAATTTATTGAGAGTTTTTATCATGAACGGGTGTTGAATTTTGTCAAATGCTTTTTCTGCATCTGTTGAGATGCTCAGATGATTTTTAAAAGATTTTATTCATTTATTTGACAGAGAGAGAGCACAAGCAGGGCAAGCAGCAGGCAGAGGGAGAGGGAGAATTGGGCTTCCCGTGGAGCAGGGAGCCTGATGCGGGGCTCGATCCCAGGACCCTGGGATCATGGCCTGAGCCAAAGGCAGACACTTAACCGACAGCCACCCAGGGGCCCCGATGACCATATGATTTTTATCCCTCACTTTGTTGATGTGGTGTAACACATTGATTGATTTGTGCATATTGAACCATCCTTGTATCCCTGGAATAAATCCCACTTGATTGAGGTGAATGATCCTTTTAAATATGTTGTTGAATGCAGTTTGCTAATGTTTTGTTGAGGATTTTTGCATCTATTTTTATCAGGGATATTGTCCTGTAGTTTTCTTTTTTGTAGAATCCATATGGTGTGGTGTCAGGGTGATGCTGGCCCCTTAGAATGAATTTGGGAGCTTTCCTTCCCCTTCTGTTGTTTTGGAATAGATTGAGGAGAATAGGTATTGACTTTATAAATGTTTGGTGGAATTCACCTGTGAATCCATCTGGTCTTGGACTTTGGTTTTGGGGACTTTTTTGAATACCAAACAGATTTTGTTGCCAGTAATTAGCGTATTCTGATTTTCTATTTCTTCCTGATTCGGTTTTGGAAGATTGTGTATTACTAGGAATACATCTATTCTAGGTTGTCCAATTTCTTGATATATAATGTTTCATAGTAGTCTCATATAATGTTTTGTGTATCTGTAGTGTATCTTTTTACTTGTCTTTCATTTCTGATTTAATTTATCCTTTTTTTTTCTTGATGAGTCGGGCTAAAGGTATATCTTTATCTTTTTAAAGAACCAGCTCTTGATTCATTGATATTTTTTCTATTTTTTTTTTTTTTAGTCTCTATTTCATTTATTTCCGCTCTTTATTATTTTCTTCTTTCTCCTCCCCTTGGGTTTTGTTTATTCTTCTTTTTCTAGTTGCTTTAGGTGTAGTGTTACATTGTTTATTTGAGATTTTTCTTGTTTCTTGAGGTCCTGTATTGCTGTAAATTTCCTTCTTAGAGTTGTTTTCAGGGCATCCCAAAGATTTTGGACCATTGTGTTTTCATTTTCATTGTTTCCATGTATTTTTTTAAGTTCCTCTTCAACCTATCCTCATATCTTATTTTTTTAAAGTAACAGTTTTATTGTATATGAATACAGAGAGACCAGACTTGGTTAATGGTGATGGTGTTCATTACTTTTTTTCTCTGCAGCTAATGATAGAATCAGAGGAGTTGATACAACAAACAGTGTGTTACTAGAACATCAACTGCATTAAGTAGCTACTTTTTAAAAAGTAAATTCTACACCCAGTGTGGGGCTCAAACTGACAACCCCACAATTGAGATTCTATGCTTTACCAACTAAGCCAGCCAGGCATGCCCCCCCAACCCCTCCTCATTTTTTAAAAATTCTTTTTTTGTTGTTGTTGTTCCACTTGGGTGCTTTCCATTTCTCCGTCTTCCAGGTCACTGCTCTGTTCTTCTCCATCTGCTAATCTCTTGATTCCCTTTAGTGTACTTTTCATTTCAGTTATTGTATTTTTCAGCTCTCATTGGTTCTTTTTTATATTTTTTATCTCTTTGTGGAAGTTCTTAGTGAGTTCATACATTTTCCCCTCTAGTCCAGTGAGCATCTTTATGACCATTACTTTAAACTCTTTATCAGGCATGTTGCTTATCTCCATTTTGTTCTTTTTCTGAGGTTTTGTCTTGTTCTTTCATTTGGAGCATATTCCTCTGTCTCTTCATTTTGCTTGACTTTTGTGTTTGTTTTTTTTAGCATGGAAAGTTGGTTTTTAGTGTGAGCTACTAGATTAGAGGCACTTTCGTGGCATATAAAACAGCACAGTTCCAATTCAAACACACCTTTGATAATTTTCCAGTTTCTTGTTGTTGTTACAGTCCTAGCCATTTTTGCATTGTTCATTAAACAGAATTAAAAACAAAGCCATTTTAATTCTAGGTTTATATTTCCATGCTTAAATTTTTTTAAATTATGTTAATCACCATACATTACATTTTTAGTTTTTGATGTAGTGTTCCATGATTCATTGTTTGCATATAACACCCAGTGCTCCATTCAATACATGCCCTCTTTAATACCCATCACCAGGCTAACCCCTCCCCCCACCCCCCTCGCCTCTAGAACCCTCAGTTTGTTTCTCAGAGTCCATAGTCTCTCATGGTTCGTCTCCCCCTCTGATTTCCCCCCACTTCATTTTACCCTTCCTACTATCTTCTTCTTTTGTGTTTGTTTCTGTGGATTAGGCAGAACAGCTACTTCTCCTGAACTTGAAGGAATGGCTTTGTATATGGTCATCCCCTGTGTAGACGGTGTGTGCCTGGTGACTTTGCCTGTCTGGCTGAAACTGTGGCTGGCATGGGTTTGTGGTCAAAGGGCACTCTCTGCTGGGGCTGCCCTGGTGGAATGGTCAGAGCTGAATTGGTGTGGTTGTGTTGTTCTGGGTCTCTCTGTCTGGAGGTTGCCCTGGCAGGACTTGCTAAAGCTGAAGTGGGTGTAAGCTGGAGGGTTCTGGGATGCTCAGCATAGGGGGTGCCCTGGTGGGGCAACTGGAGCCAAGGTTAATGTGGGCCAGGATGTCTCAGGGCACTTTACACAGGGTCATCCTGGTGGGGTGGCTGGAGACAAGGCGGGGTATGGCCTTTGGGTTCCTGGGTCATTCCATGTAGAGGGTACCCTGGCAGGGCAGCTGGAACTGAGGCAGACATGGACTGGGGTTCTGGGGTGTTCCATGTGGTGGGTGTGGGGTGGCCAGAGCCAAAACTAGCAAGAGCCAGGATGTCGGAGCACTCTGCATCAAGGGAAGCTTAGCCAAGCCATCTGAGGCCAAAGTGGTGCAGGCCTGGAGTGTATTAAGGTGCTTTGTGCCTCTGTCACCTCGGTGCAGTGGCTGGAGCTATGGTGAGCACTGACCAGGGGTATCATGGTGTTGTATGCCGGGGCCACCTTAGTGGGATGGCTGGGGCTGGTGTGGGCTAGGGGCTTGGGGCTTGCTGAGGCGTTAGGTCACTTAGGGTGCCTGGACCTTGTTCTCGTCCATGCTTCAAGGTGGAAGGGGAATGTAAACCATGGTGCTCTTCAGCCCCTCAGACGTGGAGAGTGTTCCAGCAGCTCCCCGGCTGTTTGGCAGGGTTTTAGGGCTACTTCTATATTCTCTTTGCTCTTTTTAAGTGTGGCTTTTTTTCTGTGCCATCCAGGAATGTTGTGGGCTAGGGCCCTGTGCTCACTGAGGTGGCAGGCCAGCTATGGCATCTGGACCCTGCCCTCATTTGCACTATCAGAGTGGAGGTTGGGGGCGGGGGACGTTAACTATGACTCTCACCAGCCCCTCCAGCCTGGAGAGAGTTCTGGCAGCTCCCCACCATTTGGTGGAGTGCTAGAGCTGGATCTTCTATGTCCTAGTTGCTCTTTTAAACTGAGGCTTTCTTCCTGTGCCCCATGGGAGACAGATCTGCCCACGGTCCCTCAGTACTATCTGTCCCCACTGCAGTTCACAGTGTTGGGGTGGGGGTTCCCTTTGTTACTTTTTCTCCTCTCTTTCTTACTGTTCTCTGTGTGGTCTGTCTTTTGATGTGCTGAAGCTGTTGAGTCAGCCCTTAGTTCTTCTTCAGGAGGAATTGCTCTATAAATAGGTGTGGATTTGGTGTGTTCTGTGGAGGAAGTGAGTTCAGGGTCTTTCTACCTTGCCGTTTTGGACCAGAACCATGCCTCTCTATTAAAATCCTTGTAAAGCATCAGATTATGCCATGATTGACAAATCTGAGTTCCTGAAAATAACTGAGTCACTGCAGCTGATCTTATTCTGACTAGTGGTAGTGCTAATGACTCACAAAGAGTCTTCTCCCCTCCCATTGCCTGTGACAGGCCTCCATATGTTCTGCCTTAATATATATGGTTTATTGCATCTGAAAGCATACATGGTAATTTGAAATTTATGGCTTTGAGAAGAAAATATTCTCAGAAGCATTCTTCATAGTGTGAAGTGGTTTCATCGTCATCGTTGTTGTTATTGTTATTGTTTTGGTGGGTGAGGTTGTATATGAACTCTAAAGCCCATGGTAAAGTCACCTATCTCTGAACTGAGAAATACTGCTCTGAACTCTTATTATAACTGATCTTTTTTTCTCATTCTTTAGTTGAAAAGATTTGGTTTAATGATTGTTTAAACTTGGGCAGTCATACATAGGATTAAGCAAGTAAGCATTTGATATTCCTGGATAATTTAAATGAAGTATCAGCTGCTCAGAGATGCTGCCTGGCTCCAGGAATCCAGCCCTTCACTGTAGAAGAAGGTTAAATGTAATTTTAGTGGGAGCATTTGTGGGAGAGCTGTACCTTTGGTTTTTTGGCTTTTTAAAAAAAATTTAGCCAGGTTGAACAAAGACAGTTTGTGGACTTTCTCTGATTAACCAAAATATAAAACAAACAAAAACAAAACAAAAAGCCTCACACATACAGAAAAAAAAATGTTATTTTAAAATTCTGGCTCTAGGTTTCCAGTTTCAGGAAGGATGGGGTAAGCACATTCTTTTTTATCTCTTCTGCAGAACGCAACTATAAAACCTGGACAGAATAAATGGAGTAGCTATTTGAGGGTTCTGAAAAGCAAATGATGGTAGGTGGATTGGGAACGAAGACCAGAATTCAAAGCACCACGGGATTGCCATTGAGTTCACCAATTTCCCCCTCCTGTCCTCCTGCCATTTGGCCCCAGAGGCAGGAAGAGCTGTGGAAGTACAGTATATAGGCTAGAGAGCAGCAAAGGAGCCCCAAGAAACCTGAAAGTGTTGGGCAGATTTCACAGATTTCAGGGAAGGAGAACTTTGGGAAAGCAACTGCATATAGTCATCTATGAACTCCTGGGCTCATCCCTGAGCTGTTTATGTGTGGATCTTATCCTGCTTAGCATAGAAATGACTCTAAGAACTGAGCTAACACATAGACCACCACCTACATTCCAGACTTGCCTCACATGCAGGGCACAAATTTGAATGGCACTGCAGAAGCTTTGAAAACTACAACAAAATTGTCAACCTTCTCCAGAAGATTTAAATAAGACCGAGAGTCTTATAATACTCAGAATGTTTATGGTACTATCCAAAATCACTCAGCATATGAAAACCCAGGAAAGGGGTGCCTGGGTGGCTCAGTTTGTTAAGGATCTGCCTTCAGCTCAGGTCATGATCCCAGGGTCCTGGGACCGAGCCCTGCATCGGGCTCCCTGCTCAGCAGAGAGCCTGCTTTTCCCTCTCCCTCTGTCTCTCCCCCCATTCCTGCACTCGTGTGTGCTCTCTCTCTCTCCTTCTCAAGTAAAAATAAAATCTTAAAAAAAAACAAAACAGAACAGGAAAACTCAACTAGTATAATAAGGGACAATCAGTAGATGCAGTGCTGGAATGACATAGGTGTTGGGATTATCTGTTGAAGACTTTAAAGCAGCTGTTACACAAATGTTCCACCCAGCTGGCTCAAATTCTTGTGAACTAAATGGAAAAATGAAATTCTCTGCAAAGAAATAGGTGATATAAAGAAGAACCAATGAAACAGCCAAAATGAAAAAGTCATTGGCTGGACTCAGTAGCAGAATGGAGAGGACAGAGGAAAGAATTGGTGAAGTTGAAGATAAGCCAGTAGAATTTCCCCAATCTGAATAACAGCAGATTGAGGCAAAAAATTAAACAGGATTCTGGGGACCTGTGGGACAAGGACAAAAGGTCTGATGTTCATGTCATGGAAATCCCAGCAGGAGAGGAGAAAGAATGTGGTGCTGAAAATGATAATGGCTGACAGATTTCTAAATTTGACAAAAGACATAAACAGATTCAATAAGTGGATTCAATAAGTACAGTAAACCCAAATAAGATAAACCAAAAGAAATCCACACCTAGAAGATCATAACCAAACTTCTAAAAATTAAAGACAAAATACTTGAAAGCAACCAGGGGAAAGACATATTACTTGTAGGGGAATATTCATTGACATCATTATGGATTTCACCCCAGAAACTATGGAGGCCGTAAGTAGCATGGCCACTTTTAAAGTGCTGCAAGAAAAGAAGTCAACTCAGAATTCTGTATCCAGCAAAAAACACTCTCCACAAATGAATGTGAAATGAAGGCATTTTCAGATGAAGGAAAAGTCAGAAAATCCATAGCCAGCAGACCTGTACTGAACCATTGCTAAAAGAAGTTATTTTGACAGAAGGGAAATGATACCAGAAGGAATATCGGAACATCAGGAATGAATAGAGAGCAACAGAAATAGTAGATATATGGGCAAATATAATAAACTATTCTCTTCTTGAGTTCTTTAAAACATACTGATTGACAGCAAAAATTATAACCTTGTGATAGAGTTTTCAAAGTGTTGCAGATGTACTATTTAAGACTGCTGTAGCTTGGGTGGGGAGAATGAAGGAACCTATATAGTGGTAGAGTTTCTGCATTTTACTTGAAATAGTATTGATTCTAAGTAGACTCTGAAAGGATAACTATTTATATTGTAATCCCTAGAGCAATCACTTAGGTAACCATACAAAGAGATATCGTAAAAAAGACCACAATGAATTAAAATAGAATACTTGAAAGTATTTAAATAATGCAAACAAAGGCAGGAATGAGGAAAAAAGCAATGAAAAACAAAGGGAATGAACAGAAAACAAATAATAAAAAAGTAGGTCAAAAATCCAAATGTATCAATGATTTTATTAAATATAGTCTAAACAAAATAATCAAAATATAGATCTTATATTAAATTTAAAAAATTACCCAACCATATGCTGTATATAAGAAATTGACTTCAAAAATAATAATCTAGGAAGTTTAAAATACCTACTCCTGGGCATTTATTTCAGAGAAATGGGAAAAGTTTTCAATTAGCAATAATCGCGCCTCGGATAAACCTCATTGGCTACGATACTGCCACTGCGCAAAGCTTATTATTTCAGAGAAATGAAAACTTATTCTCACACAGTAACTTGTACAGAAATGTTTATTGCATCTCTATAATTGCTAAAAACTGGGAACAGTGCTTTGTGGTACATCCATAATGCAGTGGAGTAGTACCCACAAATAAAAAGGAACATACTACGAGATACGTGCTACAACCTGGATGAGTCTTCCAGGCATTATATTGAATGAAAGAATCCAGTCTTGAAAGGTTAGAAACTATAGGATCCCATTATGTGACAGTATTGAAAATATAAAACTATAGTGCTAAAAAACAGATTAGTGGTTGCCAGGAGTTAGGTATGAGGAGAGTGTGTGACCAAGGGACTTTTTTTTTTTGAGTGATGGGACTGTTCCATATCTTCTTTGTGACATGTGCTTGAATTCATAGACTTGTACATAATAAAAGATCAGTTTTACTGTACAATAAATAAAAAATTTGGTTTTGAAAAACTGACTCTGGTTTGAGTGTCTTGGTTCAGAAACAAGATATAATTCCTGCTGTGGAGAGATCTCTTTTATGGGGGTGGGATCACTTTAAAGTGTGAGTTGTATTATAGAGTTGAGACTCTACTGAGCATAGCCCAGACTCCCCCTCCCCCAAATGTTTAGATGAGAATACTTAAGAAAATAGTTGGAATATGGCTTAGGACAAAACAGATACAGAAGCAAACAATGGAGAGAGAGCCTAGTCATGTTGTGGGAAGACAGGGCACCCCAGGAGGAGAGTCAGGCACTAGGAAATTCTTTTTTGGGGGGATCTGCAGGAGAATTTGGATTATATTTTGTTTTGAGTGGTTTGCTGAGATAATGTTTATTTCCCTCATCCCAGATCTGCAGTAGAAGTCAGCTGCCCCCCTCAGACTGGGTTGACAGTACTGGGGGAACACTGCCAGGGGAGAGCAGAATGTAGCAGCAAGAGGCAGGATGTGCACTAGGGTGAGTCCCGTGGGAAACAGGAACGAGGGTTGGGTGAATGTGAGGACTCAGAATCCACAGGATGGCAGGGCAAAGCACAACATTTCTCACAGGATGGCTCTGCCTTTTGTTTTCTACTCCTAAAGAAAAGTGTAATCCTGGAGTAGACAATTTGGGGAACCTCAGAGAGGAGACATTTAAGTAATGAGTTTAATCTCTTTTGTCATACCAACTGCTGACATTTAATTTATTATAGTTTTATTAGTTAAAATTTAGTAGCAAATATTGAGCACAAATTTTGTATATTCTCTATGCTTTCCATTCAACTGCAAACTACTGAATATATTTCTCATCTGAACAATGAGGAAAAAGTCCATTTCCCATTTTTCATATCTAGGCTAATCACTTCATTGTTACTTTTACCAGTTTCGTATCTGTCTAATCTTTTTCCATGACAGAATGTAATACAGCCTAGTGGGTACAATGGGCTCTAAAGTCAGAAGGACCTGGGATCCAATTCTAGTTTCTCCACTCATTAGTTGTGAATCTTGGCCAAATTACATATGTTTTCTGAGTTGGGGCTTACTATAACCCTGCCTCACAGGGTTGTTGCAGGATTAAGTAAGTGTTTGGCATCATGCATTTCCCTCTAGGCTCATACCATCCTCTCTATTGCCACCCTTTGATGGTTTAATGCCCAATTCACTATTAACCTGAAAATACATTTAAAACTTTGTGGGCTCAAAAACCAAGTAGAAATAATCATAATAACGTAAGTCCAGTTGAACTGCTGACTTGTTCTAAGCAGTACTCCACATTTGCCGCTGTTCTGGCTCATTCCTATTACCTTGCTCATTCTGATTTGAGAACATTGCTAAGGACTGTTAAAGACTTGAAAGGGTTGCTATGAGAGGATCAGAGAGAAAATATACTTTTATCCTCAAAAAATGCCAAATATTTCTTCAGTGTGTTTAATTATTTTAATGTGTGGGTTGAGGTTCTGTCATGATCTGCAAAATATAGCATAGAGTCTTGACAGAATGAACCAGAGAGACTGCATGTGAAAATGTACACTGCAGCCTGAACGTTCCCAACTGGAGCAGGGGAGTGTTCAGGGAGAGGTGTGAATGAAGCCTTCATTCCCACGTTGGCCTGACCTAGGGAGTGGATTCTAGAAGAGGGATTATAACTTCACTCTAACAGATCCCCAGTCTGAATCAGATGAGCTTAGTTTTCTGGCTAGAAGAAATAAAATAAGTTGGACTTGGTGCAGTCACCGGTTTGATTCCTCACAGATTTTTGCATTACCGAGCGTTGCCTTTGGGGCTGTAGGTTTTGTTGTAGCAGTGGTGGTTTGATGGCTAATGCGTGATGGGACAGGAATTGGTTTGTCTTAGGTTTTACCATGCCCTTTTGAGGCTGTTCAGCTGTGGTAAACAAGATCAATAGGGATGCTATTGACAGGTTTTGAGGCAAGAACGTAGTGGCAGATCAGGTAAAGAGCGTCCTGTTAGGCTGAATGCTAATGTCCGGGCAGGAAAGGCTAATGGTTGGCGTAGGAAGTCAGGTATTAGGGGCCAGGCCTCAGTCATGGCTGAGGTGTCAGGCCAGGTACCCAGGCCCAGGAGGACATAAAAGCTGCCCAAATCCTGGAACTGTGGTACAAGGTGGATATTTGGTGTCAGGAGTAGAGTCTGAATCACCCAAGGTACTTCAGAAGGAGTTTCTTACCTTATTCCAAAATAAAGACAGGACTGTTCCTAGTGCGTGAGGCAAAGCTGAGTTGGGATATGGGGTCTAATAGTGAATAGAGGTTAAAGAAGTTGGGCAATGGGAACTACAGGAGTTAAAGCGTCTTTTAGGAGATTTCTCTGACATGAGCATGTTTTCGGTTGCTTAATTTAAATAAAAACTTTGTTTCCAAGTAATATATTTATACAAACTATCTTTAGGTCAAACAGAAGCTCCCTGCCTCCCCTGCAGTTTCACTAGCAGAGACCATTTCTCTGAACAGTTTTAGCTCTTTCTTTTAATATTTATGTTTTCTAAATGACATGCTTATATGCTGTTTCTTGATTTTTTTTTTCAGTATTGGACATAATGTAGAGACACTGGGGAAGATTAGCATTCCTTTATATTCTCCGTCTACTCTTTCCTCTTCCTCACCCCTAGATACTCATCCTTTCCCAAATAATTGATTGCTGAAATCAATTGACAAATTAAATTTTTGATTATGTAAATTATATATGTTTGGTTTTTATGGTTCTGTGTTCAATGATTGCTTTTATTTCCTATAAGACATTTTATGTATTTTCTGGAGTTAATTATATCTTTTTTTTCTTTTGCATAGTAACCTCTGTATTCTCTGACAACTGTAAAACTCATAACAATATAAAACTCATCAGATTGTATTTTGCTTTTCACCTTGGAGACATTCCTTCAACTTTGCCTCATGGGCCTCCTACATTATAGCTGTTTTGGAAATGTTCTTCACCTAAGAATTCTTATGTAAGATTTGTTTGCTGGATCCTGAATCTTCCTTTGTTTAGGAGGCATTATCTTATGGTAACTTTCTGGGAGAGGCAGCATTGGAGGTAAAATATTTTGAGAGCCTCACATGCCTGCAAATTATTCCTTTTTCCCCTCTCTCCTCATATTTTATTCATGGTTAGTTAGATACAGAATTCTCAGTTGGAGGTCATTTTCCTTCAATATTGTGAAGGCATTGCTCCATTGTCTTCTAGTTTTCAGTATTGCTTCTGAGAAATCTAATGCCATTCTGATCCCTGTTCTATTGTATATAAATTGTTTTCCGTTCTGGAAACTTTTAGAGTCTTTTTTGGTGTTCTAAAATTTCAAGATGAAGTCCTCTGAAGTAGGTCTTTCATCAGTCATTATTCTGAGTCCTTCATAGGTCCTATCAATGTGAAATTTAAGTCCTTATGAGAACTTTTCTTGTATTTCTTCTTTGAAATGGTTTTACCTTGTATTTTCCCCATCTCCTTTATGGAGTTCTTATTTTTCCATTATTGGACCTCTTGAAATAATCCCCTCATTTCTTTCTTTTTTAACCCCCTCTGTTTTGCTCTTTGTCTTTTTGTTCTATTTCTTAGAAAATTTCTTCTTTTTTTTTTAATTTAAATTTTAGTTAACATACAGTGCAATATTGGTTTCTGGAGTAGAATTCAGTGATTCATCACTTACATACAACACCCAGTGCTCATCACAAAAAGTGCCTTCTTTAATATCCATCCCCTACTCGCCTCCCTTCATCAACCCTCAGTTTTTCTCTATTTTTAAGAGTCTCTTATGGTTTGTTTCCCTTTCTACTTTTCCCCCCTTCCCATATCTTTATCTGTTTTCTTTCTTAAATTCCACATATGAGTGAGATCATATGGTATTTCTCTTTCTCTGACTGACTTATTTCATTTAGTGTTATACACTCTAGTTCTATCCACATCATTGCAAATGGCAAGATTTCTTTTTTTTTTTTGAAGGCTGAGTAATACTCCATTGTATGTATATACCACTTCTTCTTTATCCATTCATTAGTTGATGGACATTTGGGCTCTCTTCATAGTTTGGCTATTGTTGATAATGCTGCTGTAAACATCAGGGTGCATGTAACCATTCGAATCTGTATTTTTGTATCCTTTGGGTAAATACTTAGTAGTGCAATTGCTGGATCATAGGGTTAGTTCTCTTTTTAACTTTTTGAGGAACCTCCATACTCTTTTCCAGAGTGGCTGCACCAGTTTGTATTTCCACCAACAGTGTAAGAGGGATCCCCTTTCTCCACATCCTTGCCAACATTTGTTGTTTCCTGACTTGTTAATTTTAGCCATTATGACTAGTGTGAGGTGGTATCTCATTGTGGTTTTGATTTGTATTTCCCTGATGCCAAGGGATGTTGAGCATCTTTTCATGTGTCTCTTAGCCATCTGGATGTCTTCTTTGGAAAAATGTCTATTCATATCTTCTACCCATTTCTTAACTGGATTATTTGGTTTTGGGGTGTTGAGTTTGATAAGTATAGATTTTGGATACTAACCCTTTATCAGCTATGTCATTTGCAAATATCTTCTCCCATTCTGTAGGTTGCTTTTCAGTTTTGTTGACTATTTCCTTCATTGTGCAGAAGCTTTTTATTTTGATGAAGTCCCAATAGTTCACTTTTGCTTTTGTTTCCCTTGCCCCTGGAGACATGTCTAGTAAGAAGTTGCTCTGGCCAAGGTCAAAGAGGTTGTTGCCTGTATTCTCCTCTAAGATTTTGATGGTTTCCTGTCTCACATTTAGGTCTTTCATCCATTTTGAATTTATTTTTGTGTATGATATAAGAAAGAAAATGGTCCAGTTTCATTCTTCTGCATGTTGCTGTCCAGTTTTCCCAACACCATTTGTTGAAGAGACTTTTTCCACTGGATATTCTTTCCTGTTTTTTTGAAGATGAGTTGACCACATGGTTGTGGGAATTTCTTCAATTCTTATTTCCCAGTCTGCTTTTGAAAGGTTTTTGTCTTTAAATTCATGCTGCCATATTTTCATTTTCTAAGATGATTTTATTCCTCAAATGTTTGAATGGTCCTTATCTTCTTCTATTTCTCTAACAGCTTAAATATTTTTTCTGCGCCCAGCATGATCCTTATCTTCTGAGTTCATTTTCTCTTTTTTTTTTTCTTTCATGTTAGCATTTTCCTCATATGTGAGGAAAGTGCTGTGCCCAGCCTTTTATATTTAAGAGTGCGGTTCTAAAATGTGAGTGGAATTGTGTGAGGGCAAGGCTTGTTAAGTCACAGGAAGCTGGACATTTCATTGGGGGACCCACAGATGTCAGTGTCTGTGGAGCTTCTCTTTTGGGCCTTTTTTTTTTTTTCAGAGAAATCCTCCTTTTTCTTGGCTAGATATTATGTATGAGGCTGTGTTCTGGAACCTTGGGGGGAAAGGTATTTTCTGGATTAGGGAGGGAGGGCTCTGGGAAAGGAGTCTTATTGTTCCCAAGCAGAATTTTACCAGTCCCACTGGTTTAAGTAATATGCCTCATTCCCACTCACATTTGAGCCTCTCTGGTTCAGTATCTCCCAACAGTAAACCTCAGGCTTCTCCCTGGAGAGAAGCCCCAGGCCCATGGGGGAATACCTGGGATGTATGTGCTGCTGCAGTCATATATGCTACCCAGTGTAGCTGGGCTCTAAACTGATAGCTTGTAGAAATGTATGAAATTTATAATCCCTATAATATACAGATTTAGTGGTTCTTTGTGAAAAACGAAACTGCCTAGAAGGATAATTCTGTGTAAGAAAGTCTTGTGTGATTCCTATTTCTAGGCTCTACATTTTCCTCCTTGGTTTGGTCTCTTTCAGAGCAAATTGGAGCTTTGGCAGATCAGCACATTGTCCATGTGGCATGTGGCGAGTCGCACAGCCTGGCCCTCAGTGACCGGGGCCAGCTGTTTTCTTGGGGTGCAGGGAGTGATGGTCAACTAGGACTCATGACTACCGAGGATTCGGTGGCAGTGCCCAGGTAAGAATGTCACAGACAGGAATCTGAGTTTTCAGATGCCAGTTTTATAAATACTCTTTCCTGCTCTTGCTTTGTTAGAATCCTTGTTATGGTTCTGCTCTCTTTACTTAATTGCTGGTTTGTTTTTTTGTTTTTTGGTTTGTTTTTTTTTGGGGGGGGTGCCACTACTGTGCCTTATACTTTATAGCACTTGTCACAAAAATTGTAATTATTTATAGAAGTGTCTGTCTCCAGTTAAAAAATGTGAGTTGTTCAGGAATTGTACTTTATTTATTCTAGTAACCTAGTTGTTAGCATAATGTTTGGAATTCAATAAATGTTTGAATAAAAAAAGCATCTTTTCTCTTGCTGGACTTACTAACCTTTAACTTAAAATTGTAAGCCTAAATCAATTACTCAATTAAGGACTCTAAACTAGAATCAAAAGTTTGACCCGTTTTCTAATAATAGCCATTATGAGCATTACGAACAGCTAAAATACCAAATATGCAAAAATTTTTTTTTCTTTTTTTTTTTTTTAAAGACTTTATTTATTTATTTGACAGAGAGAGAGACAGCGAGAGCAGGAACACAAGCAGGGGGAGGGGGAGAGGGAGAAGCAGGCTTCCCCCTGAGCAGGGAACCCGATGCGGGGCTCGATCCCAGGACCCTGGGATCATGACCCGACCCGAAGGCAGACGCTTAACGACTGAGCCACCCAGGCAAGCCCAAAAGTTTTTTTGTAACACAAAATACTAATACATGGTTTTGAGACTCAAATATTTATTTAATTTCTGAATCTTAGATGATTTAATAAAGTATCTAACAGATGCTTCAGCACTAAGTAAACATCCAAAATACTGAAGTTACTTCCAGGTGCTTTTCTTAGGGGGTGAAGTCTCAGTGTGTGGAGGTTCTTGGTGATCAAAGAGGCCACTAGTTTATTTCCGCCGCTTAATTCCTGCCCTTTTGTATTACAAACATAGAGCACACCCCTACTGTTGTACTTGTCGTGTTCACTGTAATTGTTTATTTAATGACTGTTTGTCAGACAAAGCTGGGAACTTTTGATGACATGAAACCTGGATTACTCACTTTTGCATCACCGTTGTTAAGGGAGTCCAGCACATTTATTGCTTATTACAAGGCCGTTTAATAAATGGCCTCTCCTCCCCTGCCCAATTATTGTTCCCCTTTAAAGGACAAAATACTCTTCTTCCTCTTCCTTTTTTGCCCTTCTTAGATTTTTGTAACTTTAATCAAAAGCTGTTTTAAGGAAAAGAGGAACATGGAGGTAAGAGTGATTTGATTCATTTCCTGACTTAGAACGTAATATTTTGGATTCATTTTTCCAAAAATTAGTTGAATTTTGGGGAAAAGAGAGAGTAGCAATAAGAAAAAAGGGCACTATATATATTTTAATGAAATTATGTGACTATTAAGGAAAAGATAACGTCACTGACAAAAATATTTTACTTGTTGGGGCGCCTAGGTGGCTCAGTCGTTAAGCGTCTGCCTTCGGCTCGGGTCATGGTCCCAGGGTCCTGGGATCGAGCCCCACATCGGGCTCCCTGCTCCGCGGGGGGCCTACTTCTCCCTCTCCCACTCCCCCTGCTTGTGTTCCCTCTCTCGCTGTGTCTCTCTCTATCAAATAAATAAATAAAATCTTTAAAAAAAAAAAAAGGAAGTCTTCTGGTGCAGTGGCGCCTGGGTGGTTCAGTCAGTTAAGCATCTGCCTTTGGCTCGGGTCATGGTCCCAGGGTCCTGGGATCGAGCCCCGCATCGGGCTCCCTGCTCCGCGGGAAGCCTGCTTCTCCCTCTCCCACTCCCCCTGCTTGTGTTCCCTCTCTCGCTGTGTCTCTCTCTCTGTCAAATAAATAAAATCTTTAAAAAAAATTTTTTTACTTGTTGATGACCAGAGACTCAAAGATTTTTAGTGGCATTTCATTTCTAAAAATGAAGTAACTTGTGTTATAGTAACAATTTAATTTTCATTAGTCATGTCTGAATTAAGGATGACTTCTGAGGCTTTGGTTTGTGTATAATTTTATGTTAAAACTTAATTGAAATTAATTTCTTAATCCATACCCTAGTATTGTGGAAAGTAACATAGCTTTGAAGTCAAACAGCCCTCCCATTCTAATACTGGTACTATTATTAATTAGGTGAGTGACCTTGGGCAAATTGTTTAACTTATCTAAGCCTTGATTTCTTAACTTAAAAATGGAGTTACGTGTTGTGTACCTTTACGAAGTTACTGGGAGGAGAGAATGAGACGCTTAGGTAAAACACGTTATATGCTGGCACTCTTTATATATCCCTCCTGTCCACCTCAAGCCTATCATTTCCCTGTTGTTTCTTTGTTTTTTTGACCTGCTTCCTTTCTGTAACTGTGATTATGAAGATTGTGGTAAGGGTGGCGGTTGACCCATAAAGGGAGAATCGTGGGGAGTTTGAGTGGAAACTGGCCAGGGAAAAAAGGGCTGTTACTGCATAAAATTTCTGAAACACTGGTCCCCTAGGCAGTAATGCATTTTCCAATTTTAAAAAATAGTGGGGTTCTACAAACTTTTGATACCTGTACAACATGGATGAATGTCCAGGGAATTATTCTGAGAGGCAAAAAAGCCAATCCCAAGAGGTTGCCTACTATGTGATTTTATTTATGTAACATTCTTGAAATGACAGAATTTTAGAAATGGAGGGTAGATTAGGGGTTGTCAGGGATTAGGGATAGGGGAGGGGAGCAGTGGTTATAAAAGTACAGCATGAGGAATCCTTATGGTATTCAAACTGCTCAGTATCTTGACGGTGGTGGTGGATACACGAACCTACACAGGTGATAAAATTAATACACAGAATTGAGTACAAATAAAACTGGGGAAGTATGAATAAGATTTGTAGATTGTATTAATATTAGTTTCCTGGCTATGATTTTATACCATAGTTTCACAAAGTGTCACCACTGGGGGAAACTGGACAAAGTATACAAGGGCTCTTTCTGTATTATTTCTTACACCTGCATGTAAATCTACAGTTACCTCAATAAAAAATAGTTGGGCTCTATTTGATACTAAATGCGTATGTGAACTCTGTTTTATAATCTTTTCATATCTGAGAAAATAAAACATTAACAAAGGTAATATCTGCTTGTCACTCGAAATAATCTCCTCCTCCCCCACTGGGCATCTATCTTCTAAGATGCCCCTCTCCTGAGAGCGTGTCCATCTGACTCCTTGACTTAATGAAGAAGATCATGGCAACTTGCAAGCTGTACAATAGAGAGTGGGAGATATTCCCAGGTGCCCAAATCTGTGGGGCAGCACCAAGCACCATTACATGGATTTCTTTTCATTTTTTTTTTTTTTTTTACCACAACCCTGTGAAGTAAGTACTGTTCTTGTCCCCGTGTTTCACATGAGCAAGCCCACAGGAGCAGGATTTGAAAAGAACTCTACGCTCTTCCTCTTTACCATCCTAGGGAATTTAGGTTTTGTCCTTATTTTTTCAAAATTGTGGCAAAATACACCTCACATAAAATTTTGCATCCTAACCATTTTTAAGTGTATAGCTCAGTAGTGTTAAGTATATTTACATAGTTGTGTAAACAATCTCCAGAAATTGCAAAAATTTATCTTGCAAAAAGTAGTCTTTATCCCTTAAATAACAGCTCTCCATTTCTTCTCTCCCAGCCACTGGCAAGCAGCATCAGACTTGATTTGTATGAATCTGACTACTCTGGATGTCTTTCATAAGTGCATTCATAAAGTATTTGCCCCTTTGTTAATGGATTATATCACTTAGCATAATGTCCTTAAGTTTCACCCATATTGTAGCATATGCCAGAATTCCCATTCTTTTGAAGGTTGATTTAATATTCCTTTGTATGAATACACCACATTTTGTTTTTCCATTCTGTTCCATCTGTTGATGGACACTTTAGTTGCTTCTACCTTTTGGGCATTGTGAATAATGCTATTCTGAACATGGGTGTACAGATATCTCTTTGGGACCCTGCTTTCAGTTCTTTTAGCTATACCTCCAGAAGTGAGATTGCTGGATCATTTCATTGCATTGCCCTCATTTTGAAAACCACATAGACAGCAGCCAGATGCCTAGGGATCTCTCTTCTATCGTTTACTCCATTTCCCCTTCAAGGTGGTAATTAACAGAGTGTTGCAATGGGTTTAAGTGCAGATGTGTTTTTTGTTTTGTTCTGTTTTGTTCTTAATAGTTACTGCCTAAGAGGTAGGAAGTTAGTGAAAGACCTAATAGAACTGTATCATGTAAGATTATGCATTTGATTTTTAAAAAGTCTTTTAGGAAAGATGTTATTTATTACAACTGTTGGGAATATTTCTGATCACTGTTTGTGTGTGAATGCCTTCTTAAGAAGAAAGCCTTTTCTGTTTTAGGTTAATACAAAAGCTGAACCAGCAGACGATATTACAAGTTTCCTGTGGCAACTGGCATTGCTTGGCTCTTGCAGCTGGTAATATAACATTGAAATGTATGCTAATGTTATGTTAATTTGGGAATCATTTCTCTTTGCATTTGTATGTGGTGTTATCTAACTGGACACTTTTAACTCACTGGTTAGGGTCTATGCATTCCTGTTAGACAGTGGTGTTTCTGAGACAGCCTTTGTGCAGCTCATACGTTTTCAGGGCGTAGACAGTGAGGAAGGTGGTCATCATTGCTCTCCCAGGGGAGGATGAGAAGGAGGCAGGACTGAATCTCAGTGCTCTTGAACATACAGAAGATTGGTTTTTCTTAGCTGTAGTCACTCTCAAGCGACATTCCACTATCAAGCTCCCAAATAAGTGAAAAGGAGGGAGTTAGGGAAACCTAAGTCAGCAAACAATGCTATATTCCATGTTAGAATAAATTTGAAGGGAAATCTGTACCAACATGTCATGCTCAATGCTCTGTGAGATAGTCCAGGTCAAAGCTGGACCTCCTGAGCCCTGGGTTTCATGATCTTGGTGTGTTTAGAACTAGTTCAGCTCCCTTAGTGGATCTAAGCCTGGTAATTGGCCTCTTCACAACTGAATTGACTTAAACATTTAATTTTTTCTTTTCTTTGTATAAATGTTAATAGCCTTTGAAGGGCAGTAAGACTCAGTTTACCTCTCTGTTGTAATGACAAGTGGGAGTTTTGGTTTTGGCAGTCTTCATAGCATGAAGTGTCTCTGCCCCTTGCGCTCAGGAGAGTTTGGTAGGTTGAGGGGGAGCAACTAACAAATGATCTTACTGGGCAACTGTATTGCTCTAATGAGGTTATTTTTGTGAAAGGAACTTGTATCATGTCTGGTAATACCAGTTACCCTGTTTTTATTTCAGATGGTCAGTTCTTCACATGGGGAAAGAACAGCCACGGGCAGCTGGGCCTGGGGAAGGAGTTCCCCTCCCAAGCCAGCCCGCAGAGGGTGAGGTCCCTGGAGGGCATCCCCCTGGCTCAGGTGGCTGCAGGAGGAGCTCACAGCTTTGCCTTGTCTCTCTCAGGAGCAGTTTTTGGCTGGGGGATGAATAATGCAGGGCAGCTAGGGCTCAGTGATGAAGAAGGTAAGTAAACTCTTTGTGTATACCTCTTTCATTTGTTTAACACATGCTTCTTGAGAATCTCCTGTGGGCTGGCCTCATGTTAGGTTCTAAGGGTGCAGCAATGAACAAAACAGATAATACTGTTGACTTCGCGGAGACTGCATGCTGGTGGGCAGAAGTATAGTATGTCAGATGGTTTGAGAGGAGAGTTTCCTGTTTTATATAAGGTTTCCAGAGAGGGCCTTTTTGATAAGATGTTTGAGCAGAGCCCTATAGGAGGTCAGGTGGGCAAAAGGGGACATGTAGCTATCTGGGCAAAGAATGTTTCAGTCAATGGGAACAGGATGTGTAGAGTCTCTAATGTGGGAAGATAGGTGGTGTAGTCTAGAGTGGAATGAGCGAGAGGAAGAGCAGCAGGGCTGGAGGTCAGAGAGGTAGTATAGGCCTGATGATGTAGGGCCATGGAAGCAAAGGAAAGCATTCGGCTTCCCTCAGTGAAAGGGGAAGACACCGAATGTTTTGAGGAGAAGAGTGATCCAATTTAACTTTGGCTAGCGCAGGCCCCAAGGAGGCTGGAAGACCAGTTTGGAAGCAGTGGGAATAAAGTCAGATTTGAATATACTGTGAACATAGGGCCAGTTGGTTTTGCTCATTGCTGGGTATGTGCTTGAAGTAAAGAGAGGAAAAATGGAAGGATGAAGTTGCCATTTATGGACTGAGGGAAACTCTGTGTGTGTATGTGTGTGTGTGTGTGTGTGTGTGTGTGTGTGTTGGGGGTGGTGAGTGGACAGAGTTGGGGAGTGTGGGGAAACCATGAGTTAGGTTTTAGATGTATTCAAAATGAGATGTCTATTAGATATTCAAGTGGATGTACAGGCAGGAAGCTGAATATGTGAGTCAGGGATCCAGGGGGACCCAGAATTCATCCTAAAATAGTTGTGTATATTTCCATCTCAAAGACAAATGGTAGTGACATTCTGATTTTTCTCTTATTTTAGATCGAGAGTCTCCTTGCCACGTGAAACTCCTACGAACACAAAAAGTCGTCTATATTAGTTGTGGAGAAGAACACACAGCAGTTCTCACAAAGGTAAGGGACTCAGAGTGTTTTGGTTTGTTCTGTGATGCTTTGGTGTTGGGTATGGCACAGATGATGATTATTACTTGATTCGTTTTGATAGTATCTTTTAGAGTAGTGATGGTGTTTAAAAATAGTTCAGTATAAATAACCTTAAAATATAGTATATAGCAACATTCTGTGTTCCTTTAAAACAATTTAAATATGCGAAAAATACAGAGCAATGTACTTAATGTCTTAAAATTATCAACCTATTTTTTCTAAAACTATCACATGCAGAGAGAATGAAAATGTATTTTTATGTTGAACAAACACTGTTACAGATTCACTTCAATAAAATGCCTTAGCATTTGTTCAAGTACAGTTGTTAAAAAAGTAGCTAACTTACAAGGAGTTTGTGGAGCATTTAATTTCTTAGATATGAACGATTGTGCAGAATCATTTCATTTCACCTATCTCTGTTTCTCCTTATTTTGTTTTGCTTCCTAGCACATCATTGTACTTCTTTTTTTTTTAAATTTTTTTATTGTTATATTAATCCCCATACATTACATCATTAGTTTTAGATGTAGTGTTCCATGATTCATTGTTTGTGCATAACACCCAGTGCTCCATGCAGAATGTGCCCTCCTCAATACCCATCACCAGGCTACC